>NW_027361823.1:4762500-5297500 GCF_039654945.1 Dendrobates tinctorius | reverse complement strand
TGGAATTTGTGCATTCTAAAATCTTCCTTTTCTGTTGTTCTTCAGCTTCCTGTCCACTGTCCTTTCTTATGCCGCCCTCCACCATGAGTTTCTCATTGGAAGATCTACCATTTCTGGAATAGTCAGGTCAACGTGTATTGAAATCTGGACAAGACTACATCAAGTCGTCATGCCCGAGCCCAGGATGGAACACTGGTTGAGGACATCAAGGGACTTTGAGGAGGAATGCCAGTTTCTAAATTGTATTGGGGCCCTTGATGGCAAACATATCCTGGTGCGTAAGCCGCCAAACTCTGGCTCCCAATTCTTCAATTATAAACAATACTTTTCTGTTGTATTGTTGGCTCTGGCCGACCCTCAATACAAGTTTATAATTGTTGACATTGGGGCCTATGGAAGGACAGGAGACTCTCGAGTCTTCAATACTTCCATTATGGCTCGGCGGCTACGCACCAACCAGTTGGATCTACCACCACCACGCCAGCTACCAGGCTCCACTCAAGAATCAGTCCCTTATGTCCTTGTGGCAGATGAGGCGTTTCAGTTAACACGCAATGTCATAAGGCCATATCCCCGGCGCAACCTTGACCACAGGCGCAGAATTTTTAACTTGCGCCTATCACGTGCTCGGCGACTGGTGGAGTGTTCCTTTGGCATTCTTTGTGCCAAATGGCAGGTACTCCAGTCTGCCATTCAGCTAAGTGAACAAAATGTTAATGTAGTAGTTAAAGCCTGTGTGGTTCTTCATAACTTCACCAGGATACATGATTGTTCCTCCTCTGCTGGTGTTGTGCGTAGGCCGGACAATGTGCGTAGGGTGAGACCACCTATCAACCCTCAACGTAGACCGATCTCTGGGCTCAAAGTGCGTGATATTTTTACTAATTACTTTATGTCACCTGAGGGGGAAACTTCTTGGCAAGAGCATGCTGTATATATGTTATAATTTTTGGTTTTATGTGTCTAAATATATATATTTCTATCCCTTCTGATTCTATGACTGTTTAATTGCACTGGTAAGCGTATATTAGTATGCTGACAAGGTTTTTGAGAATTGAGACAGAGACGTAAACTGTAGTAGACAAATTTTTACTTTTGCCTTTTTTTTTTTAAAGGCAAACATATTACTACCATATGATAACTGGGGCAATGGGCCAAATTGTCCTTTTTGCAGATGTGAACATTTTAGAAAAATACAATTTTCACACATATCCAAAAAAAGCAGAATGCAAGAACAAAATTGCTACATTAGACATTTTGAATCCAAAGGGAAAAAGAGGTGGTCTCCATCATCAAAATTATCTAAAAAAGATAAAACTCACATTTATTAGGAAGGTTTTCAAATTATATTAATAAGCCACCATGACAGGCAAGGCTACCTTACGCATTTCTGACACATATTACATGTCTGTAAAAAAGACAATATTTCACCGCGCTATACTGGGAAAGTCAAAGGATCAAAATATAATACTCACTTGATAATGCATAGAAAAGGCATGCTGCCCTTATTCAATTAGTCACTTTTAGGCAGCTAAATATATTCCCAAATCAAGGCGAACAGCCTCAAGAACATCACACTCTCTCTATGTATTATCAAGTGAGTAGTCTATTTTGATCCTTTGACTTTCCCAGTATAGCGCGGTGAAATATTGTCTTTTTTACAGACATGTAATATGTGTCAGAAACGCGTAAGAGCCTTGCCTGTCATGGTGGCTTATTAATATGATTTGCAAACCTTCCTAATAAATGTGTGTTTTATCTTTTTTATATAATTTTGATGATGGAGACCACCTCTTTTTTCCTTTGGATTGGGATTTAGAGCACCAGTTGAACTACACTGGACATCTCCTGGCATCAAGAATCATAGAATCGTAGAGTTGGAAGGGACCTCCTGGGCCATCTGGTCCTACCCCCTGCTCAAGGCAGGATTCGCTAAATCATCCCAGTCAGATGTCTGTCCAGCCTCTGTTTGAAGACTTCCATTGAAGGAGAACTCACCACTTATCGTGGCAGCCTGTTCCACTCATTGATCACTCTAACTGTCAAAAAGTTTTTTCTAATATCTAATCTGTGTCTCCTCCCATTCAGTTTCATCCCATTGCATCAGTGTCCATAAGACCGCTATGGACACTGATGTACGGTATGCGTAAAGAATTTGCATGTTTTTATGCTCTTATAAATTGTGGAAAGTTGGGGAAGGAGAAGGCGGAAGAGCAGCCTGTGGCTGCTGCTGGCTACTTTGCCCAACATCGCCCTGTGTGGGGGCATACTGTTGCCCATGATGTGGGTAGTGTCCTTCCTCCTGGGATTGTTGGGGGTACTGGCCAGAGTAATAATGATGAGGGGCATCTTGTTGGCTCGGGTAGGCCCGTGTCTCATACCCACTAATATAGCCATGTCGTCCCCAACCAGGTTGGGACCAGCCTCCAACACTGGGTGGGAAAAAGTGGCCATATTGGTGGGGTTGGCTAGAGGCAGACATATGTTGCTGCTGTTGTAAAGGTTGGGTAGGGGGAGGAAAGCTGCCATCTCACCAGATATTCAAACAGCTCATATGGGGTATTGGGGGGTGTGCTTGCATCAAGCAGGATCTGAAAACATCCTCGAATACGGAGCCTCACCTCACGGGAAAGGGCACGTAGATAAAGGGCCAGGCTACGTGAGTATGCCTCCTCCCCATCATCTGTATTCACTCTAGCCAGATAGTTGAGGACCCCTATGTCCACATTGGTCCGGGTATCTTGGGCAGGGATCTGGCGCCTTCTTCGTCCTCGCTGGGATGTTACAGCAGGCTGTGGGGAGCCCCGGATCCTGGGCAGTTGGGCTGCTGCTCATGTTGCCCTGCTCCTCCAGTATGGGTGATGGTGCAGCAGCAGACAGTCCTGGTGGTGGGGTTTGTGGCGCAGGCAATGGGTTCTCCTGAGAGGATTCTTCACCCATGCTTCTTGTAGAGGGAGAAGATGGGCCAGCCACCTCATCCCCTACAGGATCAATGATGGGCTCTGTATCTGAGCCCGTTCCTCTATCCGTAAGGTTGGACTGAGTTCTGTTATGAAATAGAACAGAGACAAAAATACATTAATATTTTTGGCCCTGTAAAGTATCGGTGTAATGTGGTGTGAGGTATCTACTTACGGTCTCAGATCCAGAATAGGGGCGAGGAAGGAGAGGCAGTCATAATAGATGTATTTTCGTTTGATGTAGCCCGCATCACCACTCCTGGACTGCTGCTGACGTTCCCGCCTGTACTGATCGCGGATGCTGCGCCAGCATTTCATCACATCTTCCACTGCAATGTGACAGGAAATATTCTCAATTTAACATATTTGATCGGTCAGATTTGCTACCAGTAGTTTAGGCATGTGGCCTTCTGGGGTGTGCTTTCTACCCAGGGTGGCATATCTAATTGGGGCATCCAGGCCAGATACACAGGGTCAGAATAGTTCATGTATCAAGTAACTACACTTAATAACTTGGTTGGCTAAGAGGATGAGGAGCTTGTGGCCTGGGCCAAATTATGGCAGTGTCAAACCATGTGTCACATCAAAATCTACCCACCTCATGAGGAAAAAAGTACAAGCACAGGAAGGGGGGGCTGAAGAGGGGAAGAGTCTTGAGGAGATCATTTGCATATTCCCAGTGCCTTCTGGGATAAGCGAAGAGTCTCTGCGAGGTCAACGATCACTGGGTTTTGGCTCGCGAATTTTGGCTCATCTTTCATCGTTTTTAAGAAATCTCAATATGGAAGAGGCCAGGAGCCATTTGGTGAGCTGCATTTCTTGCTACATGTTCACAGACTTACCAGTGGAAAAGCCAAACTTCACATGCCACAAATGCAAGCTTGTGTCCCTGTTGGAGGAAAAGTTGCAAAATCTCGAAGAGAGGTTAGCTACGTTGAAGATCATTAAGGAAGGTGAAGAGTTCTTGGACAGAGCAGAATTATCTCTTCATGTTACAGAAAGAGAAGAAATTCGAAGTGCACCTGAAGAAAGAGAGGAATGGAAGCATGTGACCCAGAGAAGCAGGAAGATCAGGAGGCAGTCAGCACCCATACTGCTCAGGAACCAGTACCAGGCTCTCACGCAAGAAAATGAAGAAATACATCAGGATAAGACTTTGCCAACAAACAGCAACCTTGTACGCCTTCAGAGTCCTCCTGGATGGAGAAAGAAAAATGTTGTCAAGAAGAAACGGAGAGTGGTGGTCATGGGGGATTCCCTGTTGAGAGGAACAGAGGCCGTAATCTGCAGACCGGATATAACTTCAAGAGAAATGTGCTGTCTTCCAGGTGCAAAAATTAAAGATGTGTCTGACAGGATATCAGAACTCTTCAGACCTACAGATGACTACCCATTCCTGCTACTACATGTGGGGACAAATGACACCGCAAGAAATGACCTGGAAACCATCTGCAGAGACTTTGAAGACTTAGGCAAGAAAGTGAAAGAACTGGGAGCGCAGGTGGTCTTCTCTTCCATTCTCCCAGTGGATGGCCATGGAACAAGGAGGTGGAATAAGATTCTGCAGGTGAACAACTAGCTACGTCGATGGTGCCGTCAGCAAAGATTTGGATTTCTGGATCACGGAGTGAATTACTTATACGATGGACTACTTGCTAGAGATGGGGTGCACCTTACGAAGACTGGAAAACATGTATTTGGAAGTCGCCTTGCTACACTTGTAAGGAGAGCTTTAAACTAGAACAACATGGTAAGGGAAGCAAAAGACCAGAAAAAGCCATACACCTGACAAATGCTATTGAGAACTCTGCTATTAGAAGTGGAAAGGAAGAACAAAGACAAAAGAATCTAATTAATAAAAATATTGGAGAAAGAGAAACCAATCACAAACTAAAATGTTTCTATACTAATGCACAAAGCATGGGCAACAAACAAGGAGAATTGGAACTACTAACACAGGAAAAGAAATATGATGTCATTGGAATCACTGAAACTTGGTGGGACGATACACATGATTGGAATACAAGACTAGAAGGATACAACTTATTTGCAAGAAACAGACTTGATAAACGAGGAGGAGGTGTTGCATTGTATGTTAGAAACGCGTATATCTGCACAGAGATTGAAGCTTCAGAGACTGGGAGTTCTGTGGAAACTGTTTGGGTAAGAATACAAGGACAGAACAATGGAAAGGACACCATTGTAGGCATTTACTACAGGCCGCCTGTGCAAGCTGAAGATATGGATGAACTCTTTATGCATCAAATGGCCAAGTTCTCCAAAAAATATGACATAGTTGTCATGGGAGATTTCAACTATCCAGACATTTGTTGGGAATCTCTCTCAGGCAAAACTAACAGGTCAAGGAAATTCTTATCCTCTCTTGCTGACAACTTTATCTTCCAAAAGGTAGGGGAGAAAACAAGGGGAACTGCTACCTTGGATCTAATCCTTATAAACAGGGAGGAAATGGTTGAGGAGGTAAAAGTGGCTGGGACCCTGGGAGGTAGCGACCATGCTATTTTAGAATTTTGGATAACTAGAGGAGGAAGACCTGTGAAGACTCAGACGTCAAGGTTAGATTTCAGAAAGGCAGATTTTAAGGGATTCAGAAAGAGAATTGGAGGGATCCAATGGCTGGATATCCTTAAAGACAAAAATGTCCAGGAAGGATGGGAAATCTTGAAAAGTGAAATTCTCAAAGCACAATTGTTAACAATTCCGAAAAGAGGGAAGAATAGGAAGCATTTAAGGAAACCAGGATGGATGAACACAGAACTTAAGCACATGCTAAAAAGGAAGAAAAAAAGTTTACAAAATGGAAAGAGGGAGGCATATCTAAAGAAGAATATAATGCTGTCTGCAGAACCTGCAGGGCACAAATCAGATTATCTAAAGCTGAAAATGAATTGAGGCTTGCAAGAGATGTCAAAAGCAATAATAAAGGATTTTGGGGATATGTCAAAAGTAAAAGAAAAGTCAAAGATGCTATAGGATTTTTACAGGATGAAAATGATGAAATGGTAAGACAGGATGTTGAGAAGGCTGAACTTTTAAATTCCTATTTTGCATCTGTTTTCTCTCAGAAAGGAAATGTAACATCAACTGTTCTTCACTGTCCTATTAAGGGAATAGAAGAATCCAGGATACCTATAAACAGAAAGATAGTGAGGAAACACTTAGCTAACCTAAATGAATTCAAGTCTCCAGGTCCAGATGAATTACACCCCAGAGTACTGAAGGAGATAGCAGAAGAAATTTTTGAACCCCTCTCCATAATCTTTGAAAATTCTTGGAGAACAGGAGAAGTCCCAGAAGACTGGAGAAGAGCAAATGTTGTTCCTATCTTCAAAAAGGGGAAAAGGTGGACCCAGGCAACTATAGGCCGGTGAGTCTGACTTCTATACCAGGAAAGATCTTTGAACAGATTATTAAACAACATGTATGTTAGTACCTGGATAAGAATGAAGTGATTAAGCAGAGTCAGCATGGGTTTGTAACTAATAAGTCATGTCAAACTAACTTAATTTCCTTCTATGATGGAATCACTGATTGGGTGGATCAAGGAAATGCTGTAGATATAGTATATCTTGACTTCAGCAAAGCATTTGACAAAGTATCTCATACAATCCTTATTGAAAAAATGACTAAGTATGGAATGGACAAGGCAACTGTTAGGTGGATTCATAACTGGCTTAGTGATCGGACCCAAAGAGTGGTCGTAAATGGCTGCACATCCAGTTGGAAGAATGTGTCAAGTGGGGTACCACAGGGCTCTGTCCTGGGCCCTGTATTGTTCAACATCTTTATCAATGATTTAGATGAAGGAATTGAGGGTAAACTGATTAAATTTGCTGATGACACAAAGCTAGGAGGGATAGCTAATACTAGAGAAGAGAGAGAGAGGATTCAAAAAGATATAAATAAACTGGAGAAGTGGGCAGCAACTAACAGAATGGTTTTTAACAGGGAAAAATGCAAAGTACTACATCTGGGCAATAAAAATGAAAAAAGCATATACAGAATGGGAGTAATAGGGCTAAGCAACAGCACATGTGAAAAAGACTTGGGTATACTAATAGATCACAGACTGAATATGAGTCAACAGTGTGATGCAGCAGCAAAAAAGGCAAATGCAATTCTAGGATGTATTAAAAGAAGCATACAGTCTAGATCACGTGAAGTCATTATTTCCCTCTACTCCTCGTTGGTCAGACCTCATCTGGAATATTGTGTCCAGTTTTGGGCACCACATTTTAAAAAAGACATCAACAAACTGGAGCAAGTTCAGAAAAGAGCGACCAGAATGGTGACCGGTCTGCAAACCCTGTCTTATGAGGAAAGGTTGCAGGATTTGGGAATGTTTAGTTTGAAAAAGAGAAGACTGAGAGGAGACTTAATAGCTGTCTACAAATGTCTAAAGGGCTGTCACATTGTAGAAGGATCAACTTTATTCTCATTTGCACAAGGAAAGACTAGAAGCAATGGGATGAAACTGAATGGGAGGAGACACAGATTAGATATTAGAAAAAACTTTTTGACAGTTAGAGTGATCAATGAGTGGAACAAGCTGCCACGAGAAGTGGTGAGTTCTCCTTCAATGGAAGTCTTCAAACAGAGGCTGGACAGACATCTGACTGGGATGATTTAGCGAATCCTGCTTTGAACAGGGGGTTGGACCAGATGGCCCAGGAGGTCCTTTCCAACTCTACGATTCTATGATTCTATGATTCTGATTCTGTATGCATTTTTTGATGTGAGGTAATTTTAATCATTTTTTGGCTTGTACTTACTCAGTTTCTGCTGCTCCTCACGTGGCCGATCACCAAAATCATTGAACATCTGGCGACATATGCGCCTCCATGATGCCTCCTTTCTTGCCCGGTTCGCATAATGGGCATCACGTTGGTCCTAGAGTTCTGGCCGCTCCTGCACCAGTACAATGAGCATCTGCACATTTAGGAAAAATGGTGCCATGACGCTGCTGTACTCCATGGAGGCGTACTTCCTGGATGTCTGGAGCGCTTTTTGAGCTCATTTGCATGTCTAGGCTTCCTGATGATGGATTGGCCCATTTCCTGTCACCAGCCAAAAGACCTGCGTATTTCTCGCAAGTCACACGTGTGGTCCGTGTGTAATCCGTATTTTTTGCGCACCCATAGACTTGCATTGGCGTATTACGGGCGTAGTACGCTGACAATCGCAGCATGCTGCGATTGGCGCGGACCGTAGAATACGGACGAGAAATATACGGTTGTTGGGAGCAAACCCATAGAGAATCATTGGTCCGTGTGTAATGCGTGCTTTTAACGCCTCTCACTCATCCGTATTCCTCTCTAGTGTGACTCTGGCCTTATGTGTGTATACTGCTCTGTGTATATAGGGCTAGTGTGTTTATATACTGCTGTGTATATACGGCTAATTGTGTGTGTATACTGCTGTGTATATAGGGCTAGTGTGTGTACATACTGCTGTGTATATAGGGCTAATGTGTGTGTGTATATACTGCTATGTATATAGAGCTAGTGTGTGTGTATATATGCTGTGTATACATGCATGTGATTATAGGTATTTTATACACCGTGTACATGCATGAGGGGGCGTCCCTGACATATTTCCTGCACAGGGGCCCATTGCTGCTTGTGTCTGCCGCTGCTCAGGTTGTATCACTGACATCAACTGTTGGAAGCTTTGGACACTCAATGTGTGGACGGAGCCGCTCCCGCTTCTTCTTGGACTTGGTGTGAACTTCGTGCAGTGTATGGAGCAGCTTGAGGCTGGGGGAATAAGATGGGGGATGTGGCCACTAAAAAGATGGGGGATGTGGCTACTAACTTGTGCTGGAAACTTGCTCTTGTCGCTGCTTGCCTGCAGCCTGTGGATAGATAAGAACTCAGCTGGTGGGTGGAAATGTATAGGAATGTGTCCATGTAGTGATAACTTGCATATGTACTGCTTCTCTGTCATGGGACGCGTCCTAATAGCGATCATAAAATATATATATATACAGTGGGGAAAAAAAGTATTTAGTCAGTCAGCAATAGTGCAAGTTCCACCACTTAAAAAGATGAGAGGTGTCTGTAATTTACATCATAAGTAGACCTCAACTATGGGAGACAAACTGAGAAAAAAAATCCAGAAAATCACATTGTCTGTTTTTTTTTCATTTTATTTGCATATTATGGTGGAAAATAAGTATTTGGTCAGAAACAAGCAATCAAGATTTCTGGCTCTCACAGACCTGTAACTTCTTCTTTAAGAGTCTCCTCTTTCCTCCACTCATTACCTGTAGTAATGGCACCTGTTTAAACTTGTTATCATTATAAAAAGACACCTGTGCACACCCTCAAACAGTCTGACTCCAAACTCCACTATGGTGAAGACCAAAGAGCTGTCAAAGGACACCAGAAACAAAATTGTAGCCCTGCACCAGGCTGGGAAGACTGAATCTGCAATAGCCAACCAGCTTGGAGTGAACAAATCAACTGTGGGAGCAATAATTAGAAAATGGAAGACATACAAGACCACTGATAATCTCCCTCGATCTGGTGCTCCACGCAAAATCCCACCCCGTGGGGTCAGAATGATCACAAGAACGGTGAGCAAAAATCCCAGAACCACGCGGGGGGACCTAGTGAATGAACTGCAGAGAGCTGGGACCAATGTAACAAGGCCTACCATAAGTAACACACTACGCCACCATGGACTCAGATCCTGCAGTGCCAGACGTGTCCCACTGCTTAAGCCTGTACATGTCCGGGCCCGTCTGAAGTTTGCTAGAGAGCATTTGGATGATCCAGAGGAGTTTTGGGAGAATGTCCTATGGTCTGATGAAACCAAACTGGAACTGTTTGGTAGAAACACAACTTGTCGTGTTTGGAGGAAAAAGAATACTGAGTTGCATCCATCAAACACCATACCTACTGTAAAGCATGGTGGTGGAAACATCATGCTTTGGGGCTGCTTCTCTGAAAAGGGGCCAGGACGACTGATCCGGGTACATGAAAGAATGAATGGGGCCATGTATCGTGAGATTTTGAGTGCAAACCTCCTTCCATCAGCAAGGGCATTGAAGATGAAACGTGGCTGGGTCTTTCAACATGACAATGATCCAAAGCACACCGCCAGGGCAACGAAGGAGTGGCTTCGTAAGAAGCATTTCAAGGTCCTGGAGTGGCCTAGCCAGTCTCCAGATCTCAACCCTATAGAAAACCTTTGGAGGGAGTTGAAAGTCCGTGTTGCCAAGCGAAAAGCCAAAAACATCACTGCTCTAGAGGAGATCTGCATGGAGGAATGGGCCAACATACCAACAACAGTGTGTGGCAACCTTGTGAAGACTTACAGAAAACGTTTGACCTCTGTCATTGCCAACAAAGGATATATCACAAAGTATTGAGATGAAATTTTGTTTCTGACCAAATACTTATTTTCCACCATAATATGCAAATAAAATGAAAAAAAAACAGACAATGTGATTTTCTGGATTTTTTTTTCTCAGTTTGTCTCCCATAGTTGAGGTCTACCTATGATGTAAATTACAGACGCCTCTCATCTTTTTAAAGTGGTGGAACTTGCACTATTGCTGACTGACTAAATACTTTTTTTCCCCACTGTATATATATATATATATATATATATATATATATATATATATATATATATATATATATGTATATATTTAGTAAGTACTGCTTCGCTGTCATGGAATGGGTCCTGTCAGGCACACAGGCTGAGATCTGCTATTCTTATCCATTATGAGAAGCACGGGTCAGGTGCCAGGTTCTTTGTCATCTTTGACTTGTCCAATTGCAGAACTGATAACCGAGCGTACACTACAATTGGGGCACCACAGCATGTGCGTGCACTCTACTATCATGACGCTGCTATGTGCATGCGCACACTTGCGTATGCTACAGCGGCATACACGATGCCTGTGTAGGCAGAATCTGACCCTGAGTAGGGCAGCAGGATGAGTTGGATTGGGCTATGTGGTAAATATACACCAGCCCCAGCGTCTGCTATCTAATGTAGATGCACCAGCCTCAGGGTCTCCTATGTGATGCATATGCCACACCGTCTGCTATCTGATGTAGATGCACCAGCCTCAGGGTCTCCTATGTGATGCATATGCCCCACCGTCTACTATCTGATGTGTAAACACAAACGATAACCTCCGCTGCATACTATATACCGGGTGGTAGCACTAAGCAGTGGTCCACCCAAATATAAAAAGTACACCAACTCCAAAGGAACATTTGCACAGTAGAAGAGCAAACAAGTGTATATAATAAAAAATCAAAATTTTATTTGTTAGTACAAAAGTATTAAAAAGACATGAAAATCCATAACAAGTCGCAATCCAGAAAAAAGGCAGAGATACCAGGGTCGGTTGATCTTGCTGTAATATATTGCACAAATCCCAAAGGAAAGTAAAAAAAAAGTGCCAGTGAAACAGATCACTTAATCAAGATTCACGTACCTCAGACAAGTAACGCCATATCACGGGTTATAAGGATCAAAGTGACCAATACCCAGGGGTAGCGCTTACCAGCAGCAGAACAATGAAGACCCTGGGCCAGGTGGTAGAGCCCCGATGTGCGCGGGGAGGGGAAAAGCCCCGAGCATGCGCAGAAGGCCAGGGAGGACGCCCGATCACACACCAGTCCCCGCGTGTGCGCAATAACGCTGGACGCCTGTTTCGCATCTGCCGGGACCTGGCGGGCGCATTGCGCATGCGCCGACTTGTTCGCTGTGATTCGCCCATTGTTCACCATGTAATGAGTCACATGGGTTCATAAGGCCCTTCATGCAAGACTTAAGACATCCCGTTGAGAAAGCGGTGTATCAGACACGCGAAACGTTTCACTGGCACTTTTTTTTTACTTTCCTTTTATTTGTGCAATATATTGCAGCAGGATCAACTAACCCTGGTATCTCTGCCTTTTTTCTAGATTGTGACTTGTTATGGATTTTCATGTCTTTTTAATACTTTTGTACTAACAAATAAAATTTTGATTTTTTATTATATACACCTGTTTGCTCCCTTTCTTCTCCTACTGTGCTGATGTATAAACAGCAGCATCAGGATCTCCTATGTGGTGTATATAAATCAGTCCCAGCATCCCCTATGTAATTGGTATACAAAGGCCTCAGTGTATTCTATGTGAGCTATATTCCCTAGCCCTGGTGTTTTCTGTTATATACATAGCATAATTAATTATATAGTGTAGACCTGTGTATACAGTTTATAGTAAGGTGCTGTATGTGTATGGTATATAGCAGTGATGACGAACCTTTCTGAGACCGAGTGCCCAAACTGCAACCTAAAACCCAATTATTTATGACGAAGTGCCAAATGCCCCATCATGATCCCTTCATGTAGAAATATGCCCCATCATGATCCCCTTCATGTAGAAATATGCCCCATCATGATCCCCTTCATGTAGAAATATGCCCCATCGTGATCCCCTTCATGCAGAAATATGCCCCATCGTGATCCCCTTCATGCAGAAATATGCCCCATCTTGATCCCCTTCATGCAGAAATGTAGAAATTACCCATTCCACCACCTCCATCATTTCCTCCTCCTCATCATTGCCCTCTTCCCCCACCACCATCGTTGCCCTCTCCCCATCACCTCCATCATTGGCCCTCTCCCCATCACTCCCATCATTGCCCTCTCCCCATCACTTCCATCATTGGCTCTCTCCCCACCATTGGCCCTCTCCCCATCACTGGCCCTCATCCCATCACTGGCCCTCTCCCCATCACTGGCCCTCTCCCCATCACTCCCATCACTGGCCCTCTCCCCATCACTCCCATCACTGGCCCTCTCCCCATCACTCCCATCATTGGCCCTCTCCCCATCCCTGCCATCACTGGCCCTCTCCCCATCACTCCCATCATTGTCACACACAGCGGCCACACTCACCTCTCCACGTGCCGGCAGCTTCCTTCCTCTCACTTCCTCACACACATTGAGAGGCGTGGCCACGCCGCTCAATGTGTGAGAGGCAGGAAGCTGCAGCTCTGTAACAGTGAGGCGAGGCCGTGTGCCAGCTGAGAGGGCTCTGCGTGCCATAGGTTCGCCATCACTGGTATATAGTGTTGAATCCACACTATACATAATATACACAGGCATAGCTCTACAATATATAGTATATACACAACTCCATACTCAAGAAAAAAGAGGGGGAGAAGCCAGCGCTGCTTGTGGTCAGAACGTAATACAAGAAGTGTGAAAACACACATAGGTTTCAATCTGTATTCAAAAATGAGACATTTAGCAAAAAATTGATCAATTGTTTGAGCTACCCCGCCACGTCAAGGCAGTCTCGTATGGGGAGTCCTACTCTACGTTTTTTATATTCGCTGTGCCATTACGGCCTCCTAAATGTATAAAAGCAAGACCTCATTACATGCACACTGTACCTCAAGCATTTCAGAATCGCTCCTATGGCACCAGAGAGGACAAGCGCAGATAAAGATTAGCCAGGTCCATGCAGACATTTCAGGTCCAACCTCCACACTGCCTGTCCAGCACCACATGATAAAGGACGATCCAGGCCCAGATACAGGTGCGTAATCAAATAAAGCCTAGGGCAGGGCAGGGCTGCCGTTTAATGTGAACAGCAGCCTAGATCAATCACTGAGAAAACAGAAAGAATGGCGTACATGACCCAGCGCGCACGGCTACAGTGGTGGTCAGCCACAAAACCAATATCAAGAAAAAAGAGGGGGAGAAGCCAGCGCTGCTTGTGGTCAGAACGTAATACAAGAAGTGTGAAAACACACATAGGTTTCAATCTGTATTCAAAAATGAGACATTTAGCAAAAAATTGATCAATTGTTTGAGCTACCCCGCCACGTCAAGGAAGTCTCGTATGGGGAGTCCTACTCTACGTTTTTTATATTCGCTGTGCCATTACGGCCTCCAAAATGTATAAAAGCAAGACCTCATTACATGCACACTGTACCTCAAGCATTTCAGAATCGCTCCTATGGCACCAGAGAGGACAAGCGCAGATAAAGATTAGCCAGGTCCATGCAGACATTTCAGGTCCAACCTCCACACTGCCTGTCCAGCACCACATGATAAAGGACGATCCAGGCCCAGATACAGGTGCGTAATCAAATAAAGCCTAGGGCAGGGCAGGGCTGCCGTTTAATGTGAACAGCAGCCTAGATCAATCACTGAGAAAACAGAAAGAATGGCGTACATGACCCAGCGCGCACGGCTACAGTGGTGGTCAGCCACAAAACCAATATCAAGAAAAAAGAGGGGGAGAAGCCAGCGCTGCTTGTGGTCAGAACGTAATACAAGAAGTATGAAAACACACATAGGTTTCAATCTGTATTCAAAAATGAGACATTTAGCAAAAAATTGATCAATTGTTTGAGCTACCCCGCCACGTACATTTAGGAGGCCGCTATGGCACAGCGAACATAAAAAACGTAGAGTAGGACTCCCCATACGAGACTGCCTTGACGTGGCGGGGTAGCTCAAACAATTGATCAATTTTTTGCTAAATGTCTCATTTTTGAATACAGATAGAAACCAATGTGTGTTTTCACACTTTATGTATTACGTTCTGACCACAAGCAGCGCTGGCTTCTCCCCCTCTTTTTTCTTGATATTGGTTTTGTGGCTGACCACCACTGTAGCCGTGCACGCTGGGTCATGTACGCTATTCTTTCTGTTTTCTTAGTGATTGATCTAGGCTGCTGTTCACATTAACAGCGGCCCTGCCCTGCCCTAGGCTTTATTTGATTACGCACCTGTATCTGGGCCTGGATCGTCCTTTATCTGTGGTGCTGGTCAGGCAGTGTGGAGGTTGGACCTGAAATGTCTGCATGGACCTGGCTAACCTTTATCTGCGCTTGTCCTCTGGTGCCATAGGAACGATTTTGAAATGCTTGAGGTACAGTGTGCATGTAATGAGGTCTTGCTTTTATACATTTAGGAGGCCGCTATGGCACAGCGAACATAAAAAACGTAGAGTAGGACTCCCCATACGAGACTGCCTTGACGTGGCGGGGTAGCTCAAACAATTGATCAATTTTTTGCTAAATGTCTCATTTTTGAATACAGATAGAAACCAATGTGTGTTTTCACACTTTATGTATTACGTTCTGACCACAAGCAGCGCTGGCTTCTCCCCCTCTTTTTTCTTGATATTGGTTTTGTGGCTGACCACCACTGTAGCCGTGCGCGCTGGGTCATGTACGCTATTCTTTCTGTTTTCTTAGTGATTGATCTAGGCTGCTGTTCACATTAACAGCGGCCCTGCCCTGCCCTAGGCTTTATTTGATTACGCACCTGTATCTGGGCCTGGATCGTCCTTTATCTGTGGTGCTGGTCAGGCAGTGTGGAGGTTGGACCTGAAATGTCTGCATGGACCTGGCTAACCTTTATCTGCGCTTGTCCTCTGGTGCCATAGGAACGATTTTGAAATGCTTGAGGTACAGTGTGCATGTAATGAGGTCTTGCTTTTATACATTTAGGAGGCCGCTATGGCACAGCGAACATAAAAAACGTAGAGTAGGACTCCCCATACGAGACTGCCTTGACGTGGCGGGGTAGCTCAAACAATTGATCAATTTTTTGCTAAATGTCTCATTTTTGAATACAGATAGAAACCAATGTGTGTTTTCACACTTTATGTATTACGTTCTGACCACAAGCAGTGCTGGCTTCTCCCCCTCTTTTTTCTTGACACAACTCCATACTGTATTCTGTAATACAGAATATAGAACGGAACTTTGTATGTGGTGAACTTCCCAAAACATATCATATACAAAGTCACAGTTCCACATTAAATATATACACAGTTCCACGGTATATACTACAATATAGTCCACATATTAGTATTCTCCTGTCCTAGATAGTGGGTGTAATTCTCAGTATCTGTGTTATTCTTTGTATATAAACTGTTTTAATGGGGTGAGGACGTTTTAGTACGTGGGCTCCTGGGGTTTGTGTGCCAGGGCTGATTTTCAGTCCCAGTCCGACCCTGTGAGTGATGCCCACTCCATTATGCTTCCTCCTAGGAGTGAGACCCTCAACTGGTGCAGAGCAGCCATAGGCATCAGAGGACGGGACTACCAAGCTCTTCTTGAACCAGTCTACTCAGATAGCAGACCTACTGTGCTGACGGCCAGGGGAATTGTTGACGTTAAAAGGGGCAGGGCTCCGGTACGTGTTCTGAACTGTGGAGAGGAGGAAGCTTGCTTGCCCCGTTATGCAACCGTAGCCAAACTGTTCACAGTCAGTAATAATGATATTCAGGCTGTAGAACCCTTGACTCCGTCAAAAGCGACGGATGGCAATGTGTTATGAATGGGTCACCGAGGAGGATAGCAAGACCAGGCTAAGCCACCAGAAAACCAGAGCGGTTGGTAACTAAGCGGATTGCAGACCCCTGATCCTATCCACACAACTAGCAGTAGCCGTGGAGCGTACCTATGATGCCCTAGATGCCTCGGCACAGCTGGAGAACTAACTCAGCCTAAAGCAAGAAAGGTGAAATCTAAACTGCCCCGGAGCAGACCCCAAAGGAATAGACAGCCCCCAAACATATATTGTTGGTGAGACAAGATGAAAACCTCTTTTGAAGTCCACTCCGTCCGCATCTATTCTCCCTTCAACCTCCAAGTGGCCGTCATATACCGACCTCCGGTCCCGACCCTGCCTTTATTGACCAATTCTCTACCTGGCTCCTTCACTTTCTCTCTGCTGACATTCCCACCATCATCATGGGTGACTTCAACATCCCCATTGACACCCACCAGTCGGCAGCCTCCAAACTCCTGTCCTTTACTTCATCCTTTGGACTTACTCAGTGGTCCTCCTCAGCCACCCACACAGATGGACATACATAAGACCTGGTCTTCACCCGTTTATGCTCTCTTTCTAACTTCACCACCTCCCCTCTCCCTCTATCCGACAACCATCTAATCACTTTCTCATCCCTGTCCTCCTCACCTGTCACCCATGTCCAGCAGCATGAGCACCCCCGCAGAAACCTCGCACATCTAGACACTCGCACACTCTCTGACTCTATTCTACCACTGTCCTCCATAGCTTCACTCCACGACACTGACACTGCCACTAGTTTCTACAATGCCACTCTTGCATCAGCCATTGACTCGGTCGCCCCTGTCATGCATAACAGAGTGCGACGAATCAATAGACAACCGGAGGAGGAGAAAACAAAAATACAAGCTAAGTCCAGAAAACCAGAGAGGTTGGTAGCTATCGGATTGCAGACCCCTGATCCTATACACCACAACTAACAGTAGCCGTGGGGGGTTCCTACGGTGCCCTAGACCCCTCGTCACAGCCGGAGAACTACATAAGCCTAAAGAAGGAAAGGGGAAATCTAAACTGCCCTGTTATGAATGAGTCACCGTAGGAGGCAAAAACAGAAATACTAGCTAAGTCCAGAATACCAGAGAAGTTGGCAGCTATCGGATTGCAGACCCCTGAACCTATCAACAACAACTAGCAGTAGCCGTGGGGGGTTCCTACGGTACCCTAGACCCCTCGATCACAGCCGGAGAACTAAATAGCCTAAAGACAGAAAGGGAAATCTAAACTGCCCCAGAGCACACCCCAAAGCAATAGGCAGCCCCCAACATATAATGATGGTGAAGCAAGATGAAAAAACACTCACACAGATAGAAAGATAGGCTGAGCAAATGATGGGGCCCAAGCTAACTAAAAAGGACAGGATAGAAAAGCTGCTGTCTGCAATCTGCCAAAATCCTATCAAAACAAGAGCCGACAGACTGATAGGGAAAAAAGCCCTGAAGATGCTAGGCTTCAAAAAGACTATATCAGTACTCAGGTATTTTCTGAAGACAGAGCAAAAAGGAATTCAGCTCACCCCAGCAGGGAATGGCAGAAATCCAGAAAAACAAGGCAAAACAAAACCAAAACACAAATGCAAAAAGCAGAGCAGAAAACTTAGCTTTTGAGGAGCAGGAATCAGACTGGTCTCCTAGAACCCCTCAGAGAAATCACCAGCCAGGCAGAAGGGCATCGGCTGCCTTATATCCAGTCAGCAATTCCCGTCACCCAGTCATCATCATCCAGCTCAGGTGCTTGGTAATCAGCCTCACTACCTTCCTTCACCAGAAGAGGGAGTTCATCAGACCTCAATGGTGAAGGGGAAAATGAACTCACAACACTGCCCCAGAGCAGACCCCAAAGCAATAGACAGCCCCCAACATGTATTGTCGGTGAAAAACATGAAAACACAAACACAGACAGAAAGACAGGCTGAGCAAACGATGGAGCCCAACTAACTATATAGGAGAGGACAGAAAAGATGCTGGCTGCAATCCGCAAACAACCCTACCAAAAATGTCCCAACCGTCTGATAGGGAAAAAGGCCCTGAAGTCGCTAGACTTCAAAATCACTATATCAGCACTCAGGTATATTCTGAAAACAGAGCAAAGAGATCAACTGATCAGAGACAAAAATGGAATTCAGCCAGTCCCAACCAGGACTGGCTGAATACAAACACTAAGGAAACCAGACAAAATCTCATGGAATAATAGCAGGGCAAAAACTTAGCTTTTAGTAGACAGGAACTAAGCTGGATGCAAGAGCTCAGAGCAGAAAGGATCACCAGCAGCCCTGCAGGGCGTCGGCTGCCTTATATCCACTCAGAAATTCCAGATGTCCAATCACGCTCCGCCTGTTCAGATGACTGGTTCTTCCCATCCCAATCAATTTCACTACGTCTCTTCACCAGCAGAGGGAGTTCATCAGACATCAAAGGTGAAGGCGAGAATGAACTCACAACAAGCCCCCATTCTCTGGAATTCCCTGCCCCAACATGTCTGGCTATCAACCACACTCAGATCCTTCAGACGGAACCTGAAAACCACCTCTTCAGGAAAGCCTACAGCCTGCAATGATCCCTGCTGCCTCCTCACCACTACTGCAGCTACCGCCTCACCATCACTGGAGCTGCTGCAACCCCCCAACCTACTGACTCCTTCCCCACCATCCTGTAGCATGTAAGCCCGAAAGGGCAGGGTCCTCTCTCCCCTCTATATCAGTCTGTGATTGTTAGTTTGTTTGCTGTAAGTGATATCTGTAATCTCTATGTAACCCCTTCTCATGTACAGCACCATGGAACCAATGGTGCTTTATAAATAATAATAATAATAATAATAATAAAAACACAAACGCAGGCAGAAAAATAGACTGAGCAAATGATAGGGCCCAAACTGACTAGACAGGACAGGAAAGGAAAGACACTGTCTACAATCACGCAAAAACCCTGAAAAATCCAACACGTCTGAAGTCACACGACTTCGCCCCCACTATATCAGCACTCTGGTATATACTGAAAGCAAAGCAAAAATAGACCAATATAACACGGGCCAGAACAAACTGACACAAGCAGTAACATATGGGCGGTGATCCAGCACAGCCCCAGCAGGAGCAAGCTGACCCGCACAAAGCAGAGATAGACAAAACCAGATGGTGCCACGGTGGGCAGGGGCCGGTCCCGGGAGGAGGAGGAAGGTACAAGGGACTACTGTCAGGAAACCATCCGCCAACTGGTAGCCGGGCAGCGAGAGAGAGAACAGCGGAGGTTGGCTGTGCTGGGCCCTGATCTGGACCGCAAGGATAGAGCCCGTGCGGGTCACTATGGGTCCCGGGATTCGGCAGGATGGGGCCAGGTCCTTAATGTGAATCACGAGCGGGGGTTCGGCTTCATCGCAGACCCTACACGGATCTCCGACCTGTTCTTTAGCCGGAGAGATGTGGAATCTCATCTCCGGAAAGGACACCCTGCTCGAGACCTGCAACCGGGGGAATATGTGACTTTCACACGGTATGAAGGGCTCCGTGGCTGGTACGCTTTAAACGTACGCCGGATACCAGAGGATTTCCTCACCACCTTCAGGAAGGAAAAGGCCTGCACTTCCCCAGTACCTCCCACCGTGATCACCAAAATTGTGTTGGTACCCACGCCCGTAAGCCAATCTGTACCAATCCAGCGTCCCTGGGTACAAGTCACCGTCCCTGCTGTACCTCAGGCAGCATCCTCGACCACTGCAATCGCATCTGGTGGACACCCAGAGCATCTCCCCAAGCAACCAGCTTCCAGAACCCCAGGAGGGGATCATTAGCCATAATCTTGATTTGAACTAACTTTTGTTGCCCAGGAGGGTATTAGCAAGTTTCCAGTTTTTTTTTTCTATTTTTGATTATGATGTTCATCTGTTGATCCATTTGTTGCCCAGTTTGATTGGCAGCGTTTTTTTTCATACTTGAACTGTGGAGATCATGGACGCTGAGTGATCCAGAACTGTCATTGTAAATAATTTGCACCTCTTTAGGTGCTTTCTCTTGGTTTTACATAGGAACCTTTCCCTTGGAACAAGGACTACCTCGTTATAAGGACATTTCCAGACATGATGGCCGGTCCAATGTCTACTCTTTGCACTTATGAATAATGCTTAGTATTTTTGAACAAGAAATTAGAAAGTGATAATGTGTAGTAAAAGTATTAATGACAGATTTTATAGGGTCCAATTGAGAAAGAAGTATAGTGAATTGAGTAAAAATATGCACCAGCAGTTGTCACTTAAGGGTAAGAAGAAGAAAAGTAGAAAATGTGAAAGATAACAGAAAAGCAATGTGTTGCTAGAAAATGTGTTCTGATAGTGAATTTGCTTCCATAGCACTTTGAATTAGGTAGCATAACTTTAAATATAGATAGACAGTTAAATTGTTTGTAACGTTCAAGAAACAGTGCCTCCCACATTGGGAAGTTTAGTATACGACATGTTCATTATGCAGTATAAAAATTTGTATGTTCTTGTATTGTCAACTTTGTTTCCTTGCAGCCCGCAGATGTACTGTGTTTAACGGGGCCCCCGAGGCTCAGTCGCCACAGAGGTACTGCACCTCCTCCTGAGGTGTGGTATCCCACCATCCAGGTAAGGTGGAGACACCTGACCACACTCCAACACCTGCACCCCACACAACAAAGTAGTGTAGCAAAGGACCCATTGGTGGCTCCCTGCTTGGAACACGAAACGTGCTGGGAGGTGGGTGGAGTTAGTTTACATTTCAAGGAGCGGGAAGAGTTTAGGATGGGTAGTCAGTCAGTTGGTTAGAGAGATGGAGAGAAGCAGATCCCCGGAGAGAGGGATAGATGGATGGAAGTGCTGCAGCAGATCCCAGTGACCTGGGTCTGCTGGCACAGGAAAGGAAGAGAGAAAGAGCAACATAGACTGAAAGCCTGACTCTCCATAGAAAGAAAGATTAGTACGGAACGTGAGGAGTAAAAGAGAACAGAGGACGTGGGTGAGAAGAGAACCCTTCCTAGAAGTTCTAAGTGCAAGGCCGGGGCCCGGTCCCCGAGGTTGGATGGATACTAATGGTCCTGCAGCAGACACCGGGGGAGTAGAAGTAGTGACCACTTTATTCCCACACCAGACTTGGGGGAACAACAGCAACTGGATAGTGAGCCGCGACTTAGTAGAAAGGAGTCCCCGAAGCAGGCTACAGCTGTCTGCCATACAAGTAGAGTTCATAAGAACATCGGACAGGAGGAACTCCAGTGTAACTCAGTACTAGGAGTACTTCATTTAAAGGCGCTATAAGAGGAGACGTTCAGAAAGGCACATGTTGGCGGATTGTTGGAAAGGAGTATTCCATCTGGCCTGAAGGTTGACTGAGTCCCTGACCCAGAGGACACGGCACGGAGGCAGGCACCTGTTTGTACAGCAGACTGTGAGTAAAGCTTTGGAACTACATGCCCTGGTGTCCTCCACTCATTCCTGCGCCAGCCCGTCCAGCACTAATACATCCCTTGTGCCAAACACTACCCCATCTACATGTCACTTCACTTACTCTGCCCTGGGACTACAGCCCTGCCTGTGGAGGGCTATAACATCATTGCTGCACCACACCATCTGTCCCAGAGGATCTGTCTGCAGCGTCGGCTTACATCTCCATTGCCGAACACCACAGGTGGCGTCACAAATCACTTATAAACTTTCATCACAACAAGCACACTGCCACCAACCCCTTTTTCAATGGGCGCCCAGGGCCACGGGCCGGGCCCCAGTTGCCATGACATCTCCCATTGAAGCTCATCGGGCCCGATACCGAGTACCCCCACAGCCCTGGGAGGGCAACCCATAGCCGTCTGTGAACTCTTAGACTCACTGTGGGCATGACAGATTCACCACTGGCAGGGTGAGAATTCTCTTGTTCCACAGCTGGTGTAGCATCCGCTGCCTGAACTTCCTGATTTTCAGAGTTGTTTTGAGTCTCTGCTACTTCAGTTACAGTAGGCTGGGGAAAGATTAGGACAGGAACTACGATGGCTTGATCCATTCTTGTCCAATTTGCAGGAAATTCTCCGAGTACAGTGTTGACCTTTTCTTCTTCTTCCTCTATGGGCTGAAGGTTGTTTTGTTCTTCCATTCTGTCCATTAGTTGGTCAGGGTACAGTTTCAGATGATCCCTCGACACTGCTGATGAGGTTTCTCCTCCATCCTTACTGATAAGGCACACTTTGGTGTTGTCGAAGTTTTATGGTAAGACGGTGTAGGGTTCAGCTTCCCATTGGTCATCCAAGTTATGCATCCTTCTTTCCTCTTTAGGACTTGTTCTACTCATAACAAGGGATCTGCGGGTGCATGTTGATTGTAGTTCTTTTCTTGTTTTTGTCTCGCCTGAGCTAGACTTTTTTCTACGCACTCTTGTACACTTCGATATTGCTGCTGCCGTTCTGTATCCCAGTCAGCATCTGGTGATGTTAACTCAGGTGTCAGGACTCCCATATCCAAATCAATAGGCAGCTTGCCAGGCCTCACTCTCATTAGGTAGGCTGGTGTGCAGTTGGTAGAATTCACAGGAATGTGATTGTAGAGGTCTACCAGATCTGGCAACTTCTCTGGCCACAGATTCCTTTCTTCCAAAGGCAAGGTCTTCAGTAGATCGATCACCACCTGATTCATCTTTTCACACATGCCATTGGTCTGTGGATGGTACGGTGTTGTCCTGATCTTCTTGCAACCGTACAAGTTACAGAATTTCTGGAACATTTCTACCTCAAAGGCTGGACCTTGATCTGTAAGCACTCACTCGGGATATCCGTGTGGTCGACAAAAGTGCTGTTGGAATGCTCTAGCTGCTGTCCTGGCTGTTTGATCCTTGACAGGCACGACTACCAGGAATCTCGAGTAGTAGTCAACGATGGTAAGAGCATAAACGTAGCCTGAACGGCTTGGGACCAGCTTCACATGGTCCAGGATGACCAACTCAAGTGGTTGTTTGGTTATTATTGGCTGCAAAGGAGCTCGCTGGCTGTTACGGTCCTTTCTGCGCAGGTTACATGGTCCACACTCCCGGCACCAATTTTCAATGGCCTTCCTCATACCAGCCCAATAGAATCTCTCCCGGAGCAAGGCCTCCAACTTCTTCCATCCGAAGTGTCCAGCTCCATTGTGGTATGCTTCCAAGACCATTGATGCCTCCCTCTTTGGGACTACCACCTGCCAGACCAACTCATGAGTGCGGGCATTGATACTCCTCCGACACACCTTTCCCTCATAGATGAACAGCCGGCCTCTCTCCTTCCACAACTGCTGGGTTTCTTCAGGAGCATCTGGATCTGGGCGTGAGTCAGCTTGTGACAGTAGCTCTTTTACCAGGCAGACTGCGGGGTCGCTATCCTGCATTTCTGCCCAGTCATGATGAGGCAATGGATTTAGGGTGGCCTCTTTCACGATAGACCGTCTGTTTCTCACTCCTTGGGCACGTCGGGCCGCAATTGGCCGGTGGAAGGCAGGTAACTCTATTTCTTCGAGTGCCTCAGGGTCTTCTCCTGCATCTGGCAGATTGGGCATTCTGGACAGTGCATCAGCATTGGATTTCTTGTGCCCCGCTCGGTACTTGATGGTAAATTCATAGTTAGACAGCCGGGCCATCCATCGCTGCTCCAGTGCACCTAGTTTTGCAGTTTCCAAGTGAGTCAGCGGGTTGTTGTCCGTGAAGAAAGTAAACTAGTCACAGCCCAGACTATGGCGAGGAACTCCAATTTGAAGGAACTGTAGTTGTCAGGGTTCCTTTCAGTGGGACGAAGCTTCCTGCTGGTGTAGGAGATCACTCTTTCTTTGCCATTCTGTACCTGTGACAGTACTGCTCCCAGTCCCACGTTGCTGGCATCAGTATACAGAACAAATGGTTGGTCATAATCTGGGTAGGCCAGAACTTCATCTCCTGTCAGAGCCATCTTCAGTCGAGTGAAAGACCTCTCCAGTTCCTCATTCCATTGAAATGTAGGACTCTTCTTCCTGGCTTTCTTGGGCTGGCCCACCAGAAGATTTTGCATAGGTGTGGCTATCTCAGACAGTGAAGCCTTTGATGAACCTTCGGTAGTAGCCTACCAACCCGAGGAATTGACGTACCTCATGGAGGTTGCTGGGCTTCTGCCAGTCCCGGATGACGGTGACTTTGTCAGGATCCAGTGCCACACCTTCTGCACTCACTACGTGACCGAGGTACTGTACCTTGGGCTTCAGGAGGTGGCATTTGGATGGCTTCACTTTCAGGCCAAAGTTAGACAAGGCTTCAAACACCTCAGCCAGGTGCTTCAGATGGTCTTCATAAGTCTTGGAGAAAACAATGACATCATCAAGGTACAACAGGACTGTCTCGAAGTTCTTGTGTCCAAGACAGCACTCCATTAGCCGTTGAAATGTCCCAGGGGCGGTGCAGAGCCCGAACGGCATGTAGTTGAACTCGCAGAGACCCATTGGTGTGGTAAACGCTGTTTTCTCCTTGTCTGCCTCTGCAACGGGAACCTGCCAATACCCACTAGTGAGATCCAAGGTGGAAAAATAGTTAGCAGTTTTAAGTGCAGCTAATGACTCTTCAATTCTGGGTAATGGGTAGGCATCCTTATGTGTAATGCTGTTAATTTTTCTGTAATCAACACACATTCTCATGGTACCATCTTTCTTTTTCACAAAGACTATTGGGGCTGCCCAGGGGCTACAACTGTCTCTGATCACCCCAGTCTCCTTCATTTCCCACAACATACTTTTGGCACATTGATATTGTGTTGGGGGTATAGGCCGGTACCTTTCTTTAATGGGGGGGATGATCTCCAGTGGGGATATGGTGTTGAACCCCTTTTGCCTTCCCAAAGTCTAGAGGGTGTTTACTGAATACCCGCTGTGAGGTAGCGCTGTCATTTACTTGGGG
The DNA here is from genome assembly GCF_039654945.1 of Dendrobates tinctorius. Lineage (NCBI taxonomy): Eukaryota > Metazoa > Chordata > Amphibia > Anura > Dendrobatidae > Dendrobates > Dendrobates tinctorius. The sequence goes on along the minus strand of NW_027361823.1, from coordinate 5,272,287 downwards.
AATTCTCGCTCGGCAGCGAACAAAACACATCCGGCACGGGTTTTCCATCAAACATAGCAGTCCATGCGGTTTATTATGCAACATAAACCGATAGAAGCAATCAACAAAACTTCACATAAACAGCAGAGCGTCCATTATAGCTTCCCTCTGTAAACCCAGTGTTCACACAGGTTGCTCAATGTCCAGCATACAGGCTCTCTTAGCCTCATTTATCTCACCCACGTCAGGGTCTCCACATGGTTCCGTCACTCATGCTGCAGACGTCCATATCCCTCCAGGGAACTTTCAGGCTCTGGCAGCCATTACACACAGCCACACACAGGCTGTTAGCCAGGAGACAATCCTGCGCACGGGACCTTCCGCTGTGGACCAACCAGGTCCCTGCATTCACCACTTGTGACTCACCCTGGCCACATTATATCGTTCATAGCCACGCCCACTGGGTCACATGACTCTGACCTCATCACAGGTCCTTCAGGCATTTTCACACTCTTTACAACCGTGCTTTAAACACACCCCCTGGGTGGGTTTGTAGGTAACCAGAACCTGCCCATCTCTCTAGTTACCTGAAGACTTCTCCCTTACGCTTTGAAACAACACCTCAGCAATGATATTGCTGATCACACATACACAAGTCTCCATCTCAAAGCCACCCACTTTGAGATACATAACCATCCTTCAGGATTCTGCCACTCATCCGTTCTCTTGGGACCTCCACACAGTGCCCCTTAGCGGACACAGTGGTTACTACACCACATACCTCGCCCCTCTGTTCAAACTTGTGGGGTTGAACACACAACATTACATCAGCCTCTCGAGACCGGGCACTCATCACACCTTGCCCCACAGGTCGAGAGAACCTTTTCCAACTGTCATACGGCCTCCTCTCTACATTAGGCCTCCCCAGCCCCCAGCGGTCAGAATATCGGTCCTGCTCTTTGACCCTCCAGTTACAGTCTGTCTGCGTCATCAGACACTGTCTAGTCACCACCTTCCTCTCTCTGTTTGTTCCGTTCCCTGACCAGCTCCCCCGGTTGGTACAGTCAATAGTCTTAAACAGCCCTACTGTCTGGCCTGAGTCTGACTCATTTAGGGTCTCACTGGAACTGCGGTCTCTCAACGTCATCCTGCCAGTCGAACAACCACTTGCTGACATTCTTCGGCCATCTGCCCTGTCACTTCTTGGCCGAACTCCTCTGGTCCTTACATCTTGTTGGGTTGCAGGCGGCCGCTACCTGGTATTCCGTACTTCTTTATTAATTCGCCGGTGGTTCTGCCTCAACTGCTCAATCTCTTGCCGGTACCCCACTCGATACTCCAAGAGCATCCGAAAGTCTCTCAGGCTCTCCACGAAGCCAGCCACCAGGATGGGAATACTCCCCACCTCACTGGATACTTGGTCTTCATCATCAGGAGGGATCCTCACTCTCACCATACCGGAGATATTCACAAGGTCTTGCATTACCTTCCCGGATCTTCCAATGATTCTCCCAATCAGAGCTTTGGGTACCGGCACCACATCTTTCCGCAAACCCAGCTGATCCATAACCTCCCTTGCTAACTCTAGGCGTCGAGCAGCCTTCACATTACTCTGCCTGACCTGCTGTTTGGTGTGGAGTCATTGTAGATGCATCTCTTTCAGGACAGCTACTCGGTTTGATGTATCTTCTCTGTCCGATACTATCACCAACTGCCGAGTCTCAGGTGCCCAGCGCACCTTACACGCTTTGACCGCTTCTTTGAAAGCCTCATGCACACCTTCCTCCGCACAGGCTTCTTGCATGTCCTCTGGTACATCAATCACAAACTGGAAGGTTGTGGTCTTGCTCTCTTCCTGGACCGAAGGCTCTAGCTTTACCATGGAGATTTCCCTCACTACAGTTGACCCGACCGGGTGACTGTCTTCTTCAGTTCTTAACTCACCAACTTCACACGATTTGGTCACTTCATGACCTTTTGCCCCGAGGGCTACTGGCCATTCTGTCCTGTTATCACTTGCGCTCACCCGCGGTAAGTCTTAGGCCAATTTCTCCCGCAGAAGACTTTTAACTACTCCTCTGAGTTCTTCCATTTCTTCCCTAAGGGTCTTGTTCACATTTTGCCACATTGACAGGTGACCACTGAGCTCCAAACTTCTTTCTCAAGCCCTACCACATCCTCTCTTAAGGTGTTGTTCACGCTGTGCCACGTTGAGAGGTGACCTCTGAGCTCCAGGACTTCCCTCTCGAGCTCCTCCACTCTGTGCTCGGCCGTTTGTCTCATCACTCGTTCTCGTTCGAGATGTTCCTTCACTGTCTCTTTTATTAACTGTATCTCCTGCTCTTGTTCTCTTTTGGCCAGCATGTGTTGCACCATTATTTCTTTCATTATATCGTCAAAGGGTACCCCTGGGTTAGTCCCGTCAGTCAAGTGAACCCCCCAGTTACCCTCTGCTGTGTCTCTACACCAGTTATCTTCTCGATCAGGTTACCATCAGTCCTGTCACGAGTTTCAGTCAGCACAGCACTAGATTCTGTTCTAATGGTGGCTACTGGCAACAACACGTCACAGTCACAACACACCGTACGGTGAACTCCCAAGGCACTCTCTATCCGGGTGTCAGCTCCGCTCTTTCTGTTTACCACACCCTTCTAATTCACGCTGTTGTATCCTTCAGGTGACGACAGGTCAGTAAGTTCGTCCGACACCACTCTTTCTCCGGTCGCCCCTACGTCTGGCCTGACCACGTTAGGAGGCGTCAGAGTCTGTGTCTGCTAGCCCTATAGTAGAAACGTCTCTACTCTCCTGCCCCACATCATCAAACATGACATAGTCCCGGCACCTCTCAAAGGTATGCACTAAGTTTGGTGGCATTCTACCGCCTTGGCACTCCCCCCTTGTCATCTCAATCAGGACTCTGTCCACCTTATAATTCACAATGACCCCGTGGACGCAGCGAACTCCGACATTTTTCTCGGTCAGAGATAAAACGAGTGGAGTTGATGTCAGAGTCACTTGACTCTTTGAGTACAGCCTACCAGGGACTACTTCCAGGGACAGCATCACGGTACACACCTGCGGCCCATCGTTACTACCCGGAAAGGATATCCCACATTCCTCCCAAGACATACCCACTGAGTCAACCAGTGCTGCTACTTCCTGAACCACCCCAACTTGGGTTACCGCCCCCTCCCGGGACTCCACCCCTTTTTGGGATACCACTCCAATTTGGGTCGTCACCCCCTTCTGGGACTCCACCCCCTTTTGGGCTACCACCCCGATTTGGGTCACCACCCCCTTCTGGGACTCCACCCCCTTTCGGGACCTCCCCATGTCCGTTATACCGGTCTTCTCAGACCACAGTTCACACAACACAATTTATGTCTTAACGATACCACACAAGTCCTTGTTGGCACCACCACAGCTCCTGCTGTCACCGATCACTGACACCACCAGCTACTGTTCACACACACAGCGGTTGGAGTCACTACAGCTCCTCCTGCGCTGTCTTCATGGACCCGCCTATCCACCGGAAGCCGCTTGTCACCTTCGTAACCCCGCCGAGTTACCGAAAGCCGCTTGTCACCTTTGTGACCCCACCGAGCCACATCAAGCCGCTCGTCACCTTCTTGACTCCCACTGAGCCACCGCAGGCTGAGTTGAGAAAAGAAGAAAAGAAAAACACCACACAAAAAAACGCCAAAAACTCACGTGTCTTTTCTGTGTGCTATTCAGAACATACCGTCTCCGCCTGAGACCGTCCAACACACAGGGCGCACCGGGTGCTATTCAGGGAGCGACCCTCCTCCCAGGGTTTCCCAACACACCGGCCAAACCAACACAAAACTCACGTGTCCTGTCTGTGTGCTATTCAGGACGTACCGTGTTATGAATGAGTCACCGAAGGAGGAAAAAACAAAAATACAAGCTAAGTCCAGAAAACCGGAAAGGTTGGTAGCTATCGGATTGCAGACCCCTGATCCTATCCACAACAACTAACAGTAGCCGTGGGGGGTTCCTACGGTGCCCTAGACCCCTTGATCACAGCCGGAGAACTAAATAGGCCTAAAGAAAGTAAGGGGAAATCTAAACTGCCCCAGAGCAGACCCCAAAGCAATAGGCAGCCCCCAACATATAATGACGGTGAAGCAAGATGAAAACACTACCACAGATAGAAAGATAGGTTGAGCAAACGATGGGGCCCAAGCTAACTAAAAAGGACAGGATAGAAAAGCTGCTGTCTGCAATCCGTAAAAAACCCTACCAAAAAATGTCCCAACCGTCTGATAGGAAAAACAGGCCCTGAAGTCGCTAGGACTTCAAAATGACTATATCAGCACTCAGGTCAATTCTGAAGACAGAGCAAAGAGACAAACTGATCAGAGACAAAAATGGAACTCAGCACACCTCCGACCGGGGATGGCTGAACTCCAAAAAACAAGGTAAACAAAACAAACCTAATAAGTTCAAAAGCAGAGCAAAAACTTATCTTTGGGAAGCAGGAATCAGACTGGTCTCCAAGAATCCAGCAGAGAAATCACCAGCGACTCAGAAGGGCGTCGGCTGCCTTATATCCAGTCAGAAGTTCCTGTTACCCAGTCATCATCTACCAGATCAGGTGTTTGGTAATCAGCCTCACTACCTTCCTTCACCAGAAGAGGGAGTTCATCAGACATCGACGGTGAAGGGGAAAATGAACTCACAACAGTACCTCCCCCTTGAGGAGGGGTCACCGAACCCTCATCCACGCCACCAGGGCGATCAGGATGGGCCCGATGAAAGGCACGAACCAATCTTTTGGCATGAATATCGGATACAGGGACCCAAGAATTATCCTCCTGGCCATAACCCTTCCATTTAACCAAATACTGGAGTCTCCGTCTAGCCAGGCGAGAATCCAGTATCTTCTCAACCTCATATGTAACAGGAAGAGCCAATCGAAAAGAGACTGGATAAAGAATCTCCAAAATCTTGTAAGGTCCAATAAATCTAGATTTAAACTTTAGAGAAGCCACCTTCATAGCGATATTCTTTGATGACAACCAAACCATATCACCCACCTTAAACTGGGGACCAATGGTCCTATGCCGGTTGGAAAATTGCTGGGCCTTTTCCTGGGAGAGAGACAACTTATCCACCACTTGGTCCCAGATCTGGTGCATTCTCTCCACTACAGTGTCAACACCTGGGCAGGCAGAAGTCTCCACCTGCCCTGAAGAGAATCGAGGATGAAAACCAAAGTTACAAAAAAAAGGTGACATCAAAGTAGCAGAACTATTATTATTAAAAGCAAATTCGGCCAAGGGCAAAAATGAAACCCAATCATCCTGATCAGCAGAAATAAAACATCTCAAATATGACTCCAAAGTCTGGTTTGTTCTCTCTGTCTGTCCATTGGTCTGAGGGTGAAACGCAGAGGAGAAGGACAACTGAATTCCCAGCTTGGAACAGAAAGTCCTCCAAAATCTAGACACAAACTGAACTCCTCTGTCAGATACAATGTTCTCAGGAATCCCGTGCAAGCGAACCACCTGTTGCAAAAACAAGGGCACCAACTCTGAGGAAGATGGCAACTTAGGGAGTGGTACAAGATGGACCATCTTAGAGAATCTATCACAAATCACCCAAATAACAGTCATTCTCTGAGAGACAGGCATATCAGAGATAAAATCCATTGAAATATGGGTCCATGGCCTCCTGAGCACCGGCAAAGGCATCAAAAACCCACTAGAGCAAGAACAAGGTTTAGACCGAGAGCAAGTCCCACAGGACTGTACAAAATTCCTGACATCACGAGACAAGGTGGGCCACCAAAAAGACCGACTCACCAGATCTCTAGTACCAAAAATACCTGGATGACCAGCCAATGCAGAGCAATGAACTTCAGACATCACTCTCTTCCTCCACTGGTCAGGAACATACAATTTTCCAATGGGACAACGCTCAGGTTTGTCCTCCTGAAACTCTTCCAGAGCACGTCTCAAATCGGGCGAGATGGCAGAAAGAACTACCCCCTCACCTAAGATGGTAGCAGGCTTGGTCACAACAGGAGAATCAGCAAAGAAACTCCTAGAGAGGGCGTCTGCCTTGACATTCTTAGTGCCCGGAAGAAAAGAGACCACAAAATCAAAACGTGTGAAAAACAAGGCCCACCTAGCCTGTCTAGGATTCAAGCGTTTGGCCGACTCCAGGTAAATCAAATTCTTGTGGTGAGTAAGGACCACGACTTGATGTTTAGCTCCCTCCAACCAATGTCTCCACTCCTCAAATGCCCATTTCATGGCTAAGGCTGAGTTCACACGTGGCGTTTTTTTCGCGTTTCCGCGGCGGTTTTAACTGCGCGATTTTGCCGCGAACACGCGAAAAATAAGCATCCCATGCATTCCTATGGGATTCCGCAATGCTGTGCTAATGCTGCAGTTTTTACCGCGGCAGAATCGCTTCGCGGTAAAAAACGCAGCATGCTCATTATTTTGCGGAATCGCGGCGATCCCGCACCCATAGGAATGCATTGTTCTGCTTACTTTCCGCATGTGGCTGTGCACAACATGCGGAAAGTAAGCAGAACATTTGCGGATGGTACCCACGGTCCGGAGGAGAGGAGACTGTCCTCCGGGCTTTGGGTACCATATCCCTGTAAAAAATAGAATTAAAAATAAAAAATATTGTTATTCTCACCCTCCGACGTCCCGCGCAGCATTCCTGCTTCTCTTCACGCTCCGGTCCCAGTAAGCCTTTGCGAAAATGCCCGCGATGACGTCCGTTCTCGCGGGATCGCGAAGTCTCGCGGTCATTCGCGCGACGTCATCGCGAATTACCGCGAGACGTCGCGATCCCGCGAGAACTGACGTCATCGCGGGCATTTTCGCAAAGGATTACTGGGAACGGATGCGCGGGACGTCGGAGGGTAAGAATAACAGTATTTTTTATTTTTTTTTTACATTCTATCTTTTACTACTGATGCTGCATAGGCGGCCTCAGTAGTAAAAAGTTGGTCACACTCGTCAAACACTGTGTTTGACGAGTGTGACCAACCTGTCAATCAGTTGCTACAGATGCTACAGATCGCTTGGAAAACGCTAGCATTTTGCAAGCTAAATACGCTTGCAAAATGCTAGTTTTTCCGCGGGAAAATCGCGGAAATTTAAAATGCGATTTTCCCGCGGACTGGAATTCCGGAATTCTCGCGGTAATTTCCGCGAGAGTTCCGGTACATGTGCACTTAGCCTAACAGTTCCCGATTCCCCACATCACAGTTGCGTTCGGATGGGGAGAACGTTCGGGAAAAGAAAGCACAGGGATTCATTTTAGATGTTACAGGATCTTTTTGGGACAAAACAGCTCCTGCACCAATCTCAGAAGCGTCCACCTCTACCTGAAACGGGAGTGAGACATCAGGTTGCCGCAAAACCGGAGCAGAAGTGAACCTTCGCTTCAGCTCCTGAAAAGAAGAAACAGCCTCCGGAGACCAATTCAGCACATCAGCACCCTTCTTAGGCTGGTTTCACATTAGCGTTGAAACAACGCTGCGCACTGCGTCGGTAAGCCCCTCCCCGATCCGGCTCCCTGCCCGCCCCATCCAGAATCACCGCCTACTTTCGTATTTGCACGCATGTGATCGGCGCACCCTATCTTTAGCATAGGGTGCGCAGATCATGCGCTGCCAGTGTGAAAGTAGCGTGCTGCGCACTTTTGACGGTGCGCCATGCGTGCCGAAATGCAGCATGTTGCGTGGGGCGACCCGCATTACCACCTGGGTCCAAAACTGAGGTTTATTCTTCGCCAAAGGAGTAGCATCAATACCCCTCAAAGGGATAGGCATCCACAGAGGTGTCATAGGAAATCCACAACGTTTAGCAAAATCCAAGTCCATCAGGTTCAGAGCTGCTCCCGAATCCACCAAAGCCTTAGCGGAAAATGTGGACAGGGAGCAGATCAGAGTAATTGCCAGAAGAAACTTAGGTTGAACACCACCCACAGCAAATGTGTGTGCAAAACGTTTCTCTCGTTTAGGGCAGACAGAAACGATATGCGAGGCATCACCACAGAAGAAACACAGCTTATTACGCCTTCTGAACTCCTGACGTTGCGCCCTAGACAAAACTCTATCACATTGCATAGGTTCAGACATTTGTTCAACAGGTGGCAACACCTCTCGTGCGGTTTTGCGTTCACGCAAACGACGATCAACCTGAATGTCTAATGACATAGAATCGTCAAGACCAGAGGGAACAGGAAATCCCACCATAGTATCTTTTACGGTTTCTGACAAGCCCTTCTGAAAGAGAGCTGCCAAGGCACCATCATTCCAGGTAGTAAGGACCGCCCACTTTTGGAATTTTTGACAGTACAACTCTGCAGAATCCCGACTCTGGCTCAATGCTAACAGGGCCTTTTCAGCCTGATCAATAGCATTAGGTTCATAATACAACAACCCCAAGGCTTGAAAAAATGCGTTCACATTAGTAAGAATAGGATCATCAGGTTTCAAAGAAAACGCCCAATCCTGGGGATCGCCGCGCAGCAAAGAGATGACAATTTTAACCTGCTGCACGGAGCTCCCCGACGAGTTAGGCTTCAAGGCAAAAAATAATTTACAATTATTCTTAAAATTCAAAAATTTAGACCGATCCCCAAAAAATACATCAGGAGTAGGGATCTTTGGTTCAGCAGTATGTGAATGAGCAAGATAGGCGGAAATTCCCCGCACTTTAGCAGTGAGCTGCTCCACACGATCAGACAATTGCTTCATCTCCATTGAGAAAGAAAAAAAAATTCCCCCTACGGCCTCAGAGACATAGAGGAAAGAATATACACAAAAAAAAATTCTGACAAACTTTTTTTTTTTTCTTTTTTTTTACAATTCTTTCCTGCTATTGAGTACCCTAGGATCTGTGGTATGGCTGGTGATTCTGTTATGAATGAGTCTGCTTTGGGGTCTGCTCTGGGGCAGTTTAGATTTCCCCTTTCTTTAGGCCTATTTAGTTCTCCGGCTGTGACGAGGGGTCTAGGGCACCGTAGGAACCCCCCACGGCTACTGTTAGTTGTGGTGTATAGGATCAGGGGTCTGCAATCCGATAGCTACCAACCTCTCCAGTTTTCTGGACTTAGCTTGTATTTTTGTTTTCTCCTCCTCTGGTGACTCATTCATAACAGAATCACCAGCCATACCGCAGATTCTAGGGTGCTCAATAGCAGGAAAGAATTGTAAAAAAAAAAAAAAGTGTTAGAATTTTTTTTTTTTTGGTGTATATTTTTTCCTCTATTTCTCTGAGAACGTAGGGGGAATTTTTTCTCAATGGAGATTAAGCAATTGTCTGGTTGTGTGGAGCAGCTTACTGCTGAAGTGCGGGGAATTTCCGCCTATCTTGCTCATTCACATGCTGCTGAACCAAAGATCCCTACTACTGATGTGTTTTTTGAGGATCGGTCTAAATTTCTGAATTTTAAGAATAATTGTAAATTATTTTTTGCCTTGAAGCCTAACTCATCGGGGAGCTCCGCGCAGCAGGTTAAAATTGTCATCTCTTTGCTGCGCGGCGATCCCCAGGATTGGGCGTTTTCTTGAAACCTGATGATCCTATGCTGACTGATGTGAATGCATTTTTTCAGGCCTTGGTGTTGTTGTATGATGAACCTAATGCTATTGATCAGGCTGAAAAGGCCCTGTTGGCATTGAGCCAGGGTCAGGATTCTGCAGAGTTGTACTGTCAAAAATTCCGAAAGTGGGCGGTTCTTACTACCTGGAATGATGGTGCCTTGGCAGCTCTCTTTCGTAAGGGTTTGTCAGAAACCGTAAAAGATACTATGGTGGGATTTCCTGTTCCCTCTGGTCTTGACGATTCTATGTCATTAGCCATTCAGATTGATCGGCGTTTGCGTGAATGCAAAACTTCATGAGAGGTGCCTCTCATATTATTTCTGTCTGCCCTAAACGAGAGAAACGTTTTGCACACACATTTGCTGTGGGTGGTGTTCAACCTAAGTTTCTTCTGGCAATTACTCTGATCTGCTCCCTGTCCATATTTTCCGCTAAGGCTTTTGTTGATTCAGGAGCAGCTCTGAACCTGATGGACTTGGATTTTGCTAAACGTTGTGGGTTTCCTATAACACCTCTGCGGATGCCTATCCCTTTGAGGGGTATTGATGCTACTCCTCTGGCGAAGAATAAACCTCAGTTTTGGACCCAGGTGGTAATGCGGGTCACCCCAGACCATCAAGAAAATTGCAGATTTTTGGTGTTGCATAATTTGCATGATACCATCGTTCTGGGGTTTCCCTGGATGCAAATCCATAATCCAGTTTTGGATTGGAAATCTGTGTCTGTGGTGAGTTGGGGTTGTCGGTGTGCCCTTAGTGACGCTCCTATTTTCTCCACCTCTCCCCAGTCGCATGATGCTCCTGACTATTTGGCTGATTTTTATGATGTATTTAGTGAGAATGAGTCTGCGTCTTTGCCTCATCATAGGAGTTATGACTGTGCAATTGAGCTGAGCCCTGGGTGTAAATTTCCCAAGGGTCAACTTTTCAATTTATCTGTACCCGAGCACGAGGCTATGCGATCCTATATTAAGGAGTCGTTGGAGAAGGGTCATATTAGACCATCCTCTTCACCCTTAGGTGCTGGGGGGTTTTTTGTGGCCAAGAAAGATGGTTCATTAAGGCCTTGTATTGACTATCGTTCCCTCAACAAAATTACTGTTAAATATCAGTATCCGTTACCCCTGATTTCTGATCTATTCTCCAGAGTTAAAGGTGCTTGCTGGTTTACCAAGCTTGACCTCAGGGGGGTGTATAATCTTATTCGCATAAAGCAGGGGGATGAATGGAAGACGGCGTTTAATACTCCGGAGGGACATTTTGAGTACCAGGTGATGCCTTTTGGGCTCACTAATGCCCCTTCTGTCTTCCAGTGCTTTATGAATGATATTTTCCGACACTTTGTGGATGAATTTTTGATCATCTATCTGGATGATATTTTGATCTTTTCCAAGGATTGGGACTCTCATGTGGAACATGTTCGGACTGTGTTTCGGATTTTGAGGGAGACTTCCCTGTATGTCAAGGGATCGAAATGCCTTTTTGTTGTACAGAGTGTCATGATATGTATTTTTCCCCAATACTTTGCAATGTCTTGTGTATACCTGTAACAATATGTTTCCTTTCCCCATTGCCTGTGTCTCTGGGACTATAATGTAATTATGTAAGTAACCTGTCTCCTTTCCACAAGACTTGTGTATCTAGACCATAATTGAATTCAGGCTTGGGTCAACACAGCTAGGGGAATCACCATTGTTCTCCTCAGCAGGGGGAGGACTCACAATACACATCCTTGTAGACACCTCGGAGCCGTGCGATGGACCAAACCACTGACTAGGAGGTGGGAACTTCTACTCCCCTACACTTGGGCTGATCCCAGGAGCCCAAGACAATGGACTTATGTGTGACCCATCAGATGTGAGTTGGATGCTGAAAGAGAAGGGCGAGGCTGTCTGAGGAAGCCTCGGCCTTAGTGTGATCGTGGCGGATTTCTGGGACTCTAAAAGGACTATGGTTTTGTGATCTGGCACAAGGATTGTCGGGAGGTGCCCCCGAATCAGTTTCCTGTGGACTTATTTTGGGACTCTGCAAATTACCTTCGTGTTGTTCCTGTGTTCTGGTCAATAAATCTGTTGGATCGTTCCCAGGCCTGTTGTCCCTCCTTGCTCTGGAGAATACTCCCGTCACACAGAGGATTTCATTTTTGGGATTTATTTTGTCTCCGTCAACTATTGAAATGGACCCGGCCAAGGTACAGGCCATTTATGATTGGGTTCAGCCCACTTCTTTGAAGGCCCTCCAGAAGTTTTTGGGTTTTGCTAATTTTTATCGTAAATTTATAGCTAATTTTTCTGGTATTGCCAAACCATTGACTGATTTGACTAAGAAGGGTGCTGATGTGCTGAATTGGTCTCCGGAGGCTGTTTCTTCTTTTCAGGAGCTGAAGCGAAGGTTCACTTCTGCTCCGGTTTTGCGGCAACCTGATGTCTCACTCCCGTTTCAGGTAGAGGTGGACGCTTCTGAGATTGGTGCAGGAGCTGTTTTGTCCCAAAAAGATCCTGTAACATCTAAAATGAATCCCTGTGCTTTCTTTTCCCGAAAGTTCTCCCCATCCGAACGTAACTATGATGTGGGGAATCGGGAACTGTTAGCCATGAAATGGGCATTTGAGGAGTGGAGACATTGGTTGGAGGGAGATAAACATCAAGTCGTGGTCCTTACTGACCACAAGAATTTGATTTATCTGGAGTCGGCCAAACGCTTGAATCCTAGACAGGCTAGGTGGGCCTTGTTTTTTACACGTTTTGATTTTGTGGTCTCTTTTCTTCCGGGCACTAAGAATGTCAAGGCAGACGCCCTCTCTAGGAGTTTCTTTGCTGATTCTCCTATTGTGACCAAGCCTGCTACCATCTTAGATGAGGGGGTAGTTCTTTCTGCCATCTCGCCCGATTTGAGACGTGTTCTGGAAGAGTTTCAGGAGGACAAACCTGAGCGTTGTCCCATTGGAAAATTGTATGTTCCTGACCAGTGGAGGAAGAGAGTGATGTCTGAGGTTCATTGCTCCGCATTGGCTGGTCATCCAGGTATTTTTGGTACTAGAGATTCGGTGAGTCGGTCTTTTTGGTGGCCCGCCTTGTCTCGTGATGTCAGGAATTTTGTGCAGTCCTGTGGGACTTGCTCCCGATCTAAACCTTGTTCTCGCTCTAGTGGGTTGTTGATGCCTTTGCCGGTGCCCAGGAGGCCATGGACCCATATTTCAATGGATTTTATCTCTGATATTCCTGTCTCTCAGAGAATGACTGTTATTTGGGTGATTTGTGATAGATTCTCTAAGATGGTCCATCTTGTACCACTCCCTAAGTTGCCATCTTCCTCAGAGTTGGTGCCCTTGTTTTTGCAACAGGTGGTTCGCTTGCACGGGATTCCTGAGAACATTGTATCTGACAGAGGAGTTCAGTTTGTTTCTAGATTTTGGTGGACTTTCTGTTCCAAGCTGGGAATTCAGTTGTCCTTCTCCTCTGCGTTTCACCCTCAGACCAATGGGCAGACGGAGAGAACAAACCAGACTTTGGAGTCGTATTTGAGATGTTTTATTTCTGCTGATCAGGATGATTGGGTTTCATTTTTGCCCTTGGCCGAATTTGCTTTAAATAATAGAGCTAGTTCTGCCACTTTGATGTCACTTTTTTTGTAACTTTGGGTTTCATCCTCGATTCTCTTCAGGGCAGGTGGAGTCTTCAGCCTGCCCAGGTGTTGACACCGTGGTGGAGAGAATGCACCAGATTTGGGACCAAGTGGTGGATAAGTTGTCTCTCTCCCAGGAAAAGGCCCAGCGGTTTTCCAACCGGCATAGGACCATTGGTCCCCGGTAGTGTTGAGCGACTTTTGTTTTTTTAGGGTCGAGTTTCGTTTCATAAAACCCGACTTTTCCAAATGTCGGGTCGAGCAAAATCGGCCGACTATAGGGAAAAGTCGGGGTCGTCCCGAAACACGAAACCCAATGTAAGTCAATGGAGAATTAAAGTCGGCAGTGAGAGTAGGACAGGAAACACACCAACAGTGCCCATTTGAATGTCAAAAGCATAAATTCTTGTTACTGAAGCTTGTCAACCTTAATTAACTTCATAATACTAGTTATGCACTGAAAAATGGGGGTTATTTGGCTACAGTTGTGGGGGGGGCTGGCTCCAGGTTTTCGTGGGCCCAGGGCCAAAGAGCGCCCCTTTAACACATACCACAACTCATGATGCTCCAATACGGCAGAGAAATAGCAGTATAGTACAATGAAAAATACTTCACTTCTTACATCTCATGACTGATATCAATTTTAAATTCTCCAATACCTCCAAAAACGGACAGTATATTACTCCATACAGTATTATGGCCAGCGCTTAGTGCGCTATACAGAGTAATGAGGCCCATATATTTCTCCATACGGAATCATTATTCCCATATAATGTTTCAAACCGTATATGATGAGCTCCACATAATGCTACAGTATATGTTGGTCCCAATGGATGAAGCTCCACTGTCTTATGGGCCCAAATAATGCTCCATATATAATGGGCCCCATTTCTACTGCTCTAGTGTATAATGGGCCCTGTAAATGCTGCTCCAGTGTCTGATGTCCACCTTTGGAATGCTCCAGTCTATACCAGAGTATAGTGCTCCCCAAAAATTGCTGTCCCAACATTGAAAACAATTACATAAGTCTCCTTGCTAGGGAATCCCTGCACTACTCTGAACTCCTTGTCGTCCCCATCTTCCATCTCATTGCACTTGGCTGTTTAGGCCCTCCCACCGGCAGAGACACTTTTGCGTACTATGCGGTGCCCTGTGCCAGTGCCATCGCCCATGAGTATGCCCCCCCACCTGCTCAAGGAACCTGCACTTTCATCTGCACCTTCCTCTTTGTCACTGTGTAAGGTGGTATAGTATGCGGGAAGGGGAACCTGAGTTTCCTCTGGGTCAGATTCTGGCTGTGTAGAGTGCGAGGGGAATGTAGTGGTCTGGGTCAATGTACCAGCAGCATCATCCAGCAGTGGCTAGGCCTCAGTGCACTTGTGGCGTCCCCAAGAGTACGGTCGCCACTGTGGCATTGCCTTCCTCCTAGGGAGTGTGTTGTCAAGCTTGGGAGAAACGAGGGATCTCTCAAGCAGTGAAACCAACACACAACACATTTCCCACTCCAGGCCAGCAGGGAGACCTCTGAACCTGACTGCTGAGGAGCTGCTCTCTGTGGTCGGGAGGAGGTAAGTTAGGGCACTCTGTGCAGGGAAGGGGGAAGTGTGTGGACGTGAGAAGGGGAGCTGGAGGATGAGCAGAGTTAAGGCTCACTCCTAGCTGGAGCGCATGGTCCGGATTCCGGTCTTCGAGTTTGTAGGGACACTGACGTTCCTGCAGCAGAAACCGGGGGAAGTAGCAGCTATAAATGCTCTGTACCCAACTAAGGCTCGGAGGCCCCAGCATCGACGTGTGCGAGGCAGAAGGAAAAGGCTACAGCTGTCTGCCATACAAGTAAAGTCTGAGGAACATCTGTTAGACAGGAGGCGTTTCAGTGAACCATGGTCCTGTGAGTGCTTCCCCCACAAGCGCTAGAAAGGAGACGTTCAGGATGGTACATGTTGGCGGAGTGTTGGAAGGGAGCTTTCCATTCTGGTCCCGGAGGTTGGCAGAGGTCCTGACCCGGAGGACACAGCACGAAGGCAGGCATCTGTGTAACCTGCAGACTGTGAGTAAAGCTTTGGAACTGCACGCTCTGGTGTCCTACAGTTATTCCAGCACCGCTACATCTGGGTACCAGCACCTACACCGCCTGTGCCTTTCCCCCATCACTGCATCTACACTTCCCTGGGACTCCAGCTCCACCTGTGGGGAGCTTCACCATCTTTGCTGCACAACACCATCAGTCCCAGAGGATCTGCATGCAGCGTCGGCCTAAGATCTATGTTGCCGAACACCACAGGTGGCGTCAAACTATCTATATAAACTCTTTACCATTATACCACGCCATTTACATGGGCGCCCAGGGCCACCGTCCGGGTCACCGCTGCTGTGATACATCCCACTGACACCGGCCCGGTACGAGTACTCCACAGCCCTGGGAGGGCGACCCATATGCCGACTGCTGATCGGGCGGCGTTATTCCCATGAACCTCCAAACAGCGTCCCTAAAGGCAAAGTTTTTGGTTTCCGGGGGCAGTATGATTGCAAAGCTGAACCTTAAAGGAATGTCCAAAAGGGCACCACCAGGAGTGGAGCCTGTGGCTTAATTGGACTGCACCCGGGAAACCACTACCATACAAGCTACAGAAAAGATGGACAGATTGCAAGCTTTGTCGATTCTGTGTGTGGTGTGGTATGTCCGTTTGTAGTTGTGCTAGGGATTTCTCAGCTTTATTCCGTTAACGACCGAGACTCCGGCATGGCCTCGCGGTACGCGTCAAGCTTACTAGAGGGATACGCGAGGCTGTGGCACGTGAGATCGAGCAATAACAGGTCTAGCATTCCAGTACATGTCCAGGGCTGCATGCACGCCACACTGAAAGGACCAGCTTTTGTCGCTTACAGGTGCAGATAACCTGCTGAACTCCGTTAGTGATGGGGATCTGGGATTCAGATTATTCCCCGCGAACGATGATTTCCCAGTAAGTTCAGGTCAACCGCAATTCCGGAGTTAGGCCTAACCATCATTCCTGAAAAAATTACGTGTCCAAACCACAGGTGCTGTAGCTTGCTTAACAGCTCGGCAGCCGTTCTCAGGCCCAGTATGGATTCAACAACATTGTAGAAAGTTGATAAAGGGTACAGTTTCACCGGATAACACGTATATATGTAGCCTAGTTTACACATTAAAAATATATGTCTATAGATCAGGAGGCAGACTCAGATGTTCTCAGGCCCAGTATGGATTTGACCAGATTGTACAAAGTTGAGAAAGGGTACTTTATCACTGGATAGCAGGTATATATAGCATAGTTTAAACATGTAAAATCTCCGTATTCTCAGTATGGATTACACAACAATCTAAAAAGTGGAAAAAAGGAAATGCATTTGAGGCGTACACAACTATATACTTTCGGTGTTATTTTTAAATCTTCATATATATTTCTGTCTCAGTAATACAGTCCAGCCTCTCCGCAATAGGAAATGAGATGCATACAATTAGTGACATAAAGGCTATTGATTGCAGAAATCTAGGAATTATTATTCATGGGAAAAACTTCCGTCACAATTCTCATAGGCGATGCTGACCCTCAATTAATTTGTGTGTTGAGACAGTGAAAACATTTTTTTGTGAATAAAGTCTTGCTGTATCGCACTTCCATTGATTCCATCACTGTTACTCATCTCAATCCAATTTTTATCCCAGGGAGCGATGTAAACATGGTGCTCACTGGCTATCATGATCTGTCACGTAACTTTGGAGTTCAAAAGACAGAAGCCACAGGCCGTAGGTGATTCTATTTGATTGGCATGAGAGGGCACATTTTGAAATGTGCGCCGGAATGTCACACGTTTGTGAGTAGGAAAACTGTGAAAGCTGATGATAAACCACGACTGCATGAAATTGTGAGTCGACGTCCATAAGAAATGGAAGCCACTGATCATCTGGAGCTAGAGCCCGGCCAGCAGGACAGGGCATAGCTACATCTTAACCATCATCTTTCAGTTCAATCAATTTGTAGTGGCAGTCCCAGTGAAGGATTTGACAGGCCAGACTACACAGCGGAGGAGCAGGGACAGGTAAACATTGCAAATGCTGGGGCCCTGCCCAAGCAAGGGGGGCACACTCGTGGGCGTCGGTACTGGCACTGGGCCCCTCATAGTACGGCGGTGTGTCTGATGGCGTGTGTGCACCACCACTGTCAGAGACACTTGATTGCACTATGAGGGACCCTATGCCAGTGCCCGCGCCCAAGAGTCGGCCTACCCACCTGTCCAGGGCAACGGCACTCGCACGGTTTTGTGCGCTAGGTGGTGACCCCGGCTATGGGGGGGGGCCGCCCACTTAGGGAGGTTTACAAAGTGGCATATGTAGATGTGGGTCATTCAGCTGCTGCAAAAGGTGAAATAGGTCAAGTTCGCGGAATAGGAGGAGGACAAAAGCAAGCCATTTTTCTGGCAACCTATGTGTCATCAAGGGAAGGTGGGACAAAATCCTTGGAAACCCATGCATGGTTCATTTTAATGAAGGTTAGATCATCCACATTTTGGGTTGACAGACGGGTCCTTTTTTCTGTCAGGATTGATCCAGCTGCACTGAAGACTCTTTCCGATAGCACACTTGCAGCTGGGCAAGCGAGCTCCTGTAAGGCATATTGTGCCAATTCAGGCCAGGTGTCCAGTTTAGCGGCCCAATAGTCAAAGGGGAATGACCTGTGTGGGAGAACATCGATATGGGAGGAAAAGTAGTTGTTAACCATAGTTGACAACTGCTGTCTCCTGTCACTTTCCATCGATGCAGTATTACCAGTTGTGTGAGCAGTCCGTGAAAAATCAGTCCACAACATTGTCATGAAACCCCTGTCTCCAACGCCACTTCTGCTGTGGGCACAACAAACACCTCTGCCAAGCTGCCCCCGGCCCGTACGGCTCGTGTGAGAACCATCACCGCTGCTGTGTGCTGGGAATGCCTCAACCAACCAGTTAACCAGAGTTGCTTGTTTAGTAGCCAATATTAGGTCAAGGTTCTCATGTGGCATGATGTTTTGTAATTTGCCTTTATAGCGTGGATCCAGGATGCTGGCCAACCAGTAGTCATCATCGTTCATCATTTTGGCAATGCGTGGGTCCCTTTTTAGGATCTGCAAGGCATAATCTGACATGTGGGCCAATGTTCCCGGTGTCAATGATGCACTGCAAGTGCTGGGTGAAGGAGCGCTTTCTGGCAAATCCACATCCCTCCAGTCACGCACAAACCCTGTACCAGACCTTGCCATGCCAACATTTTCACTTGCCCCACGAGATGCATCCTCCTCCCCTAAGTAATCATCCCCATCATCATCCTCCTCCTCCTCTTCTTCCTCCACCTCGTCCAGGAGAGGTCCCTGAGCAGACAATGACTGAATGTCATCAAGGATTCCCTCCACCTCTTCCTCCTCGTCAACATTGGCTGCAGACGCCTGCTCCTTAAGGTGCGTCAAAGTTTGCATGAGCAGACGCATAAGTGGGATGCTCATGCTTAGGATGGCGTCGTCTGCGCTTACCAGCCGTGTGCATTCCTCAAAACACTGAAGGACTTTACAGAGGTCTTTCAGCTTCGACCACTGCACACCTGTCAACTCCATGTCTGCTCTCAAAGTGCCTGGCCGTGTATCCTCCCACAAATGCATTATGGCCTGCCTCTGCTCACACAGCCGTTCAACCATGTGCAGGGTGGAGTTCCACCTTGTTGCAATGTCGATAATGAGGCGGTGGTTGGGAAGGTGGAGCAATCGCTGCAGCTTCTGCATACGAATGGAGTGTACAGGCAACCGGCGGATGTGCGCGCACAGTCTTCGCACCTTCTGGAGCAGGGCTGTTAACTCCGGATAATTATTGAAGAAGCACTGCACCACCAGGTTCAAGGTGTGAGCCAAGCAAGGTATGTGGCTGAGTTTTTAAAGGGCTATGGCTGCCACAAAATTACGGCCGTTATCACTAACTACCTTGCCTGCCTCAAGATGTACACTGCCCAGCCATGACTCAGTTTGTCGCTGAAAGTACTCGGCCAGCACCTCGGCGGTGTGTCTGTCGCCCAAACACATCATCTGCGACACAGCCTGCTGATGCTTTCCACTAGCTGCTCGATAGGGGGACACCTCGTGTGCAACAGTGGCAGCTGCAGATGAACTGCTCGTACGACTGCGCTCTGTGGACGAGCTTTCGCTTCTGGAGGAGGAGGAGGAGGGTCGAACGCCTACAGCCAACTGTTTCCTATACCATGGGCTAGGCAGCACTGTTCCACCACCGCTGTCCCCTGTGGACCCTGCATCCACCACATTAACCCAGTGCGCAGTGATGGACACGTCATGGCCCTGGCCATGCCGACTGGACCATGCATCAGTTGTGAGGTGCACCTTTCCACTCACTGACTGCTTGAGTGCATGGACAATGCGGTTTTTCACATGATGGTGGAGGGCTGGGATGGCTTTGTGAGAGAAGAAGTGGCGACTGGGTAGGTCATAGCGTGGTACTGCATAGGCCATGAGTTCGCGGAAAGCTGCGCTTTCCACCAACCGATAGGGCATCATCTCTAACTAGATTAGTTTGGCAATGTGGGCGTTCAAACCCAGTGTACGTGGATGAGAGACTGAGTACTTTCTTGACCTACTCATAGTGTCTGGGAGGGTGAGCTGGACTTGAGAGCTGCATATGGTGGAAGTAGCGGTGGACAGGGCGGACTGAGAGAGGGGTGATGATGGTGATGGAGTTGGTGTTCTTTCTGATGGCCTAGATTCAGTCTTTCGTTGATATAACAGTGGGATTCCCTGACTGCTGTGGCCTTGCAACGACACCTCAACATTTGCTGCTGTGCTAACCGGTGGGCTTACAGTGGGGGAAACAATGTAGCGTTGCTGACTACCTTCTTTATGATCAGTTGCACATGTGGTACTTGAGGTTTGGTGTTGTGTCCACGCTTGCAAGTGCATGCTGGTTAAATGTCTAAGCATGCAACTGGTATTCAAATTTTTCATATTTTTCCCTTGGCTAAAGGTCTTGCGCACTTCTTACAGATAACCTTGGCCTGATCATGAGGATTTTGTTCAAAAAAGTGCCACACTGCACTCTTCCTATTTTGGCAGACATTTTGCGGCCTAGCACGCTGTGATATTTTGACCCTCTGGACAAGCTGTCCAGCAACTCTTGATTTTTGGAACCTGTCTTTGGAGTGCTCCGGGCCTGCCAGATAACAGCTGTTGCGATGTCGATGTCTGCTGTGGATGCTCCTCCTCCTCATCTGAGCTATTGGAAGCAGCACCCTCTTCCCCCAATGGATGCCAATCTGGGTCAACAACTGGGTCATCCATCACCTCCTCTTCAATGTCATGTGCACCTTCCTCTGTGTCACCGTGTATAGTGTGCGGGAAGGGGCACCTGAGTCTCATCAGGGTCAGAATCTGGCTCTGTACACTGCGAGGACAATGTAGTGCTCTGAGTGAATGCACCAGCAGAATCATCTATCAGTGGCTGTGCATCAGTGCACTCCATGTCAGATTCATCTTGGCCTGGGTAATTCACCATTTCACTTGATAATCCAGGCATGGTAAGTGAAAACAGCTCCATGGAGTAATCAGTAGTATGGCCTGCGTCATCCTTCAATCTTGGTTGGGGTGAAGGACACAAGGAAAGGTGTGGTTCATGAACATGAGCCTCCAATGACGACTCAGTGCTTTTATTTTTTACAACTGAAGAAGAGGAGGCGATAGAGCTGGAGGCTGAGCCAGCAATGTAAGACAAAACTTTTTCCTGAAGCTCTGGCTTTAAAAGCGGTTTGCCAACTCCTAGAAAACTAAGCCTTCGAGACCTTGTGGAGCCAGACGATGACGCAGGCTCAACACCTCCTGCATTCGGTCCTATTTTGCTTTTGCCAATACCATCAGATCCACCACCAACACCATCATTACCAGCTGCCAACCCCCGCCCAATTCCACGGCCTCTTCCACCAGCCTTCCTCATTTTTGGTAGAAATGTAGACAAAATCCAACAAACTATATAGTAATGTAAAACAAGGTACAAGGTGTCTATAGGACAGGGGAGATTTTGAATTTCTGCACACATTTGTGGACACTGGACACTTTTGGATTGTGTGAGGCCCACTGAATATCACAGCGCTATGTCACAGGCTCGATGTCGCAGGTGTGAAAAATGTCACTAGAGGATAACGGAGATTTTGAATTTCTGCATACACTTGTGGACACTGGACACTTTTGGATTGTGTGAGGCCCACTGAATATCACAGCGCTATGTCTCAGGCTCGATGTCGCAGGTGTGAAAAATGTCACTAGAGCATAACGGAGATTTTGAATTTCTACACACACTTGTGGACACTGGACACTTTTGGATTGTGTGAGGCCCACTGAATATCACAGCGCTATGTCACAGGCTTAATGCCGCAGGTGTGAAAAATGTCACTAGAGGATAACGGAGATTTTGAATTTCTGCACACACTTGTGGATACTGGACACTTTTGATTGTGTGAGGCCCAGTGAATATCACAGCGCTATGTCACAGGCAGAAATTGGCTAGTGTATGACAAACTACAAGGTGTATATAGAATTGGGCAGAATAGGAATCTCCCTAGAGTGTAGGTCTGTAAGAACGGAACAAGTCCTCGACTTATCCTTACAGAGCGACACACAGATAGCTTCACTGTGGCCGTGATAACAGCCGTTACACGGTACTGAGAGAGGAGTGTGCACGTACACGGCTGTCCGGTGTACGTAAAATTGTCAAGCTCCGTGTTTTTTAAGTATACGGACTGACACACGCTGTCCCTCTATAGTTTTGAATGTGATCAAACAGCAAATATATTTAACTGTTTGAAAGCTAGACAAAACTAGAAGGTGCAGGTCTGTAAGAACGGAACATGTCCTCGACTTATCCTTACAGAGTGACACACAGCTTCACTGTGGCTGTGATAACAGCCGTTACACGGTACTGTGTGAGGAGTGTGCACCGCTGTATGGTGTGAAAAAATGTACGCTCAGTACCTCACCAGGACAAAAAAAAAAAATTGGGATTGCTTTTAAAAAAGCAGTTTGCAGAGCAGTGGGTAAACAGCAATGCAGCCATCAGGAAGCCTTAGAAGGCAGCCTAACAACCAACACCGCTGATCCAGCAAAATATAGCCTCCATTTGCACTGCACACACAGTGACTGGTGTGTTGTACAGGCAAAATCGCTAGCAGCAGAAGCAGTTTTTGGTGTCTTCTTCCCTGCCTAACGCTCTCCCTACAAAATCAGCAGCAGCAGCAGCTCTCCCTATTCTTAGATCAGCATGAGTAACATGGCGGTCGGCGTGCACTCTCTTTTATACCCCCTGTGACGCCCACCAAAGCAAGCCAATCACTTACATGCCCTTCTGAAAGATGGTGGTGACCCCTGCCTATGTCATCACGTTGCCCACAGTGTCCGTGGATCCTGATTGTCTGAAAAAGAGTGCAAAACAAACTTTTGAAACGCGACTTTGGCGCTTAAGTCGCCGACATCGTGGCCGACCTCATCCTAGGGTCGGGTTTCGTTTCATGAAACCCGACTTTGCCAAAAGTCGGCGACTTTTGAAATTTTTCGACCCGTTTCGCTCAACTCTAGTCCCCGGTTTAAGGTGGATGATATGGTTTGGTTGTCATCAAAGAATATCTCTATGATGGTGGCTTCTCCAAAGTTTAAACCTAGATTTATTGGACCTTACAAGATTTTGGAGATTCTTAATCCGGTCTCTTTTCGATTGGCTCTTCCTGTTACATTCAAGATCCATAACGTGTTTCATAAGTCTCTGTTAAAGAGGTTTGTTGAGCCAGTAGTTCCTGTGGTGGCACCTCCTGACCCCGCATTGGTTGAAGTTAATGTGGAATATGAGATTGAGAAGATACTGGATTCTCGTCTGGCTAGACGGAGACTCCAGTATTTGGTTAAATGGAAGGGTTATGGCCAGGAGGATAATTCTTGGGTCCCTGCATCCGATATTCATGCCGAAAGATTGGTTCGTGCTTTTCATCGGGCCCATTCTGAACGCCCTGGTGGCGTGGATGAGGGTTCGGTGACCCCTCCTCAAGGGGGAGGTACTGTTGTGAGTTCATTTTCCCCTTCACCTTTGATGTCTGATGAACTCCCTCTGCTGGTGAAGAGAGGTAGTGAAATTGATTGGAATGGGAAGAACCTGTCATCTGAACAGGCGGAGTGTGATTGGACATCTGGAATTTCTGAGTGGATATAAGGCAGCCGACGCCCTGCAGGGCTGCTGGTGATCCTTTCTGCTCTGAGCTCTTGCATCCAGCTTAGTTCCTGTCTACTAAAAGCTAAGTTTTTGCCCTGCTATTATTCCATGAGATTTTGTCTGGTTTCCTTAGTGTTTGTATTCAGCCAGTCCTGGTTGGGACTGGCTGAATTACATTTTTGGCTCTGATCAGTTGATCTCTTTGCTCTGTTTTCAGAATATACCTGAGTGCTGATATAGTGATTTTGAAGTCTAGCGACTTCAGGGCCTTTTTCTCTATCAGACGGTTGGGACATTGTTGGTAGGGTTTTTTGCGGATTGCAGCCAGCATCTTTTCTGTCCTGTCCTATCTAGTTAGTTGGGCCCCATCGTTTGCTCAGCCTGTCTTTCTGTCTGTGTTTGTGTTTTCATCTGTTTTTCACCGACAATACATGTTGGGGGCTGTCTATTGCTTTGGGGTCTGCTCTGGGGCAGTTTAGATTTCCCCTTTCCTTCTTTAGGCTTATGTAGTTCTCCGGCTGTGACGAGTGGTCTAGGGCACCGTAGGAACCCCCACGGCTACTGTTAGTTGTGGTGTATAGGATCAGGGGTCTGCAATCCGATAGCTACCAACCTCTCCGGTTTTCTGGACTTGTATTTTTGTTTTCTCCTCCGGTGACTCATTCATAACAGGGTGCTATTCAGGGAGCGACCTTCCTCCCAGGGTTTCCCAACACACCGGCCTCACCAGGTCCAGGGGCTTAGCGGGTGCTATTCAGGGCCTCCGTCTCTGCCTGAGATTACCCAACACTTACGCCTCACCAGGTCCAAGGTCATACCACGTGCTCCAGGGATCTTCCCAACACTGACCCTCCAGGACCTTGCTCACTGAACCCTCCAGGAACACAGTCTTTCCAACTGACCCAGGTCAGTACCACACGAACACCAGTCCATTGCCTGTGTCGGCCACACAGGTCCTCGGATACCTCTTCTCCTCAGAGGCACCCTATAGCAATCACCAGTCTCTTGCGCACTGAGCCCGGTCAGTACAACACGGTTTTCATGACCGTCACCTGCTGGCCGCGCAGGTTCTCGGATCCCTCTACCGCAGAGGTATCCTATAAGTCTCTTTCTCATGGGGAAACGGCCGCACTGGGCTCACCGATCCGGACAGTGCCTTACTCACTAGGCCGCCCCACGGTTCTAGAACCACAGCCGGGCAGTAGCTTCCCCAACCGTCAGCCGTCCTGGCTCAGCGTTGCCAGCACTGTAACATACGCTTTTTTGGAAACCGTTGCCCTTAGCAACCGACTTTGCAGTCCTCTTCCGTTGCTCCCAGCAACAAGGCTACAACATTGCCTGCATTCTCCCCCAAATGTGAGGTAGCGCTGTCATTTACTTGGGGAATTCTCGCTCGGCAGCGAACAAAACACATCCGGCACGGGTTTTCCAACAAACATAGCAGTCCATGCGGTTTATTATGCAGCATAAACCGATAGAAGCAATCAACAAAACTTCACATAAACAGCAGAGCGTCCATTATAACTTCCCTCTGTAAACCCAGTGTTCACATAGGTTGCTCAATGTCCAGCATACAGGCTCTCTTAGCCTCATTTATCTCACCCACGTCAGGGTCTCCACATGGTTCTGTCACTCATGCTGCAGACGTACATATCCCTCCAGGGAACTTTCAGGCTCTGGCAGCCATTACACACACAGCCACACACAGACTGTTAGCCAGGAGACAATCCTGCGCACGGGACCTTCCGCTCTGGACCAACCAGGTCCCTGCATTCACCACTTGTGACTCACCCTGGCCACATTATATCGTTCATAGCCACGCCCACTGGGTCACATGACTCTGACTTCATCACAGGTCCTTCAGGCATTTTCACACTCTTTACAACCATACTTTAAACACACCCCCTGGGTGAATTTGTAGGTAACCAGAACCCGCCCATCTCTCTAGTTACCTGAAGACTTCTCCCTTATGCTTTGAAACAACACCTCAGCAATGATATTGCTGATCACACATACACAAGTCTCCATCTCAAAGCCACCCACTTTGAGATACATAACCATCCTTCAGGATTCTGCCACTCATCCGTTCTCTTGGGACCTCCACACAGTGCCCCCTAGCGGACACAGTGGTTACTACACCACACCGCTCATACTCCTGAGTCACTCGGTAAACCCCACTCTTTTGGTATGAAGGTGTGGAGTCAGTCCCCACCTGCAGTTGCTGGCACCACTCCTCCAGCTGCATTGCAGAGCCATTGTCCT
The DNA here is from genome assembly GCF_039654945.1 of Dendrobates tinctorius. Taxonomy (NCBI): domain Eukaryota; kingdom Metazoa; phylum Chordata; class Amphibia; order Anura; family Dendrobatidae; genus Dendrobates; species Dendrobates tinctorius. The sequence goes on along the minus strand of NW_027361823.1, from coordinate 5,246,586 downwards.
CCACCTGGTCGGATGAGACCAAGGGCTCTGCTGCCCATATTGCATTGTTACTGACAGTAAGCAGCTTAGCAACTGTGGCATACGAAGGTATTGTGGCCTCCTCTTCCCCACAATTCAAGAGATGTACAGGTACTCTCCCTTTGCGGACATCAACTACCCCTCTGGCGGTCAGGACAGTGAGCCGGCTATCGGAGTACACTGGCTCTACCAATGCTTGGTAATCTTTTCCTCTGAGGCCTATGGCTGCCCGATACCAAATTAACATTTCACATCTGGGAGGTATCGCAATGGGGAAAGAATCACTCACTCTGACGCTGCCAATTTCTCCGCCAGACAGTTCTACCTGCTGTCTTTGCATCAGGGCCTTGATCTCCTTCTGCAGGACTCGTTGTTCACTGGAACCAGCAGTCTTGGCTACCTGTTGCAACAAAACAATAACCTCGGCCAGACAATTTTCAATCACATTAGTACCTAAGGTCATCATTGGGTTACATTCTCGTCAATCAATGTCTACAACTATCAGACCATGAGATTTTAACTCCACTTGCCCCACTTTAATGGTAATTTCTTTACATCCTACTTGCGGCAAAGACTGACCATTGCTGGCAACTACTATCAGTTCATCACTTGGTCCGCGAGTAAGTTCAGAGTCAGCCCAATACTGCTTGTAAAGGATATATGGCATAGTTGTCACCTGAGAGCCAGTGTCCAGCAAAGCGTTCATGGGGATGTCGTCAATCACCACTGGAGGATCGGTCGCCCTCCAACATACTTGGCTCGCCAGTTCTTTGGGCCTTGTGGTCCTACTCCTGGGGGTTGGCCCACTGCCCCAGGGGTTGCTCGTTTAAATAACAGAACCTTGCGATGTGGCCTGCCTTGTGGCAGTGACAACAGATGGGACGTCCGTCCAGGTCATAGCGATCGTTGTCTCTCCCTCGGCGTGGCCGGATCCTCTTCTTCCGTAGCCATGGGACATCCTCTGGACCGGAGGCCAGCTGGGTCTTCTCCTTTGAGGACACCTGCATGGACTGCACAGTTTTAGCAAGTGCAGCCATACTTTTGGTCAGCTCTTGGACCTAAAGGCGCAGTTCTGTAGATGGATCATTACCAGAGTCTGTGCATCAGCCCCCACAGGGCTGGGAGGGAAAGATGCTGCTTCTTGATGGTATGTGATCACTGGGCGCCTAGGGGGCGCTGGACGACTGACATTTGGCTCATGCAGCACCCAAATAGCCCTGTCTTTGAAGTCTGCAAAGTCTAGGTCAGGGTTTTGTAGGGCTATGATGCTCAGCTGTGCTCTGTGGGTACTGGATAGGAGTCCCTCAATAAATTGCTCCTTTAACAGTCTCTCCATCTTTCACACTGTCTGGGTCAATCTGCTTTATGGCTCGCAGCGCTTCCTGCAGGTTAAGAGCATAGTCCAGTATACTGTCCTGCGCTCTCTGCTTACACCCAAAGAATCTCATTTTTATTTCAGCTGCAGTGCGAGTGTCAAAGGTGCTTCTTAGCTTAGCCAGGATTTTTTTAACAGTCTCTTTATCAGTGTCCTTCCAGTCTTTTACTTCTCTTTGCACTGCACCAGTTAGCTGCTCAATAAGGATGTTCACTTTCTGGCTTTCAGACAGAGGATACACCTCAAACAAACTGCACAGTCTCTCTTTAAATTTACTCAGGGTATGGGACTCCCCTGAGTACTGCGGTAGCCAGGCTGCTCCCGGTATATAGGGCATGGACAGCGGCATTATGGGGACTGCTGTGATGGGCGCTTGTTCCTGCTGCGCTCTGGAAGCGGCGCTGGCCGCTGGAATCTGCGGTGCCATTGGCCCCTGCATCTTGCGGCGCTGTGGGGGGTGTGGTGGCGTTCACCGCTGCATCTTCTCTTGCCTCCGACATTCTCCTCCCCCCTAGTTAACGTTTGGCCATGGCCTGGGTAGCGCTGGCTTACCGGCTGCCGCTCTGCAGGCTGGATTATCGGGCGATGCCGGGACTGCAGGCCTTGGCTTCTCACTTCCTGTGCACTGGTCTCTTCCCGCGCGGCACTTCACTTTTTCGCACTTTTCGGCTGGCTCCGCCCACGACGGCCCGCCCCTGTTGCTTCCCGCACGCGCCAAGCGGCGGGGTAATGGCGGCAACTGCACAAATAGTCTATGGCACACAACACAGTCTCTGGCACACAGGACCCGGGGACACCGGGCTCCGTAAATCCTGTTCATGACGCCAAAATGGATCGCCCTCCCAGGGCTGTGGGGTACTCGGTACCGGGCCAGTATCTCAGAGGGAACTGTCACAGTAGCGGTGACCCGGTCCGTGGCCCTGGGCGTCCATGTAAAAGGGGTTAAAAGTGGCTGATGATGATTAAAGTTTATAAGTGGATGATTCGTGACACCACCTGTGGTGTTCGGCAATAAAGGGGTTAAGCCGACGCTGCAAACAGATCCTCTGGGACAGATGGTGTGGTGTAGCAATGATGTTGTAGCCCTCCACAGGTAGGGCTGCAGTCCCAGGGCAGAGTAGATGAAGAGGATAGGTGTTGAGGAAGAAGGTGTAGTGTCTGGCACAGAGATGTAGCAGTGCTGGAGAGTTTGCAGGAAGAAGGCAAGGACACAATAGGGTGCAGTTTCTTTTACCTTTACTTTGCTTGGTAAATGCAGACCAGAATTCCAGATTACAGATGGAACAGAGGCTGGCCGGCCTGGAAGCAACTTAGGAATCTCTCTATCAGATGGGTTGTGTAGTCTCCTTTCTAGCGCTTATTTTAGGTACTTGCAGTACTGTGTTACACTGAAGTTCCACTTGCTTGTTCTCATTTAGAACTCCCTCATATGACAGACAGCTGTAGCCAGCCTTTTTCTTCTTCTGGCTCACCCGTTGCTGTTGTGCCTCCGAGTCTTATATGGGAAAAGAGCATTTACAGCTTCCTATGCCTCCGGTTTCTGCTGCAGGAACATCAGTATTCATACAACCTTGGAGACCGGGCTCCAGATCATGCGCTATAGCTAGAAGTGAGCTCTGAACTCTGCTCAATCTTCCAGCTCCTCTCCTCACGTCCACACACATTGCCCTCCTCACACGAACTCCTCATTTCCCCTTCCTGGCCCTCAGAGAGTAGCTCTTCCCCCAGTGTTGATTCAGAGCTCTCTCTGCTGGCCTGGAATGAGAACTGTGTTGTGTGTTGTGATTAACTGACAGAGAGACCCTTCATTGCTTCCAAGCATGACATCACACTCCCTAGGAGGAAGGTAATGCCACTGTGGCGACCATACTCCTGGGGGCGCCACATTAACCTAAAGACTTCAGCCTCACACCTTCATGTGTGGGGGAGGGAACAGATAAGTTTTAACATAGGAGCATAGCAAGGTACGTGACCCCAGCATCTCCTCTTCATTTTATTGGCCGATATACATTAAGGTGGCTATACATTAAGGATACAAGTATGGTGCTTATTTTAACCTTATTGGACAGTGGGGCTGGGTTTAGTCTGATTGACACCCGGTTCATCCAGGACCAGGGCCTTAATCCATATAATTTGTCTAGATCTATAACTATAGTCACTATAAATTCTGCACCGAGCCAGTGGTATTTTACTCAAGTCACTAGAGAGAAACATCTGCAAGTAGGGGCCATGCACTTTGAATCAATTGATTATTAGGTACTAGAGGGCTTGCTCTTTCCTGTGGTTCTGGGACTACCTTGGCTTATATTGCACAATTCCGTGGTGAACTGGTAAATTCAGAAGGTAGTAAAAGTGGAGTGAGTATTGTCAAAGACACTGCCTGGGCACCTGTTTAGTTAGGGTTGATACCCGGTCTCTGCTGAAATACCGGTCTGATTTTGAGGCTGTGGTGCAAGAATTTCCTTCTCATCATCCTTATGATTGCACCTTTAATTTAATTGCTGGGCCAAATTGCTTAGAGCAGGTTGTATAATGTCTCAGGTCCAGAGAGGAAGGCCATGAAGGACTATATCTCAGAAAGTCTGGTTAAGGGTTATATTAGACCTTCCTCATCTCCTGTTGCAACAGGGTTTTTCTTTTTAAAGAAAAAGAAGAGGGTTACACCTCTGCCTAGATTTCTGTGGACTAAATCGGATCTCGGTTCGGGATCCATATACTCACTGTCAGGGCCGGTTTTAGAGAAAGTGGGGCCCTGGGCTAAAGTTTAGAGTGGGGCCCCAAATGCTCACATATTCCACATTCCACAAACATTTTGGCTGTATTTACAGGTGCAGAGTTCAGGCCATTAAGTAAACATGATCGACGGCATTGAAGTTGTTTGACGATTGTTCCCGAGTTTCTTTACACCAGCTGAGGAAGAATGATGGGGACAGATAGTCCTCGATACAGTATAATGCAACTCCCATACAGTATAATGCACTCCCCATGGTCCTTGACAGAGTATAATGCAACCCCCCCTCAGGGTATACTGCAGCCCCCCCATAGAGTATACTGCAGCCCCCTTCAGAGAATATTGCAGCTACCCACACACACAGTATAATGCAGCCCCCCTCCACACATAGTATAGTGCATCTCCCCACACACACAGTATAACGCAGCTCCCCCAACACACAGTATAGTGCAGACATGTACACATGGTACAGTGAAGCTCCCAAACATACAGTATAGAGCAGACATGCATGCGCGCACACACACACACACACACACACACACACAGTATAATGCAGCCCCCGCATTCACACACACAATAATGCATACACACACTCACAATACTCACCCTTCCTCCTTGTTCCCAGCGCTGCTCAAGGCTCTGCTGCTCCGGTCTCATCGGCTCCACTGCTGGCACAGCGTGGCGCATGATGAAGTGAGGTCATCACGTTCCCGCTGAGTCACAAACAGAGGGGGAGTGATGGGAAAGGGAGCGTCATCTGACACTCTCTCCTCCATCACTGCTTTCAACTGTATCGGTGTCTATGATGCCGATAAGTTGAATCAGCGATGGGGGACGGCACTGGGCCCACTCAGTGGCCGTGTTGTGTGGCGCTATTAGCGGAACACCACTGGCTCAGCTTGGGGTCCCTGGATGAGCGGGGGGCCCTAGCTAGCTGTCTGGTCTGCCTGTCCCTAACGACGGCCCTGCTCGCCCTCTCATTCCATACTTTTTTAATCAAATCGTCAATGCAAAGTATCATCTCACCTCATACTCTCATCCATATAAAAGAGAGAAATGATTGGAAGACGGCTTTTAATACACCAGAGGGTCACTACGAAAACCTTGTTATGCCATTTGGGTTGACAAATGCACCCCCCATTTTTCAGCACTTTGTAAATGCCTTTTTTGTCATCTGGCAGGTAGATTTGTGGTAGTCTATCTGGATGACATATTGATTTACTTGCCAGACCTCAAGTCACATTGTGTTACATTTCAGGCATGTCTTACAAATATTCAAGGACAATAAATTATATATCAAACCAGAGAAATTTATTTTTTTCTGTTCAGGAGATCTCTTTTCTGGGTTATTTTTTATCGCCCACCGGTTTTTGCATGAATTTGGCATAAGTCCAGGCGGTACTAGATTGGGATCATTCTAAAGACATAAAAGCTTTACAAAGGTTTTGTCACAGTTCCACCCCTCAGTGTGTCTTGGATGCAGTTACTGACAGCTCAGCTGTCCAATCTGGTACAGGGGCTTGCTGAAGCTGTCAGTATTTGATTGACAGCTCAGTTGTTCAGTCTGGTGCAGGGGCATTTTGAGCTCTCAGTGTGTTGACAGCTTGTCCGTCCAATCTGAGACAGGGACTGGGAGACTGGGTGGCACTGGCTGTCTCCAGGTGATTGCCATACTACTTAACTGGGCTGTTACTCCCAGACCTGTGCCAGACGTACATTCAGCTACTGTGTGGTTTGTCTCTCTGTGCCTTGCATTCTGTTTGTAGATCTTTTATTGCCTGAGAACTTCAACCTTTTTCTGACTTTTCCGCCTGTTCAACCCCTTCTGCTCAGATTCACTATTTTCCTGGTATTCTGATAATGGAAGATTATATGACTACTCCTTTGTCTCTTTCTTCTGTTTGTGACGTACCTTCCTTGCTTTTGACCTTGGACTGCTGACTATTCTTTCTCATGGCTTGGCCTTGAGAAGTGACTCAGCATCACATTACGTGTGACATACGTTTTTCTTTTTCGCCAGTATAGAGCCTGTTTGACTAGGTGGCAGAGGTCAGTGTAGGGGCAGTTTTATCGCAGAAGCCCAAAACTGAAAAGCCTGCTTACATGTGCTTTTTTTCTAAAATATTTTCTTCTGTGGAAAGAAATTATGATGTTGGGAATCGTGAGTTACTTGCTGTCAAATTGGCCTTTGGGGAATGGAGGAATTTTTGGAGGAGGCAGTTTATCCAGTTACTGTGGTCACTGATCACAAGAATCTAGCATACATTGAATCAGCTAAAAGGTTAACAAGCCAGATCGTCCTTGTTTTTCTCTAGGTTTAATTTTTCAATTACATTCAGGGTGGGTCTAATAATGGGAAGGCTGACGCATTATGTCGTCGTCTCAATTCAGTTTCTCCTCCAAAACATCCATCCTTCATTATTCCTCAAGGTATTATGGTTTCTATGGTAACCTCTGGATTGGAAGATGAGATCCATAAACTCCAGCCGTTGGCTCCTTCCGCTACTCCAGGGTCCAAATTATTTGTGCCTGTGTACCAAAGATTGCAGGTGTTACAAGAATTTCATGATTCCGTCTTGAGTGATCATCCAATTCCAGAAAGACCATGGACACATTTGTCCATAGATTTCATCACAGATTTGCCTCTGTCAGGTGGGAAAACTGATATCTGTTTGGTAGTTGACTGATTCAGCAAACACTCTCCAGGTTGTAAGGTTACTTGGATTACCTCTTAAGATTGTGTCTGATAGGGGAGTACAATTTGTCTCTAAATTCTGGAGAGGTTTGCAGTAAATTCAGGATTGACTTGTCATTTTCATCTGCTTACCAACCTTAAAACCAACGGTCAAACTAAGAGGACAAATCAATCTTTGGAATAAATTTTAAAGTGTTTTGTGGCAACCCGGCAGGAGTACTAGTCTTCATTTTTACCTCTCACTGAGTTTGCTTTTAACAGTTGCGTAAATCAGTCTATCACAACCAAGCATCTAAATTGTCAGTAGTGCATTGTTAGTAATGCAATGTGCATCACTAACACTTTTTTCATTAAAAACGGTGCTGTAATGATGTCCAAAAAGCACTTTATATACTTATATAGTACCTGCTCATTTAGTCATGGGGGTGTGCTCGGTCATGGTCATGCACAGCTCCCTGGTCGACAATGCACAAGTGAGGTCAGCTTCACGCTACACACTGCACAAGCGCGGATCCAAGCTCCACGCTGTGCAAACGCTGGACTCCAGTGGCGTCAGCACAACCAGGGAAATCAAATTGATTGGGTGGTGATGCCCGTGACTGAACAGAAAATGATATACCGATCCACCCTTTTTCCTATTATATGTATTTTCTGACGGTTAGCAGCATTGGAACAGCACACAGCATTATAAGGACAGGTTCCATTTCCTATTCACAGTGAGCAATACACTTGTTTCGTCTGTGCATAAGTGAGTACTTAACCCCTTAAGGGGGTTTTACACATAGCGATATCGCTAGCAATATCGCTAAAACGTCACTGATTTTGTGACGTTATAGCGATATTGCTAGCGATATCGCTATGTGTGATACTTACCTCCGACCGGCTCCCCCGCTGGCTGTCGCTGATCGCGCGAGATCGGGCGGCTCCATTTCTCGTCGTCTGCTTCCTGCTGGCGCCGACGAGCGACGCGTGGAGGCGGGCGGGAGGACGTCTGGATCGCTGTGTGTGAAAGGTGAGTATCGTGCGCTGCGTCGCTGCTGCATCGCTGTGAGATCTTTCTGTGTGAAAGCTCACTAGCGATCATTTAGCGATGCACCAGCGATCCTGACCGGGTCGTATCGCTGGTCGGATCACTGGTGCATCGCTAAATGTAAAAGGGCCTTTAGTGACGAGCCAATTTGCAGCTTAATGACCAGGCCAATTTTTACAATTCTGACCACTGTCATTTTATGAAGTTATAACTCTTGAACACTTTAACGGATCCCGCTGATTCTGAGAGTTTTTTTCGTGACATATTTTACTTCGTGTTAGTGGTAAAATTTCTTATATATGACTTGAGTTTATTTATGAAAAAAATGGAACTATCGCGAACATTTTTAAAATTTGCAATTATCAAACTTTTAATTTTTATGCCCTTAAATCAGAGAGATATATATCACAAAAAATACTTAATAAATAACATTTCCCACATGTCTGCTTTACATCAGCACAATTTTGGAACCAAAAACTTTTTTGTTAGGAAGTTATAAGGGTTAAAAGTGGACCAGCGATTTCTCATTTTTACAACAAAATTTACAAAACCATTTTTTTAGGGACCATATCACATTTGAAGTCACTTTGAGAGGTCAATATGACAGAAAATATCCAAAACTGACACCATTCTAAAATCTGCAGTCCTCAGGCTGTGTGCCCACGTTGCGTTTTTTAAGGCTGTGTGCACACGCTGCGGATTAGGTGCGGATTCATCCGCGCGGATTTTGTAAAATCCGCAGGTGAAACCGCAGGTCAAAATACCTGCGGTTTTACCTGCGGATTGCTCTGCGGTTTTGCCCTGCGGTTTTTCATCTCCTCAATGGAGGAGATGGCAAACCGCAGCAGAATCCGCAGAAAGAATTGACATGTCAATTCTTTCTGCGGATTGAAAACCGCAGATAATCCGCGCGGAAAATTCCGCACCGTCTGCATTGCAGTTTTTGATTCCCATAGGGAATCATGGTACTGTACACCGCAGCAAAATCCGCAGCGTGTGCACACAGCCTTAAGCGTTTTTGATGCGTTTTTCGGGGTCAAACCGCATCAAAAATGCTTAAAAGAAGCATCCCATTCATTTTAATGCATTTTGGCCTTTTTGTGCCAATGGATGCGTTTACCGCTAAGGAAACGCTTAGCGGTAGAAAACGCAGCATGTTCATTAATTTCCCCTTAGGTCTGCGTTTTTGGCTATTTCCTATAGTCCAAAAGACGTGCGGAAAAAAAAGCATAAAAAACACGTGTTTTTTGCGCAAAAAACGCGCGGAAAAAAAGAGCGCGTTTTCTGGGGAGACCCGTTTCCTGAGCATTTAAAAACGCTACTGTGGGCACATAGCCTCAAGGTGCATAAAACCACATTCAAGAAGTTTATTAACCCTTTACATGCTTCACAGGAACTGAAGAAATGTGGAAGGAAAAAATTAACATTTAACTTTTTTACAAATATTTTACTTCAGAACCAATTTTTTTTATTGTCACAAGTGTAAAAAGAGAAAATAAACCACAAAATTTGTTGTGCAATTTCTCCTGAATACGCCGATACCCCATATGTGGGGGTAAACCACTGTTTCAGCACACGGCAGGGCTTGGAATGGAAGGAGCGCCGTTTGACTTTTTCAATGCAGAATTGGCTGGAATTGAGATCGGACGACATATTGCATTTGGAGAGCCCCTGATGTGCCCATACAGTGGAAACCCCCAACAAGTGACCCCATTTTGGAAAATAGACCCCTTATGGAACTTATTTAGTTGTGTGGTGAGCACTTTGAACCTCCAATTGCTTCACAGAAGTTTATAACGTATAGCCGTGAAAATAAAAAATCATTTTTTTCCACAAAAATGATCTTTTCGCCCCAAAATTTTTATTTATACAAGGGTAACAGGAGAAATTAGACCCCCACAGTTGTTGTGCAATTTGTCCTGAGTACGTCCATACCCCATGTGTGGGGGTAAACCACTGTTTGGGAGCACGGCAGAGCTCAGAAGGGAAGGAGCACCGTTCGACTTTTTCAATGCAGAATTGGCTGGAATTGAGATTGGCCGCCATGTCACGTTTGGAGAGCTCCTGATGTGCCCAAACAGTGAAAAAAACCCACAAGTGACAGCATTTTGGAAACTAGACCCCTTAAGGAACTTATCTAGATGTATGGTGAGCACTTTGAACCCCCAAGTGCTCCACAGAAGTTTATAACGCAAAGCAGTGAAAATAAAAAATCATTTTTTTCCTCAAAAATGATTTTTTAGCCCGCTATTTTTTATTTTCACAAGGCTAACAGCAGAAATTGGACCACAAAATTTGTTGTGCAATTTGTCCTGAGTACACTGATACCCCATATGTCGGGGGGACCACTGTTTGGGCGCATGGAAGAGCTCGGAAGGGAAGGAGCGCCATTTTAGAATGCAGACTTTGATGGAATGACCTACGGATGTCATGTTGCACTTGCAGAGCCCCTGATGTGCCTAAACAGTATAAACCCCCCACAAGTGACCCCATTTTGGAAACTAGACCCCCCCCAAGGAGCTTATCTAGGTATGTGGTGAGCACTTTGAACCCCCAAGTGCTCCACAGAAGTTTATAAGGCAGAGCCAAGAAAATAAAAAATCATTTTTTTTTCCTCAAAAATGATTTTTTAGCCCCCACTGCGCATGCGCCCGCCATTTTCTTCCTAGAAGAAGATGGCGGCGCCCACCGGAGGACTACCAGGAGGTACTAGAGGGGGAACGGGGACCCTATTTCTCTCTCCTCTGATGTGCGATCATATCAGAGGAGAGAGAAAGTAAATGCAAAGTTCCGGGGGTTTTTTGCGGTCGCTGTTATACGGTTAATAACGGTGATCGCAAAAGGGCAGCCGTGACCCCGGAGAAAATCCGACTCTGTGGGGCGCTATACACTTTTTCCACAGCGCCGTTAATTAACGTTGGGGTTCGGGTTGGAGTTAGAATTGGGGGTTTCCACTGTTTGGGCACATCAGGGGCTCTCCAAATGCAACATGGCGTCTGATCTCAATTCCAGCCAATTCTAAGTTGAAAAAGTCAAATGGTGCTCCTTCCCTTCCAAGCTCTGCCATGCACCCAAACAGTGTTTTACCCCCACATGTAGGGTATCAGCCTACTCAGGACAAATTGCAAAACAACTTTTGGGGTCCAATTTCTCCTGTTACCCTTAGGAAAATAAAAAATTGGGGGCAAAAATATCATTTTTGTGGAAAAAAATGATTTTTTTATTTTCACGTCCGAGCGTTATAAACTTCTGTGAAGCACTTGGGGGTTCAAAGTGCTCACCACACATCTAGATAAGTTCTGTGGGGGGGTCTAGTGTCCAAAATGGGGTCACTTATGGGGAGTTTCAATAGTTTAGGTACATCAGGGGATCTCCAAACGCACATGACACCCGCAGACCATTCCATCAGCCCCGACGTGTGTCCATACAGTAGTTTTCTCCCACATAATTTTTTTTATTTTCACGCCCGGGCGTTATAAACTTCTGTGAAGCACTGGGGGGTTCAAAGTGCTCACCACACATCTAGATAAGTTCCTTAGGGGGTCTAGCTTCCAAAATGGTGTAATTTGTGGGGGGTTTCCACTGTTTTGGTACATCAGGGGTTTTCCAATCGCGACATGGTGTCCGATCTCAATTCCAGCCAAAAACGTCAAATGGCGCTGCTTCCCTTCCGAGCTCTGCTATGCGCCCAAATAGTGGTTTACCCCCACATGTGGGTTATCAACGTACTCAGGACAAATTGCACAATAACTTTTAGGGTCCTGTTACCCTTGGAAAAATAAGAATTGAGGGTGAAAAGATCATTTTTGTGGAAAAAATATGATTTTTTAATTGTACCGCTGTACGTTATAAACTTCTGTGAAGCCCTTGTGGGTTAAAAGTTCTCACCACATATCTAGATAAGTTCCTTGGGGGGTCTAGTTTCCAAAATGGGGTCACTTGTAGGGGGTTTCCACTGTTTAGGTACATCAGGGGCTCTTCAAACGTGACATGGCGTCCGATCTGAATTCCAGCCAATTTTGCATTGAAAAAGTCAAACGGCGCTCCTTCCATTCTGAGCTCTGCCATGCGCCGAAACAGTCGTTCCCCCCCACATATCAGGTATCAGCGTACTCAGGACAAATTACACAATAACTTTTGCAGTCCAATTTCTCCTGTTACCCTTGGTAAAATAAAAAAAATTGAACCTGAAGTATTTTATTTGTGAAAAAAAGTTAGATTAGAATGGTGTCACTTTTGGGTATTTTCTATCATATAGACCCCTCAATGTGGCTTCAAATGTGATGTGGTCCGTAAAAATAAAATGGTGTTGCAAAAATGAGAAATCGCTGGTCAATTTTTAACCCTTATAACTTCCTAGCAATAAAAAATTTTGGTTCCAAAATTGTGCTGATGTAAAGTAAACATGTGGGAAATGTTAGTTATCAAGTTTTTTGTGTGCCGTATCTCTGTGATTTAAGGGCATAAAAATTCAAAGTTGGAAAATTGCGAAATTTTCAACATTTTCCCCAAATTTCCGTTTCTTTCACAAATAAACGCAAGTTATTTGAAGGAAATTTTACCACTATCATGAAGTACAATATGTCACGAGAAAACAATGTCAGAATCACCGGGATCCATGGAAGCGTTCCAGAGTTATGACCTCACAAAAAGGGACAGTGGTCAGAATTGTAAAAATTGGTCCGGTCATGAACGTGCAAACCACCCTTGGGGGTGAAGGGGTTAAAAGGCGTATCGGCGGTCGTAAAGGGGTTAAGATGGAACAGATGTTTAATGTCAAGTACTGTATAGTAAATATTCTTCTGCAGTCTATGTCTGTACCTAGATTTTCTGTAAGGTTAGCGGAATACTGAAAAATTCTGACTTAACATCAGCTACAAAGTTGTTTTTATCAACTAGTAAAGAAAATTATCCAACAACCGTGAGCAGAAATGATTGCACAATATTGTGATTACTGTTTTAGAGTTTCATCCTCCCAGTCCTATCCCATCATCTGTAACAACAAAAGGCCTTCAAAAGACATTAACACCTTGACCTCTCTCTACTCCTCTTCTGATTGATCTCCACATATGTGATACACAAAGGAACAATAAAAGTATACCCTGGGTGTAGAATTATTAGGCAAATGAGTATTTTGATCACATCATCCTTTTTATACATGTTGTCCTACTCCAAGCTGTATAGGTTTGAAATCCAACTGCCAATTATGTAAATCAGGTGATTTGCATCTCTGTAATGAGGAGGGGTGTGGTCTAATGACATCAACACCCTATATAAGGTGTGCTTAATTATTACGCAACTTCCTTTCCTTTGGCAAAATGGGTCCGAAGAAAGATTTGACGGACTCTAAAAAATCAAAAATTGTTCGATGTCTTGCAGAGGGATGCAGCAGTCTTGAAATTGCCAAACTTTTGAAGTGTGATCACCGAACAATCAAGCGTTTTGTGGCAAATATCCAACAGGGTCGCAAGAATCGTGTTGATAAAAAAAAGGCGCAAAATAACTGCCCATGAATTGAGGAAAATCAAGCGTGAAGCTGCCAAGATGCCATTTGCCACCAGTTTTGCCATATGTCAGAGCTGCAACGTTACTGGAGTATCAAAAAGCTCAAGGTGTGCCATACTCAGGGACATGGCCAAGCTAAAGAAGGCTGAAAAACGACCACCTTTCAACAAGAAACATAAGATAAAACGTCAAGACTTGGCCAAGAAATATCTTAAGACTGATTTTTCTAAGGTTTTATGGACTGATGAAATGAGAGTGACTCTTGATGGGCCAGATGGATGGGCCCAAGGCTGGATCAGTAAAGGGCAGAGAGCTCCACTCCGACTCAGACGCCAGCAAGATGGAGGTGGGGTACTGGTATGGGCTGGTATCATCAAAGATGAACTTGTGGGACCTTTTCGGGTTGAGGATGGAGTGAAGCTCAACTCCCAGACCTACTGGCAGTTTCTGGAAGACACCTTCTTCAAGCAGTGGTACAAGAAGAAGTCGGTATCGTTCAAGAAAAACATGATTTTCATGCTGGACAATGCTCCATCACATGCATCCAAATACTCCACAGCGTGGCTGGCCAGTAAAGGTCTAAAAGAAGAAAAAATATGGCCCCCTTGTTCACCTGATCTGAACCCCATAGAGAACCTGTGGTCCCTCATAAAATGTGAGATCTACAGGGAGAGAAAACATTACACCGCTCGGAACAGTGTCTGGGAGGCTGTGGTGGCTGCGGCACGCAATGTTGATCGTAAACAGATCAAGCAACTGACAGAATCTATGGATGGAAGGAAGGTGAGTGTCATCGTAAAGAAAGGTGGCTATATTGGTCACTGACTTTATTTGTTTTGTTTTTGAATGTAAGAAATGTTTATTTCTAAATTTTGTGTTGCTCTATTGGTTTACCTGGTGAAAATAAACAAGTGAGATGGGTATATATTTGGTTTTTATTAAGATGCCTAATAATTCTGCACTGTAATAGTCACCTGCACAAACAGATATCCTCCTAAAATAGCCAAATTTAAAAAAAACCCACTCCAACTTCCAAAAATATTAAGCTTTTGGGTTGATTGAGAACATAGCTGTTATTCAATAATAAAAAGAATCCGCTCAAATACAACTTGCCTAATAATTCTGCACACGGTGTATGCACTGTATGTCACTGATCTTTAAAGCATATGAACAACTTACTCTAGCATAATGGGACCAGTAAGTAATATCAGGGACTATGTGAACCACTATTATTAGTATGAATTACATTTGTTCCTACATAGGGGAACAGGTGAATTCTCCTGAAACGACAGTGAAATTTCTCCATAGAACTTTATGAGCACCAACGTTCATCTACTTTTTCATCAGTAATGGGAAAGTCTGTATTCACTGAAAACAGATTTTACCCATCACAAAATATTTTGAGATGAATAATCAATTCAAGAGGAGAAAGAAGATTTCTCTAATAAGATATATAACAAAGTTTCTTATTTTCTCATGTACATTGATTTATGGGAAAAAATTAGATGACGGTTAGGCCTCTTTCACACTTCAGTTTTTTGCATCAGTCATAATCCGCCAAAAGGACGGATGGCGGATCCGTTTTTGTACTGATGACAACGGATGGCACCTGTCCGTTTTTTTGACGGATCCGACGAGAGAGAGAGAGAATTTTTTTTTTTTTGTCCGGCACCCAGAAAGAATTTCGGGTTAAATGAGTGTCTGGAGGATCCGCCACAGAAAAAAACGTTGCAAGCTCCGTTTTGAAATCTTTAAGGATGGTAACGGACAGGAACTTTTGGCGGATCCGCAAAAAAAACGGATGCAACGGACGGCAATCCGTCACAATCCGCCAATAATGGAAGTCAATGGGGAAAAAAACGGATACTCAAAAGAAAATTGAGGATCCTTTTTTTTCAAAACCTGGCGGATTGTGACTGATTGTAAAAAACTGAAGTGTGAAAGAGGCCTTACTCTTTAAGTATTATGTCAAATGGACTATTCATGTAATGCCCAGACCTGTTAGGTCCCCCAGAGAGGACATTTTTTGAGCCATTATTCACTTGAGAAATGGGAGGCCTGAATTAAAGGCTTTCCCTTATTAACACTAAACTAGACATTTTCTTTACAGCACCACGTCGGAGGGTTTTTGTAAATTTTATCACTGAAATGGTGACACTAAGTTTCCTGCCCCTAGTATTATACTTACCAGCCGCAGTCTTCATCTTTCGTAGGCGCCGCTCTGGTGGGTCTTCTGTCAGTTGTGAACTGCCGGATCACTCCAGTGTTTGCAGGGTGATCCGAAAGTCACAAAACAGTGTAATTCTATGGGAGACAGCATGAGGCTAAAACAAGGCTCTCATAGACTTGCATTGAGAGCCTGTGGCCATTACCCCTTACTTCCAGTCAGGCAGAAGGAGCAGTCACAAGATGGCTTTGCGGGACGGAAGTGGTGCCGGGAAAAACAGAAGATGACAACTGGTAAGTATAACACTAGGGTCACTTACATTAATGGCACTGCTCCTACACTGAAATAAAAATAATGCTGGAGTGGTGCTTTAACATAGAAAAATGTGGTGTGAAGCTGGCCATATGCTTTCAATAACAGTTGGCTGACCACGTTGTACTCTAGCGACCTCCATACTAATGCACTCAGTTCTGCATGGGTTTTCCATGAGGAAAGAGACCCCTCCAGTGACAGATTATGATCTCTAGCTTTATCAAAAGGATCAGGGCGGCGATTCAGTATGCTTTCCCATGCTTTCCCATATACACGTTAGATGGACTGTCAGTCTCGCCAAGGGGTTATGGCTAACTTAAAGCCACCTTACATGCTGCTATGTGTCTGTGCTCAAAGCAAGTCAGCTATGGAAACAATATGCGGCTGTACACAGGTACTATTTAACACGCAGAAGTAAAATAATGGTCATTTGTAAAATCTCTAAATTACTGTCATTTAGAATCGTGTTTACCAGTCAATACCGGCTCCTCCTGCTCGTCACTATGCTGCAACCACAACAAAAGAATGGCTTCCCCTCCAGGAGTTCTACCGCTGGCTTCCTGATTGCATTGATGACTTTATCTCTAGAGACACCACAGAGAGCCTCTGAGGGTGTTTTTTCTTGTGGCAATGATTTCCATGAAAAAAAAAGAAATGTGATGAAAACCATATGTAAAACATATGAGGCTTTTTACCAACATATTTTTCTATTGAATGTACGCTACCATGTTGGCCTGAAATTGGTCAAGAAAAGCATCATCATCATGTAAATGAGGGATTCTGAACCCAAAGCAGATTTCATTCCGATTAGTATTTGGACTTTTTTGCTTTTTTCCCATACTGCCCAATTTTAAAATCTCCCAGAAAAACTCTCTCCATAAAACATCACTTACTATACGTCACCAGGATCAACAAAGAAGGCCACAATCTTCATTATGATGGACTTCATTTACGAAAACTGAGAGAAAGCGTTTTGTTGCCCACAGCAACCAGAGTCCTTGCCTTTTATTATTTTAACTCCTTTAGGGCCAATGTTTAGTTTTTGCGCTATTATTTTTTTCCTTCCCTTCAGTTATAGTTTTAAATGACACCCTCCATTTTAACATAATAACAAGTGGGATGAAAAGGTGAGAAAAATGCAATTCCGCCAATGTGTTTTGGGTTTTGTTTTTATGGCATTCATGTACACAAAACCACAGTATGAGTGTCAGGAACACCGCACTGCACTTGCTCACTGAGCCAGTGCGCATGTCCTGAGTACAAACCTGTGCCCAAAGATACCTGTGGAGCGGGGCAGCAGTGGTGACGATGCGTGCTCCAGGCTCACAGGACCTGTGTCACTGAAGGTAGAAAGCAGTGAAGGACCGACGATCATGTGACTGCAGGCGGCGGGGCTTAGCATCCTGATGCTGGGGATAAGTGCAGGATTCTAATACAGGGATCCTCAAATCAGACAAACGGGGGTCATACACAGAGAGGGCAGCGTGGTACCAGAGGGACAAGCAGAGTAGTCAGAACGTAAGCAATGAGTCATACACGGAGATAGCAGCACAGTACAAGAGGGGCAAATCAGAGACTAGTCAGGACATAGGCAATGAGTCAGAAACCAGAGAAGCAGATAAACAGTACAGAATCAAGAGACAAACTCACAACAGGGGACAGAACCGGGTCAGAACCATATAAGCAAGCTAGAAGACAATCAGAAGGCACAGGCACACAGGGGTCACCACACTCGGCCAAAGGCAAAAGTATAACTGACAGGGATTGGAGTTTCCCAGGGCTATAAGAAGCCCTCCTTGAGCCAAAGAGAGGCTACAATAATTAACCCCCGGCGTGCAGGTCAAGCCTGCACTGATACCAAGACATTAACCCCTGACTTGCAAGTCAAAACCTGCACTGGGATCATGACAATGAGTATCATCAGTATTTGGCCAGTGATTCAGCAGTGACTGTGCACACTAATGCCATCTTTGTGCTGCCTGTAATTTCAATGGATCCATCGTGTGGGTGACTCTAATCTGTGATGACCCTAAAAAATGGTTAGGTCTTGGAAATGTTTTTGCAGACACACATTTCACAGAAAAAAAAATGTGAATAGCCCCATAGACTATAGTGGTCATGTGTTCTTTCCATGAAATTCATGGATAGAGCACAGATATGAAAAATGGACATCTGAATGAGGCCTTAAGGAGTTCGGATTTTTTTTTTCTCTTTACGTAATTTACTATATGTTAAAAAAAAAAATTTTTTAGAAAACTATTATTTATAATTTTTTAGAATTTTTTTTAGTCCCGATAGAGGACTTGAACCTTTGATTGTTGTTTATACTTCAACACCATATAATTGATCAATGTATTGTAAATCATGGTTTCCTTTAAAGCAAAATCTATACCTCAGCTTCATATGAGTTCCAAAATGGCCTTGGGCCTGATATCTGTACGCAAAGCCCTCCAATAAACAAGAGTGTCCGAATATCCAGGCTAAAAACTGCCAGCATCTGCAATACACAACCATAAGATCAACAGCATTAGCAGCAAACAAATGTGTAAGGCCTCTTTCACACTTCAGTTTTTTACAATCAGTCACAATCCGCCAGGTTTTGAAAAAAACGGATCCTCAATTTTCTTTTGAGGATCCGTTTTTTTTCCCCATTGACTTCCATTATTGGCGGATTGCCGTCCGTTGCATCCGTTTTTTTTGCGGATCCGCCAAAAGTTGCTGTCCGTCACCATCCTCAAAGATTTCAAAATGGAGCTTGCAACGTTTTTTTCTCTGGCGGATCCTCCAGACACTGATTTAACCCGAAATTCTTTCTGGGTGCCGGACAAAAAAAATCTCTCATTCTCTCTCTCTTTCTCTCTCTCTCTCTCTCTCCTTTTCCAGGCTGCGATTCCTTTAAAATTCTTCATTTGTCGGATCCGTCAAAAAAACGGACGGGTGGCATCCGTTGTCATCAGTACTAAAACGGATCCGCCATCCGTCCTTTTGGCGGATTTTGACTGATGCAAAAAACTGAAGTGTGAAAGAGGCCTAATACCAACATATACAAAATACCGTAATACTTACATTTTAACACCTTATATATGATCTATAACTTTGAGAGCTTCACGGTGACCTTCAGCAGTCCTCCAGCTGCCATACTAATCCATTGGTGCTCCACAGTTCTGCCATAGGTGTCCCGACAAGAGCTGTTCCATTTAAAGGGAATCTGTCACCCTTTTTTTTTGACTATCAGCAGCCGGCATTGACATCAGGGGCTTATCTACAGCATTCTGTAATGCTATAGATAAGCCCCCGATGTAACCTGAAAGATAAGAAAAACACGTTAGATTATACTCACCGGAGGGGGCGGTCCGGTCCAATGGGTGTCGCGGTCAGGTCCGACACCTCCCATCTTCATACGATGCCGTCCTCTTCTTCCCTTCCTGTAGTGGCTCCGGCGCAGGTGCACTTCTCTGCCCTGTATCTGCCCCAAAGCCGGAGTTTCAGTGTCCTCAAATTGGTCATCAACATCTTCCCCCGAGGACACCAGGGTACCCTTGACAATGCATCTGTATTTCCGTTTTCTCAGCCAGAGCGGAATTTAATGCGATAATTGAACTTGGCAAGGCAGGCGACCCACCGCTGCTCCAACGCTCCCAGTTTTGCATTCTCTAAGTGAGCCAGCGGGTTGTTATCTGTCATTATCATGACTAGCACCTCAGCTCCTGTTAGATACTCGGCAAAGCGTTCTGTCATTGCCCACACCAGAGCCAGCATTTCCAGCCAGAATGAGCTGTAGTTAGCCGGATTTCGCTCGGAGTCTCTTAAAGATCTGTTTCCACAGGCAATCACTCGCTCTCGGCCATCCTGCACCTGTGCTAGTACCTCCCCAATCCATGAAGACTACCGTCTGTGTACAACAGAAAAGGGGTGTCAAACCGGGCATACGCCAACAAAGGGGCACTCGTTAGGGTGGTTTTCACTTCATCAAATGCCTTTTCCTGCTGGGGCCCCCATTGAATGGGACAGTTTTGAGGGCCCAGCGCTGTCCCTCTTAAAAGTTCGTTTAGGGGACCCACCACTTGTGAGAATTTAGGCACAAACTGCCGATAGTATCCTGCTATCTTGCAAGGAGGTGGCCACTCTTGTACCGCCTTAACCTTACTGGCCACAGGTAGTCTCCAACTCCTCCAACTGCACTCACGATCAACTCCAATCTGTTCAATGATCACATGACCATTCCATTCTTCGGTAGGGTGTTCAGTCCGACCTACCTCGACCGCCAATGTCCAGGATGACTGTTGGTCTGGACGCAGTTCGAATCCTGCCTTGTCAGGCACCTTCCATTCCGGCACAAACAGTTCAGCCAGAATGGTCCCAGCGGGAATTGTAAAAGCCTCATCTAAAACATTGATGCATTGGACCGGCACCCGTCCATTCTTCACATTCGCCAGAGACCAGGCCACATGTACCTTGGCAAATGAGGACTTCTCTTGGGCTGGCTCCAGTAGCACTTCAAGACCATTCAATCTCTGTACCATTCCCACCGGCAGCATTAAGAGTTCCTCTTGTCTGGGTGCCAGCAGGGTCGGGGTCCGCGATGAGACTCGGACCAGGCCCACCTGGCCCCCTGGGATCGCACTTTTCAGTAAGTCGCAGCTCAGCACTAGACGGAGTAACATTCTCTGTGTGGGTCGGTGGCTTGTAGCACGGGTCCAGTATCGGGGTCCCTCTCTGGCATACATCTTGTGGTTCAAATTCATCACCTCCATCCCTCTTCTGGGGGGTGATCTAACAGCACTATCCCTTTCTGTCCCAGGTCTTGACCAAACATTTTTAGCTGCATCCACATGATCCCCTTAACTGACAGTTGGCCATTATTAGTGGTGGTAAGTTGTATCACTCGGCCATCTTCTGGAACCACTAGTTGACTGAAGTATCTCTCATACACTTCTAAAGGCATTATAGTACATTCGGATCCCGTGTCGACTAAGCACCTCATCTTCCGACCTTCAAACTCTGCTTCCATCACTGGACTGCATGCAAACAAATCTTGTTTGTCCTGTCGAGAGCTTTGTGGGGGTGGGGCCGCTGCTGCTCACCCTCTCATGGCAGCGGGGGGTGTTCAAAGCTGGCTACAGGCATCCGACAGTAACGAGAGATGTGTCCCCGGTGTCCACACTTCCAGCAGGTGACTGCTCCTCGTGGACAAGGAATTGACTCATTGTGGGAGGGCAACCTGGCCATCTGCGGGGCCACTGTTCCAGGGGGTATGGCAGATGGTTCCCCTGCGGGGGGTAGAGGCCGGCCCATCTTTAAGTTTACACACTTCCAGTTTCAGCTCCTTCAACTCGGCACGCAGAGCTTGTACCATGCCTATCAGCCCTTCTCCTCCTGACACTGACAACCGGCTTCCCTCCAGCTGGGCACTGTTCACTGACCCCTCAGGCACCAGGGCAGACTCCTCCTCCCTTTCCACTGCGGCTCGATATATCTGCCAGAAAGATAGTTCCGGTGCAGTCTGGGCCATCTCCATTAGTTTCCTGTTCGCTTTCCACCGCAGCTTGATAAATATGCCAGAAAGATAATTCCGGTGCAGTCCGGGCCATCTCCATCAGTTTGTCTCTGAGAAGTCTATTGGCTAACCCAGTGATGAACTGATCCCGGAGCAAGCGGTCTACCTCTCGGAACGCCCCTATTGCCTCTGGGTCTAGTCGCTGCACCTCATTCAACGTTTCTTGTAAGATATTAGAATACTGCATGAGAGACTCACATTCCCTTTGGGGGCAATTAAAGAATAGGGACACACGAGCTCTGCCTCCCAAACTTCCCTCTAACAGTTCCAACGTATCCCTTTCTGATTCTGGGTGCGCCATCACCATGCGCCTGGCATCGCCCTCTAGTGCATTTAATGCCAGCTCGGCGTGTAATGCGGGGGCCAGATTACACATACGCAGAATACCCCGGACCCTCTCGGCCCAATCCCGCAATGCCATGTTGTGCACATCATATTTCGGCATGTGCTGAAGTAAAGCTCCTACAGGCACATACCCTCCCGGAGTCGCCGCGGCTGCCAGGGGACCCTCAACCCCCGAGGGGGATGCTGGTGCAGTGGGGTCATTTCTTTCCTCGCCTCCGTCCATGACAAATACTGGATCCTGCCGACTATGCCTAAAATGTTCACCCTCTTACATTCCCAGCAATAACTACCATTCTCTCAATGTTACCTTATGCAAACTCCAAGCCCTGTCCACTTTCTGTTGTAAGGACACCAACTTATCCTCAGGTAAAAGCCATTCCATTGCCACCAAATCTATATAAATACCTAAAACACATAACTGTACTAGGCCCTTCCTTTTTTTCCTCGGCCAAGAGAATGCAAAATTGCTTTGTTATCCATACCATTGTTCTCATCAAGTTGTTACAAACTGCAGAATCAGGGGAACCGAAAAACAAACAGCTATCTAAATAGTGAATAACAGACTGGACTGCCGGAATGTCCCTCACTGCCCACTCCAAAAAAAGCCTGAAAGCTTCGAACAAATAACAAGAAATCACACAACACATCAGCAAGCACCTGTCTAGATAATATTCCCCCTGCCAATAACAGCCCAAAAAACGATTGTTCTCCAGGTGAACTGGACGGAACCTAAAAACTGATTCAATATCTATTTTTGATAATAATGTCCCTGGACCGTGTAAGGGGGTGAAGTGCAAGAAGAGCAGAGAGAGAGTTGCTTCCTCTGCTCAGTGCCCGGAACCATTGAGCAGGGCAGCAGGTTCCCCAGGGGACAGAAAAGCAGCCTGTTCAGCAGCCAGAAACAGGAAGGGAGGAGAGCTGAGAGGGGGAAAAGTGCGCTGGTTTTCCTCAGAGCAGCGCAGACAGGAGACAGGGGAGGACGCTGACACAGACCGGGAGAGAGAGAGATCTCCGGTACAACAGCCAGAGACAGTGAGACTGTGCACAAAGACTGCAGACTGTGAGTACGTGAAGCCGGGTACTGCAGTGTCAGGAAGGTTGCACACTCATCCCTGTGATAAGACTTTCCCCTGCAAAGAGACTGCGCTCTGTGCTAAGACTTCTCCCTGCAAAGAGACTGCGCTCTGTGATAAGACTGTCCCCTGCAAAGAGACTGTGCCCAGTGACAGGGCTGTGACCTGCTTAGAGAGACTGTACCACGTACGAAGTTCCGGTGACCCTTGTGCTAATGCAGAGCCCCTGATTCCGGTGAGAAAGCTCCGCTGCGGAGTTGGAAAGAAGGACTCGGAGCATAGGCGATATCGTTTGTCTCATACCCCTCTGGCTCCCGCAGTAATCCCTCATATCTCGGCTGGACATTGTTAAAGGCACAGGATACAGAGTACTTCAGACGACAAGCCCTGCTGGTGATTCCGCGCCAACGTGGGAGAAGAGTGACCCTTCAATTAAGACCCCTTCAGACTGATAAGTTCCACCATGGGAAAACTACCCTTTATACTGTTTAATACTGTTGATGCTTTTTGTCTGCTTGGTTAACTCGTTCTCATAATATTCATATTTGCACTGTTAATTTTGTCAGTGTTATCCCCTGTAAATAAACTTCCCTTTAAAGGGAATCTGTCACCCTTTTTTTCGGCTTGCAGCTGCCGGCATAGATATTGGGGGCTTATCTACAGCATTCTGTAATGCTGTAGATAAGCCTCCGATGTAACCTGAAAGATAAGAAAAACACGTTATATTATACTCACCGGGGTGGGCGGTCCGGTCCGGTGGGCGTTGCGGTCCGGTCCGACGCCTCCCTTCCTCATGCAATGACGTCCTCTTCTCCCGTCCTATAATGGCTGCGGCGCAAGCGCACTGCTCTGCCCTGTTGAGGGCAGAGCAGAATTCTGCAGTGCGCAGGTGCCGGACCTCCTTCACATTACCTAACAACTCCCTAAATCCCGACACCTCTAAATCCACCTTAGCCTAACTAGACGTGACTAACACTACCTGCTCCCTTTGTGATGTCACGGAATGACTGGATACACCGCCTCCAGCAGGGCGAATTTAAACAATGTAACGTGCAGCCGGATACACCACCTCCAGCAGGCGAATTTCAATAATTACACATGTATCTGGATACACCGCCTCCAGCAGGGCGCATTTACAGAGTTAAGGGAAACACCAGGGAAACCGATACAATGGAGGGCCCTGCAATAGGGGACGTGGAGACCTCCTGCACTCACCTGAGTCAGTGTCTCTACACTCCTGACTGTCCCTAGGCAGGTTCTGCACCTGGTGACGAGCAGGATACCTAAAAACCCTAGCTCGCCCTGCATCTATCCCTTTCTAATGAATTGGACGGTGCAGAAACTAATCCCACCACTGCACTAAAACACACATAAGGAAAGTTACAAACAGGGAAAAACCACTTAGCTTTGCTCTGAGTGCAGCTTTCCTCCTGAATAGCTGCTACTTCTCCAAAGCTTTGTCAGAGCTGCAAGGAACTCCTCACTGTTGCTCCTTCCACACCAGGACTCTGGTTGAGCTGCAAGGAACTCTTCTCTAGCTCCTTCCTCCACCAAGGATGCTTGGAAATGACCAGTATCACCAACAGTGAGTGAGACCACCTGACTCTCCTTTATTGGCAAGAGCCAGAGCCATAACACCTGCTAGTGATTCCCGTGTAATAATACTAGCCACCACCGAGGGCAAAACTAGAACTAAAGACACCACTGTGTAATGACCCTAATGGCCACCTGGGACAAAACTAACTTTAAGCAAATAGCTTAAAGGAAAAAAGTTACATGTGCTTTTATCTGTCACAATCCATCATGGATCGTGACACCCCTATTCCAAAACCATATCCCCCTGTGTTATTAAACGGACAAGAAATAGAGCTATACTCACCAGGCTGCCCAGGTGCGGTGAACCCGCCAGCCACTGATCCAGAATCCTGACATTCCCCAACTGATGCATCCAACCCAAAGGCTCATGCCCATTTCTTTGTTCTAGCCAGTCCTCACCCCTCCTCTCCATAGAGGCAGGGGACAATGGTGGTCTCAATGCGGCATCTGCGGGTCCCGGACCAGCTTGTACAATCTGTCTGACAGCTGCTCCCACCAGCCGTTCCTCACCTGCCCTTACCTCATCCCTCTGCTGATGATCTTTGTCCCTGCTATAACAAGCAGGTCCTACGACTAGAGCATCGCCAGCATGACCCTCCGCTTTGGTGTGCATTTCTGGCCTACTGAAAGAAGCAGGCCGCACTGACCATGCGTGCTGTGGCCCCCGTGCGCGCTGTGTCCCCCGTGCACGCTGTGGCCTACTCACTTCCACAGCTCAAGTTTGGTAGACAGGATTCCTCTCTGGCCTTTGACGCCGACTGGTTGCAGTGGTCCCCCGCTCGCCACCAGCAGGGTACCTGCAGGGGCTCCTAGGCAATCACGTAGAGCAAGGGGTGGCTTGAGGGCTTGGCCTAGGTGTTCTCGTTCTTCTTGGACAGGAAGGAGCTGCAGCATGCCTGCCACCTGTTCTTGAAGCCAAGCCTCGCCTCTGATGCCGGTAGAAGTGTGCAGCTGCCCCAGAAGAGCCTCCATATTCGCCATGGTAAGCACACAGTATAATTGAGGGATACGATTCACTGTTAGTAACATCCCAAAAGGGTCCTTTCCCTCACTTCTCCCTGAAATACCACCACACCTAGCCCCTTCCCCCACCATTCTTCCATGAACCATCACCAATCCAACCTTATTTTAATCCCAGTCAATCCCAGTCATGTCGGCCTCTGCTTAACTAGTTAAACTCCAACCCATCCTATAAGTTATGCTACTTTATGGCCTAATTGATGGTGCATCTATCAGAATATCACTGTTCCCACCCAAACCACCCCTTATGCTCTGCCCACCTACTTTTTCTCAAAAGTCACAAGATTGGCACAGTCCAAAAATTGCAAAATTGTTTTTTTGTGCAGAAACATACAACTTTGATTTGAAAATAGTCAGAAACGTTGGCGACCACATGACAATGTGGTGTTAATGTTGTACAGGGTTTTGGTCTACTTCAGCGAGCTCCAGCACTGGACCCAATGTCTGTGTTATAAATGAGGATTATTTTTGTTGGCTCAGTGTGGCTAATTTCTGAAAGCTTCAATCAGTCCTGTTTTCACAGGTGCCGGATGTTGTCTGCCGATCAAAGGTCTTAGCACAAATGACTTTCATGTTTTCACATTTTAAAAAGCGTTTCAAAATATTTCAGTAATTATGAACTGATAAAAAGCACAATATAATGTTAGAATAGATTATTAAATAAGCCAGAGTTAAAAAATGCTCTAAAGTAATGAATTGATCAGCAAAGGACAGGATGAATTCTTGTGACTCCACAGTTCTTCAAAAACCTTGTGTGACACAGCTGCCTTGTCTCAGGGAACAGAGTGCCACCTGCTGGACAGATGATGCGCCAGAGTCACAGCCATTGCACATGTAGTATATTACCGTATATATGAGTATGGGCTTATATGCATGGGTTACTTACCCCCATCTATTGTGTGTCCTATGTTTTGCTGTGATGTTTTTGTATTCTATTTATACCGATTGTGATTTAATAAAATGATTACATATTTTTTACAATATTAGAATCCGTTACTCCTTTTGTTCTCCTTTGGTTACTATGTATAAGAAGTGGAATATATACTAATATGGCGGTACATCCTCATATATTTCCGCCATGCTTCCCTACTAAGGTATTTGGCACTTTGTTCTAATTGTCTTTTCTGTGTTTTTGATGGTTATAGGAAGTTTCGCCCCCAGCAATTTACCCCCAGCAGTTCACCCCCAGGTACATTTCGCCCCCACACATTTCGCTCCTATTATTTCGCCCCCAGGAAGATTCGCCCCCGCACAGTTCGCCCCTGCACATTTCGCCCCCAGCTTTTCGCCCCTGGATGTTTCACCCCCAGATTTTTTGCCCCCGGCAGTTCGCCCCCAGCAGTTCACCCCGGTAGTTCGCTCCCAGATGTTTGTAGCCTGTTTTGCCCTCAGAATGTTGTGTTTGGATGTTTCGCCAGTTTGTCCTTGTGGTTCATAAATTCCCGTCCGTCATCAATCCACATGTCACAAAAGTACTGTACAGAGTGCTGCACTTTTGTGACATGTTAAATCAACTGTTTCCATCTGTAAACCTCACAACTGATTGCATTATAGTGTCAGAGCATTTTGCCCTCACTTTTAAAGGGAACCTGTCACCCCCTCCAGGCGATTTTAAGTAAAAGAGCCACCTTGTGCAGCACTAATGCTGCATTCTGTCAGGGTGGCTCTTTTATTTAGTGTCCCTTCCACCGCAGATATAATCTTTTTTAAAATTGGTCAGACATACCTGATATTTGACAGGGGGGCAGGTCTTTCCCCATCTGACTGAGACGCCTCACATCCATCACTCATGCCTTCCTGCGTTGTTTGCTCCGCCTCTTCATTTTTCTTTTCAAATCCTGGAGCCTGCGCTGTACTATATATTCTTGGGCATGCGCAGTGACCGCTGCCCGTCCTCTCTCATGACTTCCTGGCCTTCCTCTCACGCCTGTGTGGACACGCGGCCAGAGATCCCGCCCCGCAGTCGCTTATGATTTATTCACACTGCGGGGCTGGGAATCTCGGGCATGCGCAGTAGTTATCTGCAGCTCTCATGCTCATGGGTCCGCTGGCACGGGAAAGGAAAGAAGGAGAAAGACATTGAGCAGAAACCTGATCTTCCATAAGAAGGAAAGAATAGTACGGAACGTAAGAGTAAAAGGGAACAGAGGATGTGGGTTAGAGGAAGAACCCTGCCTAGAAGTTCTAAGCGCAAGGCCGAGTCCCGATCCCCAAGGTTGTATGGACACTTATGGTTCTGCAGCAGACACCGGTGGAGTAGTGGGCTGTAAATGCACTACTCCCATCTCAGACTTGGGGGCACAACAGCAACATTGATAGTGAGCCGGGATTTAAGAAGCAGAGTTTCCGAAGCAGGCTACAGCTGTCTGCCGTACAAGGAAAGTTCTTGGGAACATCTGTCAGGAGGA
Source organism: Dendrobates tinctorius (assembly GCF_039654945.1). Lineage (NCBI taxonomy): Eukaryota > Metazoa > Chordata > Amphibia > Anura > Dendrobatidae > Dendrobates > Dendrobates tinctorius. The sequence goes on along the minus strand of NW_027361823.1, from coordinate 5,218,754 downwards.
ACTCCAGTGTAACTCAGTACTAGGAGTACTTCACACTTAAAGGCGCTATAGAGGAGACATTCAGAGAGGCACATGTTGGCGGAGTGTTGGAAGGGAGCATTTCATCTGACCTGAAGGGTGACTAAGTCCCTGACCCGGAGGACACAGCACGGAGGCAGGCACCTGTGTGTACTACAGACTGTACGTAAAGCTTTGGAACTACAAGCCCTGGTGTCCTCCATTCATTCCTGCGCTAACACACTCAGCACCGCTACATCTGGGTACCAGCCTCTACACCGCCTGCGCCTCTCCTCTACCCCTACATCTACACTGCCCTGGGACTACAGCTCCACCTGTGGGGAGCTTCACCATCTTGGCTGCAACACACCACCAGTCCCAGAGGATCTGCATGCAGTGTCGGCTTAACATCACCCAAGTTGCCGAGCACCACAGGTGGCGTCACAAACTATTCATTCAAACCATTACATTTCCCCCATTACTTGGGCGACCCATTTACATCAGAATATAGCAGTGTCTAAAATCTCTCCAAAGAGAGAGGTGTACTAGCACAAAAAAATCAGTCAGCTTCCACAGCAAGTCACTTTCTACAAGTATGAATTCAGTTCTATCCAAACGTGGGAAGAAGAAGTTGGTCTACGAGAATCAAATTTACATATTTTCCAAACGAACAGCTGACGATGTGCATTCCATCTGGGTGTGTGAAAAACGGTCAACTTGTAAGGGACGTGTTTGGACCAATGAAGCATCTGGTGAAGTGGTGAAAGTAACCAATCCCCACAACCATGCAGCACAAGCAGCAAGACCTGAAGCAATCCGATTTGTCAATGAGGCGGTCACCAGAGCAAGGACAACACAGGAGACACCACCACAGATTCTCACAGAAGTCATTTCAGGAGCCCATTCTAATGTTGTAGCACTTCTCCCAAGGAAAGCATCACTGATGAGAACAATACGATTATCAAGGCAACTTGGCAATATTCCAAAGTTGCCCCAAACCCTTGATCAATTTGTTATTCCCCAGGGGATCAGTATTGATGGTATCCAGCAGCAGTTCCTTCTGCATGACTCTGGTGAGCATTTAACATTTCCATTATGCAGAATTATTGCAAAGTTTATCTTGCACAAATGTGAAAAATTATATATTACACAGTGCTGATATAGAATACTATGTGATTTTTTTTGCCTTAAAGGGAATCTTTGAGGATAGTAATAATGTATGGTGAGGCCTACTGATTCCAACTATGCCTCACTTGTTTAGTTGCAGTCTGATTCTCTGCTCAGCTTCAAAGTAGAAGTCCTGCCTTTGAGATACAGTGGTCTGCCATGTTCATAAGCAGAGTGGTAACCTTGTCCACCACCATGATTTGCAGGTATCCAGCCATTGTCAATCACAGCCAGACGACAAGGTTGCCACATCAGACCAGCAGCAATAGATGTCAATTTCAGTGTAGAATTTTCTGCTATAAATTAGCTGCAGATTGTCTGCTGCAACTACTTAGTGCATGTGAATGGACATTAAGGATTCATTAACATGTCTCCTAACCTCTGTGGCTTGTCCATGACTGTGGATCTACAGCTATTCTGGTGTAGATAATTCTACACCAAAATCTCTATTTAGCTCTATGGATTTAGGTGCAGGTTTTAGTGCAGGATTTTAGCCCCTTGCCTGAATGGCTGGAATCTTCTTTGCATATTGGCAGCATACATTCACATGCAGGGACATAAGTAGCTTGACCCTGGCCCCATAGCAAAGTTTTGAAGGGGCCTGGGCCTCCTTTCCTCCGTGATGCCCTGCCCCTTTAGCCACACCCCCTGCCAACAGCCTGAAATGAAGTTCTAATGCTGAATTAGTGCTGGGAAGAGGGTACACCATGCTCCGGTAGGTGCCTGTCACCTACCGGAGCATGGAAGGGGGTTAATTAATATTCACCACCTGCTGCCACACGCTGTGTTCCTCTGCTTTGATACAGGACCTGGAATAATCTATGCAATCATGTGATCGCTCACATCTCAGGATCTGCATCAAAGCAGAGTGAGGAACGCAGCGCAGCAGCAGGCGGTATCAATTTATCCTTGCCATGCTCCAGTAGGTGACAGGCACCTACCAGAGCATGGTAGATCCAGGGGGCTCGCTGTTCATGGGCGCATTACACCCCTTAGCGGCAGGCCCCCTGACTGCCCGGGGGCAGTGGTGTCCCCTGCCTATATGGTAGGTAAGCCACTGCTGCACTGCATGTCATTTTTTTTAACTGTGCATTTTTTCATCAGCATGTGGATGGGATTTAGACATTTAGGCCGGGGTCACACTGGCGAGGAATACGAGTGCGTGAGAGGCGCAAAAAGCACGCATTAGACACGGACCAATGATTCTCTATGGGGTCACTCGCACCAGGCGTATATTTCTCATCCGTATCCTACGCTCCGTGCCAATCGCAGCATGCTGCGATTGTCAGCGTACTACGCCCGTAGCACGCCAATGCAAATCTATGGGTGCGCAAAAAATACGGATTACACACTGAACACACGTGTGACCTGCGAGCAATACGCAGGTCTTTTGGCTGGTGAACAGGAAATGGGCCAATCCATCATCAGGAAGCGTAGACATGCAAATGAGCTCAAAAAGCGCTCCAGACATCCAGGAAGTACGCCTCCACGGAGTACAGCAGCAGCATGGCGTCCACATACACTCACTGGCCACTTTATTAGGTACACCTGTCCAACTGTGTGTTAAGACTTAATTTCTAATCAGCCAATCACATGGCGGCAACTCAGTGCATTTAGGCATGTAGACATGGTCAAGACAATCTCCTGCAGTTCAAACCGAGCATCAGTATGGGGAAGAAAGGTGATTTGAGTGCCTTTGAACGTGGCATGATTGTTGGTGCCAGAAGGGCTGGTCTGAGAATTTCAGAAACTGCTGATCTACTGGGATTTTCACGCACAACCATCTCTAGGGTTTACAGAGAATGGTCCGAAAAAGAAAAAAATCCAGTGAGCGGCAGTTCTGTGGCCGGAAATGCCATGTTGATGCCAGAGGTCAGAGGAGAATGGGCAGACTGGTTCGAGCTGATAGAAAGGCAACAGTGACTCAAATTGCCACCCGTTACAACCAAGGTAGGCAGAAGAGCATCTCTGAACGCACAGTGCATCGAACTTTGAGGCAGATGGGCTACAGCAGCAGAAGACCACACTGGGTACCACTCCTCTCAGCTAAGAACAGGAAACTGAGGCTACAATTTGCACAAGCTCATCGAAAATGGACAGTAGAAGATTGGAAAAACGTTGCCTGGTCTGATGAGTCTCGATTTCTGCTGCGACATTCGGATGGTAGGGTCAGAATTTGGCATAAACAACATGAAAGCATGGATCCATCCTGCCTTGTATCAACGGTTCAGGCTGGTGGTGGTGGTGTCATGGTGTGGGGAATTTTTTCTGGGCACTCTTTGGGCCCCTTGGTACCAATTGAGCATCGTTGCAACGCCACAGCCTACCTGAGTATTGTTGCTGACCATGTCCATCCCTTTATGACCACAATGTACCCAACATCTGATGGCTACTTTCAGCAGGATAATGCGCCATGTCATAAAGCTCGAATCATCTCAGATTGGTTTCTTGAACATGACAATGAGTTTACTGTACTCAAATGGCCTCCTCAGTCACCAGATCTCAATCCAATAGAGCATCTTTGGGATGTGGTGGAACGGGAGATTCGCATCAGGGATGTGCAGCCGACAAATCTGCGCCAACTGTGTGATGCCATCATGTCAATATGGTCCAAAATCTCTGAGGAATGCTTCCAGCACCTTGTTGAATCTCTGCCACGAAGAATTGAGGCAGTTCTGAAGGCAAAAGGGGGTCCAACCCCTTACTAGCATGGTGTACCTAATAAAGTGGCCAGTGAGTGTATATTAATGTAGAGATGCTAATTGTGCTGGTGCAGGAGTGTCCAGAAATATGGGACCCACGCGACACAAACTATGCGAACCGCACAAGAAAGGAGGCGTCATGGAGGCGCATCTGTCGCCAGATGTACCATGACTTTGGTGACAGACCACGTGATGAGCAGCAGAAAATTCGTAAGTGCAACCATAAAAATATAATTAACGTTAGCGCGCTTTATAAAATGAATCTACAATCAGCCCCCCCCCTTCCTGTGCATGTACTTATATTAGCCTCATGAGGCCATTACATTAGGATGTGACACGTGGCTTCACACAGCCATAATTAGGGGTTAGGCCACAAGCTCCTCATCCTCCTAGCCACTAAAATTAGTTTCAGGGGAGCTAATGAGACCCTGGGTATCGGCCCAATTACATATGCCACCATGGGTAGAAAGCACACCCCATAAGGCCCAATGCCTAGACTACTGTTTGAAAATGTGACCTCTCAAATATGTGATTTTGACAATCTTTCCTGTCACATTGCAGTGGAAGATGTGATGAAACGGTGGAGAAGCATCCGGGACCAGTACCGCCGTGAACGCCAGCAGCGGTCCAGGAGTGGGGATGCTGGCCATGTCAAGCGCAAATACATCTACTATGACCGGCTGAACTTCCTCGCCCCAATTCTGGCTCTGAGACCGTAAGTACATACCTCACACCACATGACACAAAAACATTACACAAATACTTTACAGGGACAAAAATATTGATGTATTTTTGCCTCTGTTCTATTTCATAACAGAACTCAATCCAACCTTACGGATCGAGGAACGGCCTCAGAGGCAGAGCCCATTATAGATCCTGTAGGGGATGAGGTGGCTGGCCCATCTTCTCCCCCTACAAGAAGGATGGCTGAAGAGGAGGCATCACAAGACCACACAATGGCTGCCCGACACAACACACCACCAGGACGGTCTGCTGCTGCAAACTCACCCATCCTGGAAGAGCCGGGCAACTTGAGCAGCAGTCCAACTGCCCAGATCAGGCCCTCCCCACAGGCTGCTCTTGCATCACGGCGAATAAGAAGAAGGCGCCAGGTCGCCATTCAAGAGAGCCGGACCCATGTGGACACTGGGGTGCTGAATTACTTGTCCAGAGTCACTACAGATGATGGTGAGGAGGCCTATGCACGTAGCCTCACCCTTTATCTCCGTGCCCTTACCCGTGAGGTCAGGCTCCGTATTAGGGGGTGTATTCAGATCCTGCTTGATGCAAGCACCCCCCCCCCCCAATACCCCATATGAGGTGTTTGAATTTCTGGAGAGGTGGCAGCTCTCACCAAGAAATTTAATGCGCATGAGACCATCCACACAGATGCTTGCTCAAGCAGGGTCTGAACAGCCCCTAATACGTGGGCCAACACCTCAACCCCTTCCTCCCCCTACCCATCCTTCTATTCCGCAGCCCCAAATGTCTTCCTCAAGCCAACCCCACCAATATGGCCACTTGTACCCACCCAGTGTTGGAGGCTGGTCCCAACCTGGTTGGGGACGATCTGGCTATCTTGGTGGGTATGAGCCACGGGCCTACCAGAGCCAACAAGAAGCCCCTCACCATCATCATTATTACTCTGGGCAGTATCACCAACAGGCCCAGGAGGCTGGACAACAACAGCATCATGGGCAACAGTATGGCCCCACACAGGGCGATGTTGGCCACAATGTCCAGCAGCACCCACAGGCTGTTCCTCCCTGTTCCCCTTCCCCTACATATGAGGATTTATGACTCAAAAATTTGGAGATGTCCAGTGACATGTAACTGGTGCTTCTAATCTAGACAAAAAAACAGGTGTTCTCCTTCACCAACATTTAGAACATAATTTAACACTCACATTTTTAAACAATGTTTTCCAAACATGAAACAATCCATCATAACAGGCAACGCTACCTCACGCCTTTCACACAGATATTACATGTGTGTATAAAAGAGAATATTTAAATGCGCTGTACTGTTACCTGAAAAGATGAAAATACACTAATCACTTGCTAATGCATAGGAAAGGCGTGCTTGCCTTTAGTTAAGTAGTCAACTTTGTTATTAGCATTCTCTATTAAACCAATTTGAGGCGACCAGCATTCACAATATCACGCTCTCTCAATGTCTTAACAAGTGAATTTTGTATTTTCATCCTTTCCAGTATAGCATGCTTAAATATTGTCTGTTCTACAGACAGGTAATATCTGTGTGAAAGATGTGAGGTAGCCTTGCCTGTCATGGTGGAATCTTTCTATGATTGGAAAACATTATGAGGAAATGTGAGTGTTATCTTATTCACTTTATTTAGGTGATGGAGCTCACCCTTTGTTGCCTAATCAAGGTTAATGTAGGCATGCAGCAATGTTGTTATTGCATAATGTTTGGTGCATTTTTTTTCGGTAATGTTAATGTTACACCAAGAAGGCCCAAAGGGTCATTTTGGCCATTGCCAAATTTGTGTTCTGGCAAAATTATGTTTGCCTTTAAGCAAAACAAAAAAAAAAAAGGCAAAACTAAAAATTTGTCTACTCTAGTTAACGTCTCTGTGTGATTTCTCACTATCCATCACAACATACTTACAGACACCAACCAATGCAAAGAAACACTCATAGAATCATAAAAAGGCTTGAGTAATATATATTTAGACACATTTTGAAAAAAACAAATTATAACATAGACACAGCATTCTCTTGCCAAGACGTTGCCCCCTCAGGTGAGATAAAGTAATTCGTGAATATATCACGCACTTTGAGGCCAGAGAGCGGTCTACGTTGAGGGATGATAGGTGGTCTCACCCTGCGCACATTGTCCGGCCTACGCACAACACCATCAGAGGAGGAACAATCATGGATCCTGGTGAAGTTATGCAGAACAACACAGGCTTTCACAACTTCATTCACATTTTGCTCACTCAACTGAATGGCAGACTGGAGTACCCGCCATTTGGCACAAAGAATCCCAAAGGAACACTCCACCAGTCGCCTAGCACGTGATAGGCGCAAGTTAAAAATTCTGCGCCTGTGGTCAAGGTTGCGCCGGGGATATGGCCTCATGACATTACGTGATAACTGAAAGGCCTCATCTGCCACAAGGACATAAGGGACTGATTGTTCGGGGGAGCCTGGTAGCTGGCGTGGTGGTGGTAGATCCAACTGGTTGGTGCGTAGCCGCCGACCCATTATGGAAGTATTGAAGACTCTAGAGTCTCCCGTCCTTCCATAGGCCCCAATGTCAACAATTATAAACTTGTATTGAGGGTCTACCAGAGCCAACAATACAACAGAAAAGTATTGCTTATAATTGAAGAATTGGGAGCCTGAGTTTGGCGGCTTACGCACCCTGATATGTTTGCCATCCAGGGCCCCAATACAATTTGGAAACTGGCAGTCCTCCTCAAAGTCCCTTGAAATCCTTAACCAGTCTTCCATCCTGGGCTCGGGTAGGACCACCTGATGGAGTCTTGTCCAGATTTGTGCACGTGTAGACCTCACTATGCCTGAAATGGTGGACTTTCCAATGAGAAACTCATGTTGGAGGGCGGCATAAGACAGGCCAGTGGACAGGAAGCTGTAGAACAACAGAAATAGTACAGGTTAGAATGGCTAAAGTAAAAAAAAATCAGTTACATGCCGACCAAACTTGGTAGGAAATGAGAGAGAACAACACACACATATTTGGTGGCACAATGACTAAGTGATATGCAGTACATATTACATGTAACATTCTGCTGTGTCAGGTGAAACATATTTTGAGTAAGATGAGGGTATTAAACTTTGTCCAAGAAGGCCAAAAAACATAAATTAACACACACATTATGAACATAGAGAATGTGGTTGTGGAGTACATACCGTATTGTGAGTAGAAGTCGCTCCTCTGCAGATATGGCTTTGCGCATCCTAGTGTCCTGAAAGGTGATCCCAGGGCGCACTGTCTCCAAGAGGCGATCAAATGTGGAAATGCTCATTCGACAGTACTGGTAAAATTTGTCCGGATGCTCCCGCAGAGACGAATAGAGGCGGTGAAAATGCCCTCTTGTGAGTCGTTGCCTCAAAAGGGGATGGACCCACATGCGTCTCCTCCTCCGCGGATCCACTATCACAGGATATGGTTGCCCAAAGCGCCGTGACAAAAGCCAGGTAAAGAGAACCTGCTCGGTTGTACTGAATGTCAGACCCTCTGCCATGCTGCACAAAGAACACCAACACACCTCGTGAAAGCAAGGTGAGAAATGTACAGAATGTAGGCAGCCACCTGTTTCTGAGTGTCTAAATAGGGTGCAGGCTAATGATTTAAATTGTTTGCAGGCCTCAAAACCGTTAAATGTCCATTTTGCAAGGCTGCGAGAAAATCTCGCCATACGGATTGCATACGGATTACATACGGAGACACACATGCGCAAAATACGCGACCTCACCTTGCTTACGGGTGACCTACGGACCACTATTTAGTGGTCATTGATCCGTATTACGCATGTAAAATACTGACCGTATTTTGCGCTGGTTAGTGTGACTCCAGCCTTACGCTGCATCTGACCCTGACCTAATGAACCATGGAGTTAGTATGCCTTTTTTTCACAAATACTTCTTACATGTTTGCTCGTTTTTCCTGATGTAAACTTTTTATTATCATGGAATTTTGCACTTTGTTAGTTTTTACTGCCGTGAATCCTTTCACGACTTTGAAAATGTGACATTTTTGAAGCTTGGAAGCATTTTTAAACAGGAATATATCATTTTCCATTGGGACAATACATGTCGTAGAAAAAACTATTGTTTAGCCCCTTCACAACAGATTTTGCTTCAATTTAACGTTTCTGTTATAAAATCAGAAAATCTGAAGCAAAATGTGAGTTTTTAATGTGAGATATGAACAACAGATGCTTCTGATTAGGAAAATTTATTGTGAATTCATCCCGAAATTCTCTGTCTGCTACTTGTTACTTTTTATTTTGACTCTCATTATTTCCTGTACTAATTCTTTCACTTTTAATTAAGAAGTGGACACAGCCATTGTTAGGGTTGTGGATTGCACTAAATATAAAATATAAGAACGTGCAATCACAACCCGGGGTCCACCGTGCAGAGATGGTAACCTGCTGCTCGGTAATGGTGGAGTACTATCTGAACACAGGCGGGTTAACCACTGACCCAATGTGTACAGGAGCAAACTCTGTGACTTCACAGCCGCTGGAACAGATGCCAGAGCCTGTTAACTTCACAGGACTCGGCAGGAGGAGCGCTATTAAACGGTCACAGGACCCTGCCCCAGAGACAAGGGATAGGGTCCCTCTAGACCATCAGTGCTCGGTGACGCTGCTGCGATGCCAGTAGAAAAGTAATATAAATGTACAAGTAGCGCACAAGTGTGCAAGTCGCCACTCTGGCATGCGCCACTAAGCGGCCAGGGTTGGGCTAACCAGCGCACAACTTGCGCGCGGCGCTGCACTGGCGGGTACTATGACTTGACGCAGTACGGTAGTGCCACATACAGGACGACACTACCAGACGCTAGTGTGTGCTGACACTTAGGAGCATAGCCACCCATTGGCACTGACTCTATCTCTAAACCCTATAACAAGCACAACCAAAGGGAGGGAGTCAAGGAGTCATTCACCAGATACATGCATCCATCATCACACATTCCACTGACAATATGAGTCTATATTAGCGCATGGCCGAGCGGCCATGTGAGTCTTTTATAGTGGCGACCTTCCGGGACCTTCCCGTGGTCCAATCGGAACAGGCACGGGACCTGAGCATGTGACCCCAGAACTCCAATGGGAGGTTGAGCCATGGGAATGCTCAGTGGAGCGAAAAAGGCACTTAGTCCCAGGAGCTGCTCGCCGCTGGCTAGTGCAGGCTGCTATAGCTGAACCAGGGATGGCAGCAGCAACCAACCCGACAGCACTAGCTTGAGCAAGGTGTCGGGAATGACGTCTTTGCTGAGCAGGCTCCTCTGTGGCTGGGACTGAATGGGAGACTGCAGAAGGCAAGGCTTGGGATTCCTCCTGTGCAGAGGGAGAAACCTGATGCCTAACAGCCGTATCTTGATATTTGGAACAAGAGACAATCTCTATCTACTGGCCCAAAATAAAGAGTGGTTTGCTGCTGGCATATTTTTCACTACACCATCCCTGTTTAAGCAACTTTATACAATCCATGTAGTCCACAACGGCCTTGTTGTTCCTGTAGTGTACGCCTTGCTGACAGACAAGAGCCGTTCAACATACCAGAGATGTTAGGCGTCGGATTCCTGCAGCGACATAACAGGAATCCAGAGCCTCACATGCTGCTCTGCAGCAAGCCATTCCTGAGGCTAAGTCCCTCTGCTGCTCCACTGAGCATGCTCATGAGATGATCTCCCATTGGAGGTCAGGAGTCACGTGCTCAGGTCCTTCTCCAGATCTGATTGGTCCATCTCAGAGATCTGGAAGGTCACGGCAGTGCACGGCTATAAAAGGCCCTCATGGCCGCTCGGCCATGCTCTAGTATAGACTTTACTTGCTAGATGTGTGAATGGTGATGGATGGATGATTCTGGTGACAGACTTATTAAGATTCCCCTCCCTCTGATATTATGCATGTGGATAGGGAACTAGAGAAAGAGTCAGCGCCAGTCAGTGGCAAGCCTTAGGCCACTGTGCACACCGCACCTCTACACTAGCGTCCGATTGTGCCACGCCTCACGGCACTATCATATAGTGGCTGTGTTTGCCGCTGCGCTGCAGTCAGCAGCACTTACCGACATCCGCGGTAGCAACGCCGCACGCACGGTAGGTCTAGATGGACACTGACCTCAGCCTTGGGCCCGTGTCCTGTGACTGTATACTGCGCGTGCAATTTAGCTGAGACCTGTGAGTCTAACAGGCTCGGCGTTTGTGTTTATGTTTATGTTACAGCGCCTCTGTGAGCTAACAGAGTCCGCTCAGCGCACATCGGGTGGCGTTTAACCCGTGCGCGTTATACAGCCATATAGCGCGTCTGCCATTACTCAGCAGCAGTGATAACACCTTCTGCACGGTGGACCCCGAGCGGCGAACGCACTTTATTATTTATTTATTTAGTGCATTCCGCCGTTCCTAACAAGAGATTTCTACAAGAGCTGAAGAACATGCAACCTGGACTGCAGCCACCCAACCTGATGTTGGATTTTGAACTAGCTGCAATCCAGGCATTTGAGAGTGAATTCCCCAACCTTGAGAAGACCGGTTGATTCTTCCACCTATATCACAGTCAGTTTGGCGTAAAGTTCAAAATGAAGGACTCAAGGTGCAATATCAAGGTGACCATGAATTTGCTCGTTGGATACACATGATACCTGCCCTTGCCTTTCTACCAACACAGAATGTTGTGCCTTCTTTGAAGAGTTAGTGGAAAATCCCGACTTTCCACAAGAAGCCATACCCATTGCCAACTATTTTGAAGATACCTATATTGGTCGAATGACTCTGTAGGGGGTGGACTGACCTATGGACCTGTCTGATAAAGATGGAAATGTAAAAGAGAAGATGTATACAATGCTTTATTCTGACATGTATGTATATGTGTGGAACAACAGCTAGAATTAGTGGAAGAAGGTGTAGTACCTGGTTTTGGCCACAAGATGAAGACATAGTAGTGAGAAAAGGACTCAACAGCAAGCCTTAGGCCAGGGAAACTGCATAGTCATGGTGGGCAGAGTTACGGGACTGGGAAGGGGATTTCCAGAAGGAGGAGATATAAGGAGGGAGAGTCCCAGGGGCAGGATAGACACCCAGGAGGAAGAGAGAAGCGGGAAGAGCTCAGGAGAGGACGGAGGAAGGAAAAGCTCAGGAAAGATAGAAGAGAAAGAGATGGTTACTCAAAGAGGGGGGTGGCCCTGAGAGGACAGCTGCAGGACAGGACAGCAGTGACTAACGGAGGTCTGGGGTACAGGACGGTTGGACACTGAAGAGTGAGTAAGCGTTACAGCGGGCAGACTCGGTCGGGGGAAGCACTGTGACCGTGGGCCTAACAGCAGCCACAGTGAAGGAACCTAGGGGTCTCCGCCAAACGGAAGCAGAAGGAAGGTGACAGGTACCCAGGCCAGGTAGCAGAAGCTGTTGTGTTTGCTGTGGATGTCAAGAGGACACCCAATAAAGTTTAGACGGATTTCTGCGTCTGTCTCCCGTCTGTTCCGCAGCCGATAGGGACCACCCCCAGTCGGCACACATACTACAACTCTCAGAGGACGTCAGGCACCTTTGTTTCCAGTTCCAGTATTGTGCAAGATTTCAACAATAGAAGTTTAATAGGTTATCTGAGAGGCATCGCCAACAGCTTTGAATTTTAGTTGATGGTCACATATTTAGCTGTAAAATAATTAAAACATTAACACCTACAATTTTTCTTTTCTTTCTTCTTTTTCTCTAACCCTTCCCCCTCATTACCCTTTATGTTTCATATAACAGTTTTAATTTATACAGTTAACCCCTTTCTGACATCTGATGTACTATCCCGTCGATGGGACCGGGCCCCTATGCCCATGGACGGGATAGTACGTCATAGCGATCAGCGGCGCACACGGGGAAAGCGCCGCTGATCACGGCCGGCTGTCAGCTGATTATCACAGCTAACACCCGGCGCTATGTGTCAGGGGAGATCACGGACCGCCCCAGACACGTTAGCCCCTGGCATACTGCAATCAAACACGATCGCAGTGTACCGGGGGTTTAGGGACGCATCGGCAGGGAGGGGGCTTCCCTGAGACCCTGGTAGCAGCGCGATGTGCAGCGCTGCGGGGTCCTCCTTCCCTGCAGGTCCCCGGATGCAATATGGCAGCGGGGACCTTCGGGGGCCTGCAGGGAGGCGGCCTCCTCACTGCCTGCAGAGCGCAGGCATGAGGAAGCCTTCTGTAGCGCCTGTGTCAGATCGCTGATCTGTCACAGCGATCTGTGATGTGTCAGATCAGCGATCTCACACATGACCAGGGCTGTGGAGTCAGTAAGCCAAACCTGCGACTCCGACTCCTCAGTTTCCCTTACACCGACTCCAACTACGACTCCACGACTCCGACTCCCACATATATTGCTTATATTTAAGTGAAAAATTTATTGTCGTACAATGTGAACATCAGACATTTAATCATTTTTATGATACAATAATCAAGATATTTAGATAGACCATAATATATTTATTGAAATACAACTTTAGAACACAAAAAACTGTAATAAATTGTAAATATGTAATACATTATGTAATATCGATTACATATATATGTATATTGTATATATACTGTATATAACACTATGTAATAAACTATATGTGGCAAAAAACAGTTTTCAACAAAAACATACTAAATAACATTTGTGCAGTCTATGAATTTGTTCTAAGAAATAGAATTGCCTCCATCAGATCCTCCTTCATACAGTAGATGACCTCAAATCTGACCTAATAATTTTAAGGCTAGAGAACAACCTCTCTACACTAACTTGGGTTGGAGGCAAAGCCATAACCACATGGGCAACATCTTTAACAATTTCCGGGTATAAAGAAATTGCCTCATGCACAGTCAGTTTTGATGAATGGTTGAATTTTTCTATTTCTTTGACAGCAAGTGAAACATTTTGCTGAAATATGGTCAATCTGCTTGCTATAGGAGTCGGAGTGAAATCTTTTTCCTTGCGGCAATGCTTTGACAAGTATTTGGATGACATGGAGCCGGCAAAGTCAAACTAATCATCTGATGAGGATGAAGATATGGCAGCAGTAGCACTGTCAGGACCCAAGTCCTCTTGCACCTGGCAGTTCTCCTGTAGGCCACTCTTCCTAACTGCTACCTCAGTCAGAGCTTCTTTTCCTTTAGTAAGCTGTTGATCATCCAGCAGTATACGATGACTTGGGTCCACATAAACAGCTGCCAGAAAAATTTTATTTTCCAATAGCTGTGTCTCTCTTCGTTTCATTGAAGCAGAAATGCCATCTGCTATTAAACCTCCTCTTTGGGACAGGCAAAATAGCAAGTTCTTCCACTCCCTTATGAAAATGCCAGGAGTTAAATCCTCAGCTTGTAATTTTTTAGTCACGGTAAATGGGTGATTAAGCAATTCCTTCAATTCAGCCACCTGTGTCCATTGACCTTCATTTAGGGTTACCTGACCTGAGGGTTCGCCATATCTATAAGAAAAGGTTTTAGTTCAAGCAATCGCTCAATCATTAAAAAAGTGCTGCCCCACCGAGTGGCTTGATCAACAATTGCCCCTTTCCCAGCACGTCTCTTCAAGATGGAATCAATTTTAGGGGTTCTGGCGGCAATAACCAATTTCCTCACTTTTCCAATCAGATTTCCAGCATGTCCCTCTAGCAGACTATCTCTTATTGCCAGCTGCAGCGTGTTCACAACTTTCTCACTTTCTCCAGCTCGGGGCCCAGGAATCGGATCCTGTGCAGGGCAGGCACCCCTCCCCCTCCTCTCTCTGGTGAAGACGGCAGAAGACAGGACAGAGGAGGGGAGATTGCCCCCTGCAGTCTGGAGCCGATGCAGGATGGGAGCACTGCAGCATACAAGTGAGTTTTGATAGGTGCATGCCCCTGCTTCTAGGGGGGGCAGCTGCCAGCTGCCATTTTACTGCAAAAAATGGATCCGCAAAAACGCTGTGTGTGAATCATGGCCGTAGCCAGTGAGGGGCAGGGGGGCCCCTCGCTGGCTACGGCCATGATTCACACACAGCGTTTTTGCGGATCCATTTTTTGCAGTAAAATGCAGTGACTCTGGGCATCCCAGCAAAGTCAAGTGGGTTTCAAGATATGACATTCAGACACATTGTTTTGTGAGGATCCGTTTTTGGGCTGAATGAGCATGTCAGTTTGTGTGGCGTTTTTCTAATCTGCTTTTGCTATTGAAAACATTATCTATGAGCTCGAAAACTTTTCAGGTGATGCGGTTTTTTAAAAAGCTGATCTGCTTTTGCAGCTGAAAAACGTATCCTCAAAAAATGCAGCAAAAACGCTGTGTGTGAATGTAGCCTTAGATCAGGAATAGAACAGCCATTTCTAGGACATTTCATAGCTTTCCTAAATTCCTACGAAAAAATATTCAGCACATACTGCATTGAACTACTGTACCCAATTTATTATATATTTTAGGAGTCGGAGTCGGTCCATTTTATACCGACTCCAACTCCACCAATATGAGCACCAACTCTGACTCCACGACTCCGACTCCACAGCCCTGCACATGACAGTGATGTCCCCCCTGGAACAGTGTAATAAAGTTAAAAAAAAGTGTAAAAATAATTTATAAAAAAATTGCCAAATAAATTTAAAAAAAAAAAAGAAAATATTCCCTAATAAATTCATTTTTTGGAAATAAAAAAAAGCAACAATAAAAGTACACATATTTAGTGTCAACGCATCCATAACGACCCGCCCTATAAAACTGTCCCATTAGTTAACCCCATTAGCGAACCCCTTAAAAAATAAAAATAAAAAACAAAGCAAAAAATAATGCTTTATTATCATACCGCCGAACAAAAAGTGCAATAACGCGCGATCAAAAAGACGGATATAAATAACTATGGTACCGTTGAAAACGTCATCTTGTCCCGCAAAAAACGAGCCACCATACAGCATCATCAGCAAAAAAATAAAAAAGTTATAGCTCACAGAATAAAGCTATGCAAAATAATTACTTTTTATATAAAATTGTTTTCATTACATAAAAGCGCCAAAACATAAAAAAATGATGTATCGCTGTAATCATACTGACCCGAAGAATAAAACTGCCTTATCAATTTTACCGCACGCGGAACGGTGTAAAAAATCCCCCCAAAAGAAATTCTTGAAATGATGGTTTTTGTTCATTCTGCGTCCCAAAAATCGGAATAAAAAGCGATCAAAAAATGTCATGTGCCCGAAAATGGTACCAATAAAAATATCAACTCGTCCCGCAGAAAACAAGACCTCACATGACTCAGTGGGACAAAATATGGAAAAATTATAGCTCTCAAAATGTGGTGATGCAAAAACTATTTTTACAATAAAAAGCGTCTTTTAGCGTGCGACAGCCGCCAAACATAAAAACCGCCATAAATAGTAAATCAAACCCCCCGTTATCACCCCCTTAGTTAGGGAAAAATAATAAAATTAAAAAAAGTATTTATTTCCATTTTCCCATTAGGGCTAGGGTTAGGGCTAGGGTTAGGGCTCAGATTAGGGTTAGGGGTGTGTTAGGGTTAGGGTTGGAGTTATAATTGGGGGGTTTCCACTGTTTGGGCACATCAGGTGCTCTCCAAACACAACATGGCTTCTAATCTCAATTCCAGCCAGTTCTGCGTTGAAAAAGTCAAATGGTGCTCTTTCCCTTCCAAGCTCTGCCATGCGCCCAAACAGTGTTTTACCCCCACATATAGGGTATCGGCCTACTCAGGAGAAATTGCAAAACAACTTTTGTGGTCCAATTTCTCCTGTTACCCTTAGGAAAATAAAAAATTGGGGGTAAAAATATCATTTTTGTGGAAAAAAAAGATTTTTTTAATTTCACGCCCGGGCGTTATAAACTTCTGTAAAGCACTTGGGGGTTCACCACACATCTAGATAAGTTCCGTGGGGGGTCTAGTTTCCAAAATGGGGTCACTTGTGAGGAGTTTCAATAGTTTAGGTACATCAGGGGCTCTCCAAACGCACATGACACCCGCAGACCATTCCATCAAAGTCTGCATTCCAAAACGTCACTACTTCCCTTCCGAGACCCGACGTGTGCCCATACAGTAGTTTTCTCCCACATATGGGGTATCAGCGTACTCAGGACAAATTGGACAACAACTTTTGGGGTCCAATTTCTCCTGTTACCCTTGGGAAAATAAAAAAATTGGGGACTAAAAGATCATGTTTGTGGAAAAAATATGATTTTTTATTTTCACGCGCGGGCATTATAAACTTCTGTGAAGCACTGGGGGGTTCACCGTGCTCACCACACATCTAGATAAGTTCCTTAGTGGGTCTAGTTTCCAAAATGGGGTCACTTGTGGGGGATTTCCACTGTGTAGGTACATCAGGGGCTCTCCAAAGGCAACAAGACACCCGCAGACCATTCCATCAAAGTCTGCATTCCAAAACATCACTACTTCCCTTCCGAGCCCCGACGTGTGCCCATACAGTAGTTTTCTCCCACAAATGGGGTATCAGCGTACTCAGGACAAATTGGACAACAACTTTTGGGGTCCAATTTCTCCTGTTACCCTTGGGAAAATAAAAAAATTGGGGACTAAAAGATCATGTTTGTGGAAAAAATATTATTTATTTTTACGCGTGGGCGTTATAAACTTCTGTGAAGCACTGGGGGGTTCAAAGTGCTCACCACACTAGATAAGTTCCTTGGGGGTCTAGTTTCCAAAATGGGGTCACTTATGGGGGGTTTCCACTGTGTAGATACATCAGGGGCTCTCCAAAGGCAACATGACACCTGCAGACCATTCCTTCAAAGTCTGCATTCCAAAACGTCACTACTTCCCTTCCGAGCCCCGACGTGTGCCCATACAGTAGTTTTCTCCCACATATGGGGTATCAGCGTACTCAGGACAAATTGGGCAACAACTTTTGGGGTCCAATTTCTTCTGTTACCCTTGATAAAATAAAAAAATTGGGGACTAAAAGATTATGTTTGTGGAAAAAATGTTTTTTTCCTTTCACACCCAGGCGTTATAAACTTCTGTGAAGCCCTTGGGGGTTCAAAGTGCTCATCACACATCTCGATAAGTTCCTTGGGGGGTCTAGTTTCCAAAATGGTGTCATTTGTGGGGGGTTTCCTCTGTTTAGGCACATCAGGGGCTTTCCAAACGCGGCATGGCGTCCAATCCCAATTTCAGCCAAAAAAGTCAAATGGTGCTGCTTCCCTTCCGAGCTCTGCCATGCGCCCAAATAGTGATTTTCCCCCACATATGGGGTATCAGCGTACTCAGGACAAATTTCACAATAACTTTTGGGGTCCTATTACCCTTGGAAAAATAAAAATTCAGGGTGAAAAGATCATTTTTGTGGAAAAAATATGTTTTTTTAATTGTACGGCTGTACGTTATAAACTTCTGTGAAGCCCTTGAGGGTTCAAAGTTATCACCACACATCTAGATAAGTTCCTTGGGGGGTCTAGTTTCCAAAATGGTGTCATTTTGGGGGGGTTTCCACTGTTTAGGAACATCAGGGGCTCTCCAAACTTGACATGGCGTCCGATCTGAATTCCAGCGAAGTTTACATTGAAAAAGTAAAACGGCGCTCCTTCCCTTCTGAGCTCTGCCATGCGCCGAAACAGTGGTTCCCCCATATATCAGGTATCAGCGTACTCAGGACAAATTGCACAATAACTTTTGCAGTCCAATTTCTCCTGTTACCCTTGGTAAAATGTAAAAAATTGGACCTGAAGTAATTTTTTGGTGAAAAAAAGTTAAATGTTCATTTTTTTTTAAAACATTCAAAAAATTCCTGTGAAGCACCTGAAGGGTTAATAAACTTCTTGAATGTGGTTTTGAGCACCTTGTGGGGTGCAGTTTTTAGAATGGTGTCACTTTTGGGTATTTTCTATCATATAAACCCCTCAAAGTGACTTCAAATGTGATGTGGTCCGTAAAAATAAAATGGTGTTGCAAAAATAAGAAATCGCTGGTCAACTTTTAATCCTTATAACTTCCTAACAAAAAAAATTTTGGTTCCAAAATTGTGCTGATGTAAAGTAAACATATGTGAAATGTTACTTATTAAGTTTTTTGTGTGCCATATCTCTGTGATTTAAGGGCATAAAAATTCAAAGTTGGAAAATTGCAAAATTTTCGCCAAATTTCCATTTTTTTCACATATAAACGCAAGTTATATGAATGAAATTTTACCACTAACATGAAGTACAATATGTCATGAGAAAACAATGTCAGAATCAGTGAAATCCAAACGTTTCAGAGTTATTACCTCATAAAGGGACAGTTGTCAGAATTGTAAAAATTGGCCCGGTCATGAACATGCAAACCACCCTTGGGGTAAAGGGGTTAAAGCGTAACTCTAAATGAAAAAAAACAAGTTTTCTATGTTATAGTACCTGTGGCACTGATCTTCTTTTCCAATGGAGACCCCCTTCCAGCAACTTCACTTCTGTGTGAAAAGTCCCATCCAAGTTCCAGCAACAGGCTCCAGGTGATGCAGGATTTCAGTGGCTACTAAGGAGGTCGTTTCACCTTAGTAGAAGAACTTGTGGACGGACTCTAGGGGGTGTGGCTACACGGGAAGAGCAACTGTCAGGCCTCTTTCAGACTAGCGGTTTTGATGGCGGTTCTCACAGCAGTTTAAAACCGCAGCGGTAATCGCCGGCAAAACCACTAGATAGCACTCGATTTGTACAATGCAAGTCAATGGGCTCAAATCGCGGGAAAAGTGTGCAGCAGAAAGCCGCGCGGTTTTCCATTTTAAAACATGTTCTATCTTCCTGGCGATTACCGCCACGGTTTTAAACTGCCGCGGTAATCGCCAGGAAAACAGCAAGTCTGAAAGAGGCATCAATGTGCCCCCTATGATGTATACAGGGCTACTGGTTCACAGCCCCCTGCAAAGCTCCCCAACTCCCCATGTGTTCAATCCTTTACTGGCTTTACACAGGGGGAAGCCCTCCTCTTGTCCAGGATGAAGCACGAGGGGAGGGGGAAGAGGAACTTTCAAGAGGGCTGTGAACGAGCAGCCCTGAATATATCACAGGAAGCCTGAATCTGTCCACAATTTCTGCTACCAAGGGGGCCCGACTTCACTGAAATCCTGCAGCTGTAACTTGGATGGGACTTTTCACACAAAACTAAAGAAAATTTAGAAAAAAATGATATTTAAAAAAAACTAAAGCTGCTGGAAGGGGGTCTCCATTAGAAAAGATCAGTGCACAGGTACTATAACATATCAAAAGTTTTTTGTTTTTTTTTAGAGTTACGCTTTAAATATATTGTTCTACAATGTTGGTTGGTTTGACCAATTGTTAATATTTTTCCTGTCTGTTTGTAAAGTTACTTATCTAGAAAACTAAAAGTTTTCGAATTTAAAAAAAAAAAAGTAACTTGATCACATTTATACATCTTAGACCCAAAATATGATTAGTGAGATGTGAACCTGCCAAAGTTCAGTTCGGGCAATTCCGTCCCAAACACACAAGAATATCCGGGTTCGGGTTCAGCACCCCCAAACTATCATCTCCTTTGAGCTCAATGGGTATGGAGACTCAGAGGAGTGGAGGATCTGTCCACCACATCCTCATCACTGACCAGATAGTAAAAAGAAAATATATATATTGCTACCTACCCCTTTGCTGAGGTACCAGCAGACGCGGAGGGTCCTCTTCAGTCCTCTTCCATGCACTTCCACATTGTGTGAATGTGTCATCGTACCCGAGGGAATCCCTTTCAGGATTCCTAGCTAGGGATTCCCTTGGTCAAGAAGACTCTCCACACAGGTCGGGACCTCAGCAAAGGGGAGAGAAGTAATTTTTATTTTCTGATAAGCAAACTCCAAACATTGCCTGTTTGGGGTCGGTGTGGTTGAATCCGAGCAGGCAATGTTCGATACGAAACCTGAACTTTCCAGATCTGGTTTGCTCATCACTAGATACAGTGTGATATGTAATGGATGACAAAAAGAAGCCATTAAGTGTAACACCACTAGTACATGACAGTAAAATGATGGTCACTTGTCTTAGATCAGGGGTGTCAAACTCATATTCACCAAGGGCCACACCAATTTAATGGTTGTCCCCAAAGGGCCGTTTGTTACTGAAAGGCCGGATGCACACAACCGAGTCCCGTCCAGAACATGCATTTCCCTGCACAGAGTAGTGCATGCCCCTGTATAAGGCATGTCATGGTGGATCAGCTCTTTATCAGGCGCTGTCACATCTTCCCTGGATCTCACTGAAATCATGGAGAGCTATGGCTGCAGCTTCCAGTCACTTGTCCTTGTCGTTGGTGCTGAAAGCTGCTGATAAACAGCTGGTTCAATGCAGAATACAACTGGACCCTATTCTTGGCCTAATCTGAGGAATGGGCATCAATAGAAAAAGGGATCCTGAAGTGAGAATACCAATTTTATCTGCTGCTCCATTCTTTGATATACAGGCAGAGTGTTCTGTGAGGGCTAATCCCAAAACCCCCCTTCTGAAGACCTGATAAAGAGGTTCTGTAGAAGCTGGTTAACCACCACTTTAGTTCAGCAAAGCCAATATCTCAGTTCTGCAGAGATGGTTGGTGGGATTAGCCCTGTAGTCAGTCAACAGTCCCGCTGCTTCCATACATAGCCTGCATTAAGGGGGTATTCTCATGCTGAACAGCAAAATAAGGCAGCATGCTTTCAGCAATCACGTTGTGGTAAGCATGCTGCCGATCTTCCCCTCCTGGTACTTACCTAGAGGTCTTCTGCTCATCTTTGTCTGATCTTCTCCTGGCTGTGTGGGCTGCCGATCGCCATGCTGGATCCGGAGGCCACCACGAGTCCTCTCCTTCTTCCGAGCATCCTCTTCTTCTGCCTGATCTCATCGCGGCACTGCGCATGCGCAGCAGTGTCTTGGTGACAGGAGAGGCATCCTGCCCCCTGAATTGACTGATGAATGGGGCAGCAGTGATGTCATGTCAGTAAGCGGCCAGGAGACATTCGGCCTCACTGCCACGGCATTCTTCATGCTTCATGGATCAGCGATCCAGGCAAGATGAAAAGACAGCTGGAAACAGGAGAAGACGTCACGCGGAACCGCTAGACTGCACTCCGGGACCCAAGATCTGCAGCTGTGAAAGGTATGTCAGGTTTTTTGTGTTCTAGGGTGATAATACTTCTCTAAGGTCAGCCACAAGAGACACTGGGTGAGCTGCTGAAAAGGCAGCCACAGGAATCCCCTGCAATTGGGGTTCTGTATATTTTACCCCCAGGTATGTTCAGCCCTAGATGTTTTGTTCCCTGCATGTTGACCCCATGTAGAGGGTGAAACACCTGAGGTCAAAATGCTAGGGGCGAAACATCAGATGGCGGCACATCCAGGAACAAAATGCTATAGGTGAAACATCCGGGGCGAAACATCCAGGGGTGAACTGCCGGGGGCAAAAAATCCGGGGGCAAAAAATCCGGGGGCGAACTGCTGGGGGATAAACATCCGGGGGCAAAACATCCAGGGGCGAACTGCTGGGGGTGAAACATCCGGGGGCGAACTGTCGGGGGCAAACTTCGGGGGGGCGAAACATCCGGGGGCAAACTGCTGGGGGCGAAACATCCGGGGGCAAACTGCTGGGGGCGAAACATCCGGGGGCAAACTGTGGGGGCGAAACATCCGGGGGCGAACTGCTGGGGGCGAAACATCCGGGGGCGAACTGTTGTGGGCAAAACATCCGGGGGCGAACTGCTGGGGGCGATATGTGCGGGAGTGAAATGTGCATTGGCGAAACATCCTGGGGGCCAAATGCTGAGGACGAAATGTGCGGGGGGCGAAATGTACCCGGGGCTTACTGTTGGGGGCGAAACATCCAAATCCCGAGCCCCAGTAACCAGCAGTAACTGTAGAGACATCAGACTGCAAGCGTTTACTTTTCCTGCAGCGCCACCTTGTGGGAAATCTAGAATTACACGGTTCTCACTGTAATTAACAGGCTGACATGTAACGTGCAGACGCGACCAGTCCTCCCAAGAGGCGATTTTACATTTATTCTCAGGATTATACAGAAGGGTGTGGATAGTGAAGTGTTGCAAAATTAATTTACCATAGCTCCGGCACGTGCAGCTTGGGTGTCAGCAGCCAGCAAGGTATATTGCAGGTAGTAATCGGATTCTTACTAGAAAGCACATTAAAGTGAGGATACAACCACAGAATGAGAGCCGCTTGGCCTCAGCCTCTGAGCTGCCAAGAAAATCAGTTTTTTCTAGCAATCCTATCACCGATAAAGTGAAAAGGTGACTCCGCTCAGATTACTCCATTTGCTGGTCCTTTGCCCTCAATTTCCCTTTTTTATTTTGGTCACGAATATTTAGATACCAAATCTGGGTGCAGGAGGCTGGAGGGAGGCAGAGGGGGTCACTGCGGCTCTGTACTAGAGCTACAGATGGTGACTAGTGATGAGCGAGTATACTCGTTGCTCGGGTGTCATCCGAGTACTTTGCCGTGCTCAGAGATTTAGTTTTCGTCTCTCAGCTGCATGATTTGCGACTGCTAGACAGCTTGAAAACATATGAGGAATGCCTGTTTGCTAGGGAATTCCCATATGTATTCAGCCTGACCACCAGCCGCAAATCATGCAGATGAGACGAGGAAAACTAAATCTCCGAGCACTCCAAAATACTCGGAGGACACCCGAGCAACGAGTATACTCACTCATCACTAATGGTGGCACTCCATGTGAGCATCCACCCAGATCTAGAATAGGTAAGATTGACAGATAACACAGCTCGGGGGACACCACTGCACAAAACAGTGTCATTCAAATCCTAACCTGACATTGCTCAGATTGTGCAATGTGCAATGATAAGCTATCTTAACCCCTTAATGACCGCCGATACGCCTTTTAACGGCGGTAGTTAAGGGTACTTAAACCACAGCGCTGTTAATTCACGGCACTGTGGAGAAAGTAAATAGCGCCCCCCAGAGTCTGATTTTCTTCGAGGTCTCGGCTGCCAGGGGTAGCTGACATCCCAGAGAACATTGCGATTGCCGTTATTAACTGTATAACGGCGACCACAAAAAAAAAAAAAAAGGAAAAGCCGCAATTGTACATTTACTTTCTCACTCCTCTGATGTGATCACACATCAGAGGAGAGCAAAATAGGGTCCCCAATCTCCGGGTACTTATCGGTGGTCCTCGGGCCCTCCTGCCTCCTCCGGTGGTTCAGGAAGAAAATGGCAGGCGCATGCGCAGTGCGCCCGCCGAATCTGCTGGCCGGCAGACATTCAATGTACAGTTTGATCACTGTAATAAAGTCTATCACAGTGATCAAAATAAAAAAATAGTAAATACCCCCCCCCCTTTATCACCACCTTAGTTAGGGAAATATAATGAAATAAAGAAAATATATTTATTTTAATTTTTTCCATTAGGGTTAGAATTAGGGTTAGGGTTGGAAATAGGGTTAGGGTTGGAATTAGGGTTAGGATTAGGGTTAGGGTTGGGATTAGGGGTGTATTGGGGGTTAGGGTTGGAGCTAGAATTGAGGAGTTTCCACTGTTTAGGCACATCAGGGGGTCTCCAAGTGCGACATGGCGCCACCATTGATTCCAGCCAATTTTGCGTTCAAAAAGTCAAATGGTGCTCCCTCCCTTCCAAGCCCAGATGTGTGGCCAAACTGGTTTACCCCAACATATGGGGCATGAGCGTACTCAGGACAAATTGCACACCAACTTTGGGGGTCTATTTTCTCCTGTTACCCTTGGGAAAATAAAAAAAATTGGGGGCTAAAGAATCACATTTGTGAAAAAAAAAATTTTATTTGCACGGCTCTGCGTTATAAACTTGTGAGGCACTTGGGGGTTCAAAGTGCTCACCACACATCTAGATAAGCTCCTTGGCGGGTCTAGTTTCCAAGATGAGGTCACTTGTGGGGGTTTCTACTGTTTAGGCACATCAGGGGCTCTCCAAAGGCAACATGACACCTGCAGACCATTCAATCAAAGTCTGCATTCTAAAATGGCGCTCCTTCCATTCCGAGCTCTCCCATGTGCATAAACAGTGGTTCCTCCCCACATGTAGGGTATCAGTGTACTCAGGACAAATTGCGCAACAACTTTTGTGGTCTAATTTCTCCTGTTACCCTTGTAAAAATAAAAATTTGGGGGCGAAAATATCATTTTTGTGAAAAAAAAATGATTTTTTATTTTCACGGCTCTATGTTATAAACTTCTGTGAAGCACTTGTAGGTTCAGAGTGCTCACCACACATCTAGATAAGTTCCTTAAGGGGTCTAGCTTCCAAAATGGTGTCACTTGTTGGGGTTTCCACTGTTTAGGCACGTCAGGGGCTCTGCAAACGCAACATGGTGTCCGATCTCAGTTCCAGCCAATTCTGCGTTGAAAAAGTCAAACGGCGCTCCTTCCCTTACGAGATCTACCGTGCGCCCAAAAAGTGGTTTACCCCCACATATAGGGTATCGGCGTATTCAAGAGAAATTGCACAACAAATTTTTAGGTTCATTTTCTTTTTTAACACTTGTGAAAATAAAAAAAAATTGGTTCAGAAGTAAATTTTTTGCAAAATAAAGTTAAATGTTAATTTTTTCCTTCCACATTGCGTCAATTCCTGTGAAGCACATAAAGGGTTAATAAACTTCTTGAAAGTGGTTTTGAGTAGCTTGAGGGGTCTAGTTTTTAGAATGGTGTCACTTTTGGGTATTTTCTGTCATGTACACCCCTCAAAATGACTTTAAATATGATGTGGTCCCTAAAAAAATGGTTTTGTAAATTTTGTTGTAAAAATGAGAAATCTCTGGTCAACTTTTAACCCCTTATAACTTCCTAACAAAAAAAATGTTGTTTCCAAAATTGTGCTGATGTAAAGTAGACATGTGGGAAATGTTATTTATTAAGTAATTTGTGTGACGTCTTTCTGATTTAACCCCTTCACTACCAAGGGTGGTTTGCACGTTAACTACCGGGCCAATTTTTACAATTCTGACCACTGTCCCTTTATGAGGTCATAACTCTGGAACGCTTCCATGGATCCCGGTGATTCTGTCATTGTTTTCTCATGACATATTGTACTTCATGTTAGTGGTAAAATTTCATTCATATAACTTGCGTTTATTTGTGAGAAAAACGGAAATTTGGCGAAAATTTTGAAAATTCCGCAATTTTCCAACTTTGAATTTTTATGCCCTTAAATCACAGAGATATGGCACACAAAAAAGTTAATAAGTAACATTTCCCACATGTTTACTTTACATCAGCACAATTTTGGAACCAAAATTTTTATTTGTTAGTAAGATATAAGGGTTAAAAGTTGACCAGCGATCTCTCATTTTTGCAACACCATTTTATTTTTACGGACCACATCACATTTGAAGACACTTTGAGGGGTCTGTATGATAGAAAATACCCAAAAGTGACACCATTCTAAAAACTGCACCCCTTAAGGTGCTTAAAACCGCATTCAAGGAGTTTATTAACCCTTCAGGTGCGTCACAGGAATTTTTTGAATATTTAAAAAAAATTAACATGTAACTTTTTTTCACAAAAAAAATTACTTCAGGTTCAATTTTTTTTATTTTACCAAGTGTAACAGGAGAAATTGGACTGCAAAAATTATTGTGCAATTTGTCCTGAGCACGCTGATACCTGATATGTGGGGGGGAACCACTGTTTCGGTGCATGGCAGAGCTCAGAAGGGAAGGAGCGCCGTTTGACTTTTTCAATGCAAAATTGGCTGGAATTCTGATCGGACGCCATGTCGCATTTGGAGAGCCCCGATGTACCTAAACAGTGGAAACCCCCCATAAGTGACCCCATTTTTGAAACTAGACCCCCTAAGGAACTTATCTAGATATGTGGTGAGAACTTTGAACCCACAAGGGCTTCACAGAAGTTTATAATGTACAGCGGTACAATTAAAAAAATCATATTTTTTCCACAAAATGATCTTTTCACCCCCAATTTTTATTTTCCCAAGGGTAACAGGACCCTAGAAGTTATTGTGCAATTTGTCCTGAGTACGCTGATACCCCATATGTGGGTGTAAATGACTATTTGGGCACATGGCAGAGCTCGGAAGGCAAGCAGCGCCATTTGACTTTTTTGGCTGGAATTGAGATCGGACACCATGTCGCGTTTGGAAAGCCCCTGATGTACCAAAACAGTGGAAACCCCCCACAATTGACACCATTTTGGAAACTAGACCCCCCAAGAAACTTATCTAGATGTGTGGTGAGAACTTTGAACCCCCAAGTGCTTCACAGAAGTTTATAACGCCCAGGCGTGAAAATAAAAAAAAATTTTTTTCCCACAAAAATGATATTTTTGCCCCAAAATTTTTATTTTCCTAAGGGCAACAGGAGAAATAGGACCCCAAAAGTTGTTTTGCAAATTGTCCTGAGTAGGCTGATACCCCATATGAGGGGGTAAAACACTGTTTGGGCGCATGGCAGAGCTTGGAAGGGAAGGAGCGCCATATGACTTTTTCAACGCAGAATTGGCTGGAATTGAGATCAGACGCCATGTTGCGTTTGGAGAGCACCTGATGTGCGCATATAGTGGAAACCCCCAATTCTAACCCTAACCCTAGCCCTAACCCTAGCCCTAACCCTAGTGGGAAAATTGAAATAAATACATTTTTTTAATTTTATTATTTTTCCCTAACTAAGGGGGTGATAACGGGGGTTTGATTTACTATTTATGGCGGTTTTTATGTTTGGCGGCTGTCAAACGCTAAAAGACGCGTTTTATTGTAAAAATAGTTTTTGCATCACCACATATTGAGAGCTATAATTTTTCCATATTTTAACCCACCGAGTCATGTGAGGTCTTATTTTTTGCAGGACGAGTTGATGCTTTTATTGGTATCATGTTCGGGCATGTGACATTTTTTGATCGCTTTTTATTTCGTTTTTTGGGATGCAGAATTTACAAAAACCAGCGTTTCATGAATTTCTTTTGGGTGGTGCGTTTACGCCGTTCTGGGTGCGGTAAAATTTATAAGGCGGTTTTATTCTTCGGGTCAGTACGGTTACAGCGATACCTCATTTAGGTCATTTTTTTATGTTTTGGCGCTTTTATGCAATGAAAACAATTTTATATAAAAAATGATTATTTTTGCATCGCTTTATTGTGCGAGCTATAACTTTTTAATTTTTTCGCTGATGATGCTGTATGGCAGCTTGTTTTTTGCGGGACAAGATGACGTTTTCAGCGGTACCATGGATATTTATATGCGTCTTTTTGATCGCGCGTTATTGCACTTTTTGTTCGGCGGTATGATAATAAATCATTTTTTGCTTCGTTTTTTATTTTTTAAGGGGTTCGTTTAAGGGGTTAACTATTGGGACAGTTTTATAGGGCGGGTCGTTACGGACGCGGCGATACCAAATATGTGTACTTTTATTGTTTGTTTTTTTTATTTCCAAAAAATGAATATATTGGGGAATATTTTTTTTTTTTTTAATTTATTTAGCGATTTTTTTAAAATTGTTTTTACACTTTTTTTTATTTTTTTTTTACTTTATTACAATGTCCCAGGGGGGACATAACTGTCCTGTGACAGATCGCTGATCTGTCACATCACAGATCACTGTGACAGATCAGCGATCTGTCACAGGCACTGCACAGGCTTCCTCATGCCTGCGCTTTGCAGGCACTGAGGAAGCCAGCTTCCTGCAGGCCCCCGGAGGTCCCCGTCGCCATATTGGATCCGGGGACCTGCAGGAAAGGAGACCCCCGCAGCAGCGCTGCACATTGCGCTGCCGTGGGGGGCTCAGGGAAGCAAGGAGGGAGCCCCCTCCCTGCCGATGCTTCCCTTTAACCCTCGGTACACCGCGATCGTGTTTGATCGCGGTGTGCAAGGGGTTAACGTGTCGGGGGCGGTCCGTGACCGCCCCTGACACATTGTGCCGGGTGTCAGCTATGATAATTAGCTGACACCCGGCCGCGATCAGCGGCTCTCACCACGTGGGTGCCGCTGATCGCGATGACGTAATATTCCGTCCATGGTAATTAGGTCCATGGTCACATGGACGGAATATTACGTCAATTGTAGGTAAGGGGTTAAGGGCATAAAAATTTAAAGTTTGAAAATTGCAAAATTTTCAAAATTTGCACCATATTTCTGTTGTTTTCATAAGTAAACACAAGTCATATCGAAGAAATTTTACGAGTAACATGAAGTACAATATGTCAAGAAAAAACAGTCTCAGAATCAGCAGGATCCGTTAAAGCGTTCCAGAGTTTTAACCTCATAAAGGGACAGTGGTCAGAATTGTAAAAATTGGTCCGGACTTTAAGCTGCAAAATGGCTGTCACTAAGGGGTTAAAGTATAGCAGTCAGGCTATGTGCACACGTCCGGAATTCCATGCCGCGGGAAATACGTGAAAAATCCACATTTTTAATTTCCGCGTTATTTCCCGCAAAAAAATAGCGTTTTACAAGCGATCTGTAGCATCACTTGGAAAGCTGATTAACAGGTTGGTGACCAACTGTTTACTATTGAGGCTGCCTATGCGGCATGAGTAGTAAAAAGATCTAATGTTAAAAATAATTTTAAAAAATCGTGTTATTTTCACCTTCCGGCTTCCCACGCAGCGTTCCTGATCCTCGCGATGCTCCCGGCAAGTCCCGTTCCCAGTGATGCCTTGCGACAATGATCTTTGATGACGTAGCATCACGTGAGACCGCTATGTCATCTCTGGTCATTGTCACAAGGCATCACTGGGACCAGAAGGTGCCGGGAGCATCGCTGAGGCTCGGGAACACTGCGTGGGGGACGCCAGAAGGTGAGAATATCACGATTTTTTATTTTAATTTTTTTTTCTTACACAGGGTTATAGTACCCAGGGCCCGGAGGACAGACTCTTCTCCTCCGGACCGTGGGTACCATCCGCACATTTTCTGCTTACTTTCCACATGTTGGGCACAGCCACATGCGGAAAGTAAGCGGAACAATGCAGTCCTATGTGGGCGGAAGTCCCATGGTTCCAGAAAAAGAAATCCACAGCATTAGCACAGCATTGCAGAATCCCATAGGATTGCATGGGATGCTTTTGTTTTTAGCGTTTTCGCAGCATTTTCGCACGTTGAAAACCCCAAAAAAAACGCTACGTGTGAACGCAGCTTCACTCTGTAAAAGATTTCCTATATTCTCAGTGCTGCCGAGTGTTTGTGATCAGTCAGCAGTCTGGGGTCCAGAGCAGCGTATCTACTGGTGGGCAGAGGGGCCGTCACCCCGGGCCCAGTCACATATGGGGGCCCGGTCACACAAGGAGGCCCGGCCACACATAGAGGCCACCTCCGTCAGGGGTCAGGGTGGGAGCAGCACATGCCGGCTCCCCTGTTTGGCAGGCTGCACAGTGGCAGGTGGCTGCACAGTGGGAGGGGACTGTGGCTGCACAGTGGGCAGGTGGCTGCACGCTGGGCAGGCGTCCGCACAGTGGGCAGGTGGCTGCATCGCGGGCAGGTCAGTGGCAGGTGTCCGCACAGTGGCAGGTGGCTGCACAGTGGACAGGTAACCGCACAGTGACAGGTCAGTGGCAGGTGGCTGCACAGTGGGCAGGTCAGTGGCAGGTGGCAGCACAATAGGTCAGTGGCAGAGGGCAGGTCAGTGGCAGGTGGCCGTACAGTGGGCAGGGGGCCGCGCAGAGGGCAGGTCAGTGGCAGGTGGCCGCACAGTGGGCAGGTCAGTGGCAGGTGGCCGCACAGTGGGCAGGTCTGTGGCAGGTGGCCGCACAGTGGGCAGGTCTGTGGCAGGTGGCCGCACAGTGGGCAGGTCTGTGGCAGGTGGCCGCACAGTGGGCAGGTCTGTGGCAGGTGGCCGCACAATAGGTCAGTGGCAGAGGGCAGGTCAGTGGCAGGTGGCCATACAGTGGGCAGGGGGCCGCGCAGAGGGCAGGTCAGTGGCAGGTGGCCGCGCAGTGGGCAGGTCTGTGGCAGGTGGCCGCGCAGTGGGCAGGTCTGTGGCAGGTGGCCGCGCAGTGGGCAGGTCTGTGGCAGGTGGCCGCGCAGTGGGCAGGTCTGTGGCAGGTGGCCGCGCAGTGGGCAGGTCAGTGGCAGGTGGCCGCGCAGTGGGCAGGTCAGTGGCAGGTGGCCGCGCAGTGGGCAGGTCAGTGGCAGGTGGCCGCGCAGTGGGCAGGTCAGTGGCAGGTGGCCGCGCAGTGGGCAGGTCAGTGGCAGGTGGCCGCGCAGTGGGCAGGTCAGTGGCAGGTGGCCGCGCAGTGGGCAGGTCAGTGGCAGGTGGCCGCGCAGTGGGCAGGTCAGTGGCAGGTGGCCGCGCAGTGGGCAGGTCAGTGGCAGGTGGCCGCGCAGTGGGCAGGTCAGTGGCAGGTGGCCGCGCAGTGGGCAGGTCAGTGGCAGGTGGCCGCGCAGTGGGCAGGTCAGTGGCAGGTGGCCGCGCAGTGGGCAGGTCAGTGGCAGGTGGCCGCGCAGTGGGCAGGTCAGTGGCAGGTGGCCGCACAGTGGGCAGGTCAGTGGCAGGTGGCTGCACAGTGGGCAGGTCAGTGGCAGGTGGCAGCACAATAGGTCAGTGGCAGAGGGCAGGTCAGTGGCAGCACAATAGGTCAGTGGCAGAGGGCAGGTGGCCGCGCAGTGGGGAGGTTAGTGGCAGGTGGCCGTACAGTGGGCAGGTCAGTGGCAGCACAATAGGTCAGTGGCAGAGGGCAGGTCAGTGGCAGCACAATAGGTCAGTGGCAGAGGGCAGGTGGCCGCGCAGTGGGCAGGTTAGTGGCAGGTGGCCGCGCAGTGGGCAGGTCAGTGGCAGGTGGCCGCGCAGTGGGCAGGTCAGTGGCAGGTGGCCGCGCAGTGGGCAGGTCAGTGGCAGGTGGCCGCGCAGTGGGCAGGTCAGTGGCAGGTGGCCGCGCAGTGGGCAGGTCAGTGGCAGGTGGCCGCGCAGTGGGCAGGTCAGTGGCAGGTGGCCGCGCAGTGGGCAGGTCAGTGGCAGGTGGCCGCGCAGTGGGCAGGTCAGTGGCAGGTGGCCGCGCAGTGGGCAGGTCAGTGGCAGGTGGCCGCGCAGTGGGCAGGTCAGTGGCAGGTGGCCGCGCAGTGGGCAGGTCAGTGGCAGGTGGCTGCACAGTGGGCAGGTCAGTGGCAGGTGGCTGCACAGTGGGCAGGTCAGTGGCAGGTGGCTGCACAGTGGGCAGGTCAGTGGCAGGTGGCTGCACAATAGGTCAGTGGCAGAGGGCAGGTGGCCGCGCAGTGGGCAGGTTAGTGGCAAGTGGCCGTACAGTGGGCAGGTTAGTGGCAGGTGGCTGCACAGTGGGCAGGTCAGAGGCAGCACAATAGGTCAGTGGCAGAGGGCAGGTCAGTGGCAGGTGGCAGCACAATAGGTCAGTGGCAGAGGGCAGGTGGCCGCGCAGTGGGCAGGTTAGTGGCAGGTGGCTGCACAGTGGGCAGGTCAGTGGCAGGTGGCCGTACAGTGGGCAGGTCAGTGGCAGGTGGCTGCGCAGTGGGCAGGTCAGTTGCAGGGGGCCGCGCAGTGGGCAGGTCAGTGGCAGGGGGCCGCGCAGTGGGCAGGTCAGTGGCAGGGGGCCGCGCAGTGGGCAGGTCAGTGGCAGGGGGCCGCGCAGTGGGCAGGTCAGTGGCAGGTGGCCGCGCAGTGGGCAGGTCAGTGGCAGGTGGCCGCGCAGTGGGCAGGTCAGTGGCAGGTGGCCGCGCAGTCGGCAGGTCAGTGGCAGGTGGCTGCGCAGTGGGCAGGCCAGTGGCAGGTGGCCGCACAGTGGGCCGGCCAGTGGCAGGGGGCCGCGCAGTGGGCAGGCCAGTGGCAGGGGGCCGCGCAGTGGGCAGGTCAGTGGCAGGGGGCCGCGCAGTGGGCAGGTCAGTGGCAGGGGGCCGCGCAGTGGGCAGGTTAGTGGCAGGTGGCCGTGCAGTGGGCAGGTTAGTGGCAGGTGGCCGCGCAGTGGGCAGGTGGCCGCGCAGTGGGCAGGTCAGTGGCAGGTAGCCGTGCAGTGGGCAGGTTAGTGGCAGGTGGCCGTGCAGTGGGCAGGTTAGTGGCAGGTGGCCGCGCAGTGGGCAGGTGGCCGCGCAGTGGGCAGGTCAGTGGCAGGTGGCCGGGCAGGGTGCTGCAGAGCCTGTCTGTCTGTGCGGTGTACGGAGCTCCTTCCTGGCCGGCAGCAGCTGCAGTCTCGCCGCTCTGATTGTCTCAGGCACGCTGGCCTGGCCGCCGCCCCCGCCGTGTACATCACACAGGGCTGCAGTCAGCTGACCGCTCACGAGGGAGTCGCGGCGTCAGGCGGTGTCCGCCCCCCGAAGTCAGGTGACGGCGGCAGCGGGTGGAGCTGTGCGGTCGGTGCAGAGGGTCCGGTCTGGTCGGCGGGAGAAGATGGTGAGTGCGTGGAGACACTGGGGAGACCGGCCTCCTCTGTAGACCGAGGACAGCTATGGCCGCAGCGACGTGCACCGGACGATAGGCCGGGGATGATGCCTGGGCCTAGTGCGGCCGGAGCTGTCACGTTACTCGGTGGAAGTACAGCACAACTTCCCATAGACATGTGACGAGTGCGTGTAATGCTGGGCTGGGACTGCTGCTCCCTCCGGCCCAGCTCCTGACTGCAGCCATGGACGGCCCTGGGGCCCCGCTCAGTGCGGCTCTGGAGCGGGAGCTGACTGCTGGTGGAGGAGTACAGAAATGTCAGTCGCTGCCCCGCTATCATCCTTTCCAGGCAGGGCTGGACAAAATAGCAGTTTTCTTGGGATCATGGGGTCCCAGCGACTACATAGGTCTCGGGATAGGGCATTACTTGGCATAATCCATTTAAATGGGTTTTCCAATATTTGCACCATATTTTTCAGACCTAGGTTTTAGAGGAGGAAATTAGGGGGAAAAAACCTGAAGCAAAAAAAGTGATAAATTCTGTACTAAAAGGGAATCTGTCACCTACCCTTTGGCTGGCGATGAAAACGAGGTCGGTCTGGTCCGATGGGCGGTGTTCCCGATGTGTGCCGCCTCCCCATCCTTGCCTGCCGTCCACAGGTTATTGCTGAATTGGAGTAGGTGTAAGCCATTTTTTGCGCGTGCGCTAAGCATTCATAGCTAGCACACGCGGAGTATGCTTTGCCCAACTGCGGGCAAAGCCAGACTGCGCATGCGCCAGCTAACTAAGCCCCGGAAGTATTTTGCTATGTTCAGGCGCTTCGTTAACCGGCGCATGCGCAGTCCAGCTTTTCGGGTTTGCCCGCAGTTGGGCAAAGCATACTGCGCGTGCGCTAGCTATGAATGCTTAGCGCACGCACAAAAAATGGCGTACACCTACTCCAATTCAGTAATAACCTGCAGGCAAGGATGGGGAGGCGGCACACATCGGGAACACCGCCCATCGGACCGGACCGACCTCGTTTTCATCGCCCACCAAAGGGTAGGTGACAGATTCCCTTTAATATTCCCTATCCCAGAAAATATGGTCCCCCTCATCCTGATACATATGGCTCCCCAATCTCGTCCTAGTATGCATGGCTCCTCATCCCTCCCCTGGTAGGAATGGTCCACCTCATCTTTATTCTGACAGGAATGACCGCCCCATCCCTATACTGGTATGCAGGGCTCCATCCTTTACCTGTTATGATTGGCCCCCATCCCAGCCCGGGTGTGCATGGTCCCATCCTTTCCTTATCCTGGTATGCATGGCCCCATCAGAAAAGATTACAAAAACAAACCATTAGGCTACGTTCACACGTAGCGGAAATTACCGCGAGAATTCCGGTTTCCATTCCGTGGGAAAATCGCATTTTAAATTCCTGTGATTTTCCCGTGGAAAAACTAGCGATTTGCAAGCGTAATTAGTTTGCAAAATGCTAGCGTATTCCAAGCGATCTGTAGCATCGCTTGGAGAACTGATTAACAGGTTGGTCACACTCGTCAAACACAGTGTTTGACAAGTGTGACCAACTTTTTACTGCTGATGCTGCCTATGCAGCATCAGTAGTAAAAGATAGGAGGTAAAAAATAATAAAAGAGAAAAAAAAAAGTTATTCTTACCTTCTGGCGTCCCGCGCAACTTTCCCGCCTCTCTCCACGCTTCCGGTCCCAGTAATCCTTTGCGAGAATGAGTGCGATGGCGCACTTTTTCGCGGGATCGCGACGTCTTGCGGTCATTCGCGATGACGTCGCGATCCCGCGAGAACGGACGCCATCGCGGTCATTCTCGCAAAAGATTACTGGGACCGGGAGCATGGAGAGAGGCGGGAAGGCTGCGCGGGACGCCGGAAGGTAAGAATAACAATATTTTTTATTTTAAATTCTATTTTTTACAGGGATATGGTACCCAGAGCCCGGAGGACAGTCTCCTCTCCTCCGGACCGTGGGTACCATCCGCAAATGTTCTGCTTACTTTTCGCATGGTGGGCACAGCCACATGCGGAAAGTAAGCAGAACAATGCATTCCTATGGGTGCGGGATTGCCACGATTCCGCTAAATTAATGAGCATGCTGCGTTTTTTACCGCGAAGCGATTCTGCCGCGGAAAAAAACGCAGCATTAGCACATCATTGCGGAATCCCATAGGAACGCATGGGATGCTTATTTTTCGCGGCAAAATCGCGCATTTAAAACCGCCATGGAAACGCGAAAAAAACGCTACGTGTGAACTCAGCCTTAAACTTACCTTCCCGGTTCTCCCTCGCAGCATCTTCTTGTTCCAACGCCAGCAGTTGCTTTATGCTTGTAAGCAGCACATGGCAGTGATGTCATGTCCTGCTTGCAAGACTAAAGGCAGCTGCTGGAATACTCAGTGCTCTCTGCATGCCAGGACTGCTCATCAAGAGAGCAGTGAGTATTCATAGTCTCCCGTCCCCTCCCCCACTTCATCATGTGTAGTCCCCTTTACTTCCTTCCCCTGTCATCATGTGCAGACCCCCTTTAACACCACTCCGCATATCATGTGCAGTCCCTCTTTAACCCCCCAAATCATCAAGTGCAGTCTCCTTTTAACCCCCCCAAATCATCATGTGCAGTCTGCCTTTTAACCCCCCTCCCCATATCATCATATGCAGTCCCCCTTTATCCCCCCTCCCCACATCATCATATGCAGTCCCCCTTACTCCTCCCCTGTCATCATGTACAATTCCTCCTCCTCCCTCACACATCAATTTGTACAGAAAAAAAAAAAGCTTTGTACACTTACGTCACAGTCGCTCCCCAGCAGCGTAGCTCTGCCTCCAGCATCCGGTTCCGGGACCTGTCAGGCGTCCTGTGCTCGCGGCGGGCTTTTCAAACTTCTTCACAGGCCCTGGTGCGCACTCTCCTGCTTGCCGCACAGACGAGGGTCATGCTTACAAGTTGACGCGGGACGCTGCAGCCAGGGCCGGTTTTAGGCAAAGTGGGGCCCTAGGCAAAGTTTAAAATGGGGCCACAAATGCTAACATATTGCACATCACACAGAAGCATTTTGATTGTTTTTACATGCGCTGAGTTCAGGCTGCTAAATGAGTGTGATCGACAATATTTGTCATTCAACACTTGTTTCCCGGTCTCTTTCCACCATCTGAGAAAGAATGATGGTGACAGAACAATCACTATTCAGTCTGTCCCCATACAGTATAATGTTATCAGCAGCACATCTACAGTTTACACCCTATAGTCCTCCATATAGTATAATACACTCCTCAAAGCCCTCCATATATTAAAATACACCGCCAGTCATCCATGTAGTACAATTCATTTCCCATAATATAATGCACCACATAGTTCTTCACATAGTATAATGTATTCCCCATAGTCCTCGATAGTATAATGCAGCCCCACCATACAATATAATGAACCCCCCATTGAATTTAATGCAGCCCCCCTCTTATACTATAATGCAGCTACCCAACAGAATATAATGCAGTCTCCTCATATAGTATAATGTAGCCCCCGCATAGAGTATGATGCAGTCACCCCCCCATAGAATATAATAAATATAATACAGCCCCCCATATTATATAACACAGCCTCCCCAATAGAATATAATGTATAATATGCCCCCCCCCCCATGGTATATAGCACAGCCCCGCATGGTATACAGCCCTGCATGGTAAACAGCACAGCCCGCCCCCGGAGAATGGCCCCAGTCCAGTACTCACTTTTGCATTAAAAAAACACACTATCCTCACCTCTCTTCATGCCCACTCTGCTCCTGTCTCCTGCTCTGCCTGGTACACAGTGAGTGCGCGATGATGTCATCGCGCACCCGCTGTGTCAGAGGCAGAGCGGGGAATGATGGGAGAGGGACCGTCAGCTGACGCTCTCTCCTCCATCATTGCTTTGAACTGTACCAGTGTCTGTGACCCCATTTTGGAAACTAGACCTCCCAAGGAACTTATCTAGATATGTGGTGAGAGCTCTGAACCCTCAAGGGCTTCACAGAAGTTTATAACATAGAGCCGTAAAATTAAAAAATCATATTTTTTCCAAAAAAATGATCTTTTCATCCCCAATTTTTATTCTCCCATGGGTAAAAAGACCCCAAAAGTTGTTGTCCAATTTGTCCTGAGTACTCTAATACACCATATGTGGGGGTAAACCACTGTGTGGTTGCATGGCAGAGCTTGGAAGGGAAGGAGCATCGTTTGACTTTCAACGCAGAATTGGCTGGAATTGAGATCGGACGCCATGTCACGTTTGGAGAGCACCTGATGTGCCTAAACAGTGGAAACCCCCCCACAAGTGACACCCTTTTGGAAACGACCCCCCAAGGAGCTTATCTAGATATGTGGTGAGCACTTTGAACCCCCAAGTGCTTCACAGAAGTTTCTAACTTAGAGCCGTGAAAATAAAAGAATCATGTTTTTTCCCACAAAAATGATCTTTTTGCCTCCAAATCTTTTTTTTTTTTTCACAAGGGTAACAGGAGAAATAGGACCCCAAAAGTTGTTGTGCAACTTGTCCTGAGTATGCTGATACCCCATATGTGGGGGTAAACCACTGTGATCGCCTTACTGCGATCCTTGGGAGGCAGAATGCACAAATCCACAAAAGGTGAAGAATTGGTTTTATTTTTTACGCCGTTCCTCGTGCGGTATTAGTGATTAGGTGACACTATACCTCTGATTGGTGCGATTTCAGCGATAGATTTATACCCTTTTTTCATGTTTAGCTTCTGTCACACACTGAAAGATGTTTTTTTTTTGGAAGAATTTTTTGTAAGAAATGTTTGCATCGCCGTATTTTGAGAGCTATAATTTTTCCATATTCCGGCCGAGTCATGTGCAGGCTTGCTTTTTGCGGGACAAGTCGACGTTTTTATTGGAACCATGTTCGGGCACATAACGTTTTTTGATTGCTTTCTATTCCGATTTTTGTGGAGGCAGAATGAACAAAACTAGCAATTCAGGAATTATTTTTTTTTTTTTTCATCGCTCCGCGTATGGTAAAATTAGTATGGCAGCTTTATTCTTCGGGTCACTACGATTACAGCGATACCGCGTTTATTTCTTTTTTTATGTTTTGGTGTTTTTTACACAATAAAAACTTTTATAGAAAAATAATTATTTTTGCATCACTTTATTCTGCGAGCTATAACTTTTTTATTTTTCCGCTGATGGAGCTGTATGGCAGCTCGTTTTTGCGGGACAAGATGTTTTCAGCGGTACCATGTTTATTTATATCCGTCTTTTTGATCGCGCGTCATTGCACTTTTTCCAAGCCGTATGATGATACCGCTTGGAAAAAGTATAATTTGCTACTTTTGTGGGGGGGGGGTTACGGCGTTCACTGAAGGGTTAACTAGGGTGACGCTTTTATAGATGGGATTTTTACAGACGCGGCGATACGAAACGTGTGTTTTTTTTTTTTTTCTTACATAAAAATGTGTATTTTTAGGGGGTTTTTTTTTTTGGCATATTTTTTTAACCCCTTACTGCCATGCGACGTAGTATCTTGTCCATGTGCCCTGGGACTTAATTCCCAGGGACGGGATAGTACGTTGCAGCGATCAGCGGCTCCCACGTCGTGAGCGCCGCTGATCGCGGCAGGGTGTCAGCTGATTATCACAGCTGACACCCGGCACAATGTGTCAGGGGCGGTCACGGACCGCCCCCGACACGTTAACCCTTTGCACACCGCGATCAAACACGATCGCGGTGTACCGGGGGTTAGAGGGAAGCATCGGCAGGGAGGGGGCTCCCGCCGTGCTTCCCTGAGCCCCCCACGGCAGCGCAATGTGCAGCGCTGCGGCGGGGGGGCTCCATCCCTGCAGGTCCCCGAATCCAAGATGGCGACAGGGACCTTCGGGGGACTGCACGGAGCTGGCTTCCTCTGTGCCTGCAAAGCACAGGCACGAGGAAGCCAAGTGCAGTGCCTGTGACAGATCGCTGATCTGTCACAGTGATCTGTGATGTGACAGATCAGCGATCTGTCACATGACAGCTATGTCCCCCCTAGGACAATGTAATAAAGTTAAAAAAAAAAGTAAAAATAATTTTTTAAAAATCGCTAAATTAAAAAAAAAAAATATTCCCCAATAAATTCATTTTTTGGAAATAAAAAAAACAAACAATAAAAGTACACATTTGGTATCGCCGCGTCCATAACGACCTGCCCTATAAAACTGTCCCATTAGTTAACTCCTTAAGCGAACCCCTTAAAAAATAAAAATCATTTTTTGCTTCTTTTTTTATCATACCGCCGAACAAAAAGTGCAATAACGCGTGATCAAAAAGACGCATACAAATATCCATGGTACCGCTGAAAACGTCATCTTGTCCCGCAAAAAAACGAGCCGCCATACAGCATCATCAGCAAAAAAATAAAAAAGTTATAGTTCGCCATAATAAAGCGATGCAAAAATAATTTTTTTATATAAAATTGTTTTCATTGCATAAAAGCACCAAAACATAAAAAAAGACATAAATGAGGTATCGCTGTAACCGTACCGACCCGAAGAATAAAAGGGCTTTATCAATTTTACCGCACGCGGAACGGTGTAAGCGCACCCCCAAAAGAAATTCAGGAAACGCTGGTTTTTGTTCATTCTGCGTCCCAAAAATCAGAATAAAAAGCGATCAAAAGATGTCACGTTCCCGAACATGATACCAATAAAAGCGTTAACTCGTCCCGTAAAAAATAAGACCTCACATGACTCGGTGGTCAAAATATGGAAAAATTATAGCTCTCAAAATGTGGTGATGCAAAAACTATTTTTACAATAAAAAGCGTCTTTTAGCGTGTCACAGCTGCCAAACATAAAAACCCGCCACAAATAGTAACTCAAACCCCCCGTTATCACCCCCTTCGTTAGGGAAAAATAATAAAATTAAAAGAAAATGTATTTATTTCCATTTTCCCGTTAGAGTTAGGGCTGAGATTAGGGTTAGGGGTTTGTTGGGGTTAGGGTTAGAGTTAGAATTGGGGGGTTTCCACTGTTTGGGCACATCAGGTGCTCTCCAAATGCAACATGGAGTCTGATCTCAATTCCAGCCAATTCTGCGTTGAAAAAGTCAAATGGTGCTCCTTCCCTTCCAAGCTCTGCCATGCGCCCAAACAGTGGTTTACTCCCACATATAGGGTATCAGCCTACTCAGGATAAATTGCAAAACAACTTTTGGGGTCCAATTTCTCTTGTTACCCTTAGGAAAATAAAAATTGGGGGCAAAATTATCATTTTTGTGGAAAAAAATTATTTTTATATTTTCACGCCCGGGCGTTATAAACTTCTGTGAAGCACTTGGGGGTTCAAAGTGCTTACCACACATCTAGATAAGTTCCTTGGGGGGTCTAGTTTCCAAAATGGGGTCATTTGTGGGGAGTTTCAATAGTTTAGGTACATCAGGGGCTCTCCAAATGCACATGACACCCGCAGACCATTCCATCAAAGTCTGCATTCCAAAACGTCACTACTTCCCTTCCGAGCCCCGACGTGTGCCCATACAGTAGTTTTCTCCCACATATGGAGTATCAGCGTACTCAGGACAAATTGGACAACAACTTTTAGTGTCCAATTTCTCCTGTTACCCTTGGGAAAATAAAAAAATGGGGACTAAAAGATCATGTTTGTGGAAAAAATACGATTTTTTTATTTTCACGCCCAGTCGTTATAAACTTCTGTGAAGCACTGGGGTGTTCAAAGTGCTCACCACACATCTAGATAAGTTTCTTGGGGGTCTAGTTTCCAAAATGGTGTCATTTGTTGGGGGTTTTCACTGTTTTGGTACATCAGGGGTTTTCCAATCACGACATGGTGTCCGATCTCAATTCCAGCCAAAAAAGTCAAATGGCGCTGCTTCCCTTCCGAGCTCTGCCATGCGCCCAAATAGTCGTTTACACCCATATATGGGGTATCAGCATACTCAGGACAAATTGCACAATAACTTTGAGGGTCCTGTTACCCTTGGGGAAAAAAAAAATTGGGGATGAAAAGATCATTTTTGTGGAAAAAATACGATTTTTTAATTGTACCGCTGTACGTTATAAACTTCTGTGAAGCCCTTGTGGGTTCAAAGTTCTCACCACATATCTGTCTAGTTTCCAAAATGGGGTCACTTGTGGGGGGTTTCCACTGTTTAGGTACATCAGGGGCTCTCCAAACGTGACATGGCGTCCGATCTGAATTCCAGCCAATTTTGCATTGAAAAAGTCAAACGGCGCTCCTTCCCTTCTGAGCTCTGCCATGCGCCGAAACAGTGGTACCCCCCCACATATCAGGTATCGGCGTACTCAGGACAAACTGCACAATAACTTTTGCAGTCCAATTTCTCCTGTTACCCTTGGTAAAATAAAAAAAATTGAACCTGAAGTATTTTTTTGTGAAAAAAAGTTAAATGTTCATTTTTTTTTTTTAAATATTCAAAAAATTCCTGTGACGCACCTGAAGAGTTAATAAACTTCTTGAATGTGGTTTTGAGCACCTTAAGGGGTGCAGTTTTTAGAATGGTGTCACTTTTGGGTATTTTCTATCATATAGACGCCTCAAAGTGACTTCAAATGTGACGTGGTCCGTGAAAATAAAATGGTGTTGTAAAAATGAGAAATCGCTGGTCAACTTTTAACCCTTTTAACTTCATAACAAAAAAAAACTTTGGTTCCAAAATTGTGCTGATGTAAAGTAAACATGTGGGAAATGTTACTTAAGTTTTTTGTGTGCCGTATCTCTGTGATTTAAGGGCATAAAAATGCAAAGTTGGAAAATTGCGAAATTTTCACCAAATTTCCGTTTTGTTTTTTTTTTCAGAAATAAGCGCAGGTTATTTGAATGAAATTTTACCACTAACATGAAGTACAATATGTCATGAGAAAACAATGTCAGAATCACTGGGATCCATGGAAGCGTTCCAGAGTTATTACCTCATAAAGGGACAGTGGTCAGAATTGTAAAAATTGGCCCGGCCATGAACATGCAATCCACCCTTGGGGGTTAAGGGGTTAAAGAATGTTCTTACAGAACTGTGCTGGCTTTTTTAGATTTTTTTTTAGCAAAGTCCAGTCTAGCCTTTTTATTCTTGATGCTTATCAGTGACTTGCACCGTGCAGTGAACCCTCTGTATTTGCTTTCATGCAGTTTTCTCTTTATGGTAGATTTGGATATTGATATGCCTACCTCCTGGAGAGTATTATTCACTTGGTTGGCTGTTGTGAAGGGGTTTCTCTTCACCACGGAGATTATTCTGCGATCATCCACCACTGTTGGTCTTCCGTGGGCGCTCAGGTCTTTTTGCCTTGATGAGTTAACCAGTGCTTGCTTTCTTTCTCAGGATGTACCAAACTAGATTTTGCAGCTTAAGGGTGTGTGCACACGCTGCGGATTCTGCTGTGGATCCGCAGCGGTTTTGGCCCTGCCGATCCGCAGCAGTTTCTGCTGTGATGTACAGTACCATAATATCCTATGGGAAATGGAAACCGCAGTGCAGAAGGTCCAGATTTTTCCGCGGTTTCTAATCCGCAGAAAGAATTGACATGTCAGTTCACACAGAGAGCATCATGAAGACCAAGGAACACAACAGGCAGATCCGTGATACTGTTGTGGAGAAGCTTAAAGCCGGATTTGGGTACAAAATGATTTCCAAAACGTTAAACATCCCAAGGAGCACTGTGCAAGCGATCATATTGAAATGGAAGGAGTATCATACCACTGCAAATCTACCAAGACCGGGCCGTCCCTCTAAACTTTCATCTCAAACAAGGAAAAGACTGATCAGAGATGCAGCCAAGAGGCCTATGATCACTCTGGATGAACTACAGAGATCTACAGCTGAGGTGGGACAGTCTGTCCATAGGACAACAATCAGTCCTAGGCTAGATTCACACTAGCGTTACCGGGTGCAGGGCCGCCGCTAAGCTCCGCCCCCAACTGTGCCTCCTTCGGTCAGCTCCTGATCGCATGACGCTGCGTGCAATCAGTGTACCCTATATTTAGCATTGGGTACACTGGTCGTGCGCTGGCATGATTTTGCCGGCGCTTGTGCCCTTTTGGCGCAGCGCTGACGTGCGCCAAACGCACTGCTGCATTTTTGTGCGCGCAGCGCCAAGCCAAAAGGGCGCCAGCAGAATCATGCCAGCGCACGACCAGCATACCCAACGCTAAATATAGGGTACACTGATCGCATGCAGCTTCATGCGATCAGAGGAGGAGCTGGCCGGGGGCGGAGCTTAGTGTGAAACTAGCCTTACACTGCACAAATCTGGCCTTTATGGAAGAGTGCCAAGAAGAAAGCAATTTCTCAAAGATATCTATAAAAAGTGTCGTTTAAAGTTTGCAACAAGCCACCTGGGAAACACACCAAACATGTGGAAGAAGGTGCTCTGGTCAGATGAAACCAAAATCGAACTTTTTGGCAACAATGACAAACGATATGTTTGGCATAAAGGCAACACAGCTCATCGCCCTGAACACACCATCCCCACTGACAAACATGGTGGTGGCAGCATCATGGTATGGGCCTGCTTTTCTTCAGCAGGGACAGGGAAGATGGTTAAAAATGATGGGAAGTTGGATGGAGCCAAATACAGGACCATTCTTGAAAGAAACCTGTTGGAGTCTGCAAAAGACCTGAGACTGGGACAGAGATTTGTCTTCCAACAATACAATGATCCCAAACATAAAGCAAAATTTACAATGGAATGGTTCACAAATAAATGTATCCAGGTGTTAGAATGGCCAAGTCAAAGTCCAGACCTGAATCCAATCGAGAATCTGTGGAAAGAGCTGAAAACTGCTGTTCACAAATGATCTCCATCAAACCTCACTGAGCTCGAGCTGTTTGCCAAGGAAGAATGGGCAAGAA
Organism: Dendrobates tinctorius; assembly: GCF_039654945.1. NCBI lineage: Eukaryota > Metazoa > Chordata > Amphibia > Anura > Dendrobatidae > Dendrobates > Dendrobates tinctorius. Next base: position 5,175,024 of record NW_027361823.1, on the reverse strand, counting down.
TTTCAGTCTCTCGATGTACAAAACTGACAGAGACATACCCCAAGCGACTTGCAGCTGTAATCGCAGCAAAAGGTGGCGCAACAAAGTATTAAGTTACAGGGGCCGAATAATATTGCACGCCCCACTTTTCAGTTTTTGAATTTCCACAAAAATTTAAAATAACCAATAAATTTCATTCAACTTCACAATTGTGTTCCACTTGTTGATTCTTCACCAAAAATTTACATTTGGTATCTTTGTTTGAAGCATGATATGTGGGAAAAGGTTGAAAAGGTCAAGGGGGCCGAATACTTTTGCAAGGCACTGTAGTTAGTGGGATCTAGTCTGACTCTTGGTTCTCCCCTAATGATCAACTGAAGGGGCTGTGGCACTCCGGAGGGGGCTGTCTCCTCATTATTTACTAGGTACAGCGCCACTCTTTAAGTAGTGGCTGTAATTGGTATTACCGCTTAGTTCCACGTTCTATCTTTTTGGTGCTTTTTTTATCATTTTTGTTCATGTTTTCTAATCATCTTATTGGTGATGAACCTGGTTGGGTGTTGAAACAAAATTGCTAGTTTGTTATTTGGTTTGCTGTCATTTTAGGCTTATTGCAGATCCATAAAAGTAATTTTAAGTGTGAGAATGGGATTAGAACAACCAGGAAACCCCACTACACAGTGAAGGGAGCTGTTCTCATCTGGCCACCACTGGAGCTGATAATGGCTGATCGGCGGGAGTACCGGGTGTCAGCTGCCACCCTTCTGATTTTGATGCCCTATCCTAGGGAAAGGTGTTTGATATGGAAAACTCCTTTAGGGTGTGTGCACACGCTGCGGATTGTCCTGTGGATTTTTCCGTGCGGATTTGTCAAAAACCGCAGGTAAATCCGCATGTCAAAAGACCTGCGGTTTTTCTGCGGTTTTCCCCTGCGATTTGCCACCTGCCATGGAGCAGGTGCCAAACCGCAGAGGAATCTGCACAAAGAATTGACACCGCAGCAAATCCACACGGAAAAATCTGCACTGTCTGCACAGTGGGTTTTAATTTCCATTGATTTTAATGGTACTGTACACCGCAGCAGAAACTGCTGTGGAGCCACAGGACCAAAACCGCTGCGGATACGCTGCAGAATCCGCAGCGTGTGCACATACCCTTAGGAAACCACGATTTGCAATGCCTCATGATCATTACGCTGCTGAAGATTTTTACTGCTTTCATCCTTTACGTTCAGCAAAATTGCTCTGGATTTACCATGGATTCACTATAAAGTCTGCAGCTGAAATGATTCCCCCGTTTTTAGGGCTCGCTGTACCATTGTAGATTCTCTCAGACAAGAGAATCTGGCTGATTATGCTAATAACACTGGGCTCAAACTCTGTCAGAGTCTGATGCAAGTGTCCTCTTACTGTGATCCGATGCTCTTGGAGAGAATCGCAGCACAAGTGCGGTGAAGACGGAGAACTTAATTTCTCCATTCTCTGTGCGCGTGCAGTTTGATTCACACGCACCTGTAGACTTTTATCAGTGCATGTGATGTGATTTTCGGTGCCACTCGCAGCATGCAGCAATTGTGCTTTAATACCAAATCGGAATGAGAAAATGGTTGAGGACCTGCATTGCCCCACAGTAAAACATTGGGCCGAGTGCTATCCTACAACCATCACTAGTGTTAGTGAGCCCGAACACTGAGGGCACACAGTACTTGGCACATAATCAGCAGTCCAGCAGATTAGATTTGTTGCCGAGGTTTACGTTGGTTGCATACATCACTGGTTTGTTGATCCTTTTGGTCATAAAATTCTGCCATTTAACTTTTTTTCTTTGCAGAGTTTTCTGAGTGGTTTGTTCGGTCCGATTTGTGAGATTGAAGTTGTGCTCAACGATGCAGAAACCAGGAAGCTTTCCGAGATTAAAACTGAAGAAGGCAAAATTGAAAAACATTTCTTGTTCTACGATGGGGAGTCTGTAGCTGGAAAGGTAAACTCCTTTTTCCGTTACCCAGATATGAAGTAGTGGGTCACTCTCCTGGCTCTTCACGTGTTCTTGATGGGTAAACAGTGATTCAAAATTACTTGATATTTGCAATGTGATGGGGAATGTGACAGTGAAGTGGCCAATGAAGGTGTCTGGTATATTTCTAGAGGTCATTAGTGTCTGACTCCTCTCGCGCTGCGTCACCAGTATTCATGAAGTTGGACCTATGCAGTTCATTCTTTGAATCAATAATGTAACATGTACGTGTCTTTCTACACAGATCTATAAAAATAAATTGTGCATATTCTTAGCCTACATTTTTTTATTTATCTTACTCATTTATATTGCGCCATTATTTCCACAGCGCTTTACAAACATTGGCACTGTCCCCGATGGGGCTCAATATCTAGAGGTACATGTGTGGTTAATTTAGGTTCCGGAAAAAACCTTATCTTTTTCACATTGTGAAAATTCCATCCAACACTCACATGAGCCTTCATAATAATTTTGCATCCAAGTGTAAGTTTTTGTAGCCATATATCGTTACATTTGATTAAGGGTGCATATCATCTGTGATTGGTAAGAGGGGTGAGAATAGTTCCTGTCTCATCTCCTGGGGAGTCTACAGGGAGAGACATGACAGTAAGAGGATTTGATCTTTCTTCCAGATTTTACTTGCAGCTTCTACTATAATACAGAATTGGAAAATGAATAAATTTTTTTTTTTATATATATCACAACTTAGGGTACATGTAGAAATAATAAGACATTACAGAGTAACGTATTCAGTTCAAACGAGGATAGTGTCCTGCTCACAAGAGCTTACAGTCTATAAGGAAATGGGGGAGACACGAAAGATAGTGTTTGTCATGTATAGTTTAGCCATGTTTGTCATAGGCATTTTTATTTTGCTTATGGCTTTGGTGTCTAAATCAGTCCTGATGTCTTATCTTGCCAGAGAGTCCTTTATATTTCTCTATTCCATGTATATGTTCTCCAAGGCTGTAATAATAACTACAGTTTTGAATATGTACGGTAACCACTTGTTTGAATATCATGTTCTAGCTCATTGCATTTTCTGTTTTGCAACATGTTAAATGAAACAAATTTAAGAATTTTTATAAGGGAAACCAGTCACCAGCCTGTAAGCCTTGTCCAGATACAGTGACATCAACTGAATACTGCACCTTCAATACTGCGTCTCATTCTGATATTTCAAAGCTAAGATTAAGCTGAATTTCTTTTACATTCAAGAAAAAAGGGAACTGCAGTTTTAATTATTTTTTCTCCTTCATGTAGGTCAACATAGTCTTCAAGCAACCCGGTAAAAGACTAGAGCACCAAGGAATACGAATAGAGTTTGTTGGACAAATTGGTGAGCTTGTATACTATTTATTCTATATAATCAGGTAATAAAAGAGAATATGGACAGAAAGTAGGCAAGTACGAAATGAGCTATATGGAATGTGTCCAAAACTGGGGGGAAAAAAATATAGAGATAGTTATGAAGCAAATATTCAAAAGCCACATCATAATCTTAGTAAGGCCGGGAACTAACTCATATTCAGCAAAGTTCCCCCATAATAGAGTAACACAATTGACTGTGTACATGGAGTACACTCAATAATATAGAAACAGAAGACAAACCAGAGTAGCCATAAACCACGAAAAAGGTATTAAAATAACCACAAACTAATTTTATTTATACAATAAAATATCATACATAGTCATATGTAAAAGTTTGGGCACCCCTATTAATCTTAACCTTTTTTCTTTATAACAATTTTGGTTTTTGCAACAGCTATTTCAGTTTCATATATCTAATAACTGATGGACTCAGTTATATTTCTGGATTCAAATGAGGTTTATTGTACTAACAGAAAATGTGTAATCTGCATTTAAACAAAATTTGACCGGTGCAAAAGTATGGGCACCCTTATCACTTTCTTGAGTTGAACACTCCTAACTACTTTTTACTGACTTCCTGAAGCACTAAATTGGTTTTGTAACCTCATTGAGCTTTGAACTTCATAACCAGGTGTATCAAATCATGAGAAAAGGTATTTAAGGTGGCCACTTGCAAGTAGTTCTCCTATTTGATTCTCCTATGAAGAGTGGCATCATGGGCTCCTCAAAACAACTCTCAAATGATCTGAAAACAAAGATTATTCAACATAGCTTTTCAGGGGAAGGATACAAAAAGTTGTCTCAGAGATTTAACCTGTCAGTTTCCACTGTGAGGAACATGGTAAGGAAATGGAAGAACACAGGTACAGTTCTTGTTAAGCCCAGAAGTGGCAGGCCAAGAAAAATATCAGAAAGGCAGAGAAGAAGAATGGTGAGAACAGTCAAGGACAATCCACAGACCACCTCCAAAGACCTGCAGCATCATCTTGCTGCAGATGGTGTCACTGTGCATCGGTCAACAATACAGCGCACTTTGCACAAGGAGAAGCTGTATGGGAGAGTGATGCGAAAGAAGCCGTTTCTGCAAGCACGCCACAAACAGAGTCACCTGAGGTATGCAAAAGCACATTTGGACAAGCCAGTTACATTTTGGAAGAAGGTCCTGTGGACTGATGAAACAAAGATTGAGTTGTTTGGTCATACAAAAAGGCGTTATGCATGGAGGCTAAAAAACACAGCATTCCAAGAAAAACACTTGCTACCCACAGTAAAATTTGGTGGAGGTTCCATCATGCTTTGGGGCTGTGTGGCCAATGCCGGCACCGGGAATCTTGTTAAAGTTGAGGGTCGCATGGATTCAACTCAGTATCAGCAGATTCTTGACAATAATTGTGCAAGAATCAGTGACGAAGTTGAAGTTACGCAGGGGATGGATATTTCAGCAAGACAATGATCCAAAACACCTCTCCAAATCTACTCAGGCATTCATGCAGAGGAACAATTACAATGTTCTGGAATGGCCATCCCAGTCCCCAGACCTGAATATCATTGAACATCTGTGGGATGATTTGAAGCGGGCTGTCCATGCTCGGCGACCATCAAACTTAACTGGAATTGTTTTGTAAACAGGAATGGTCACAAATACCTTCATCCAGGATCCAGGAACTTATTAATAGCTACAGCAAGCAACTAGAGGCTGTTATTTTTGCAAAAGGAGGATCTACAAAATATTAATGTCACTTTTATGTTGAGGTGCCCATACTTTTGCACCGGTCAAATTTTGTTTAAATGCAGATTGCACATTTTCTGTTAGTACAATAAACCTCATTTGAATCCAGAAATATAACTGAGTCCATCAGTTATTAGATATATGAAACTGAAATAGCTGTTGCAAAAACCAAAATTGTTATAAAGAAAAAAGGTTAACATTAATAGGGGTGCCCAAACTTTAACATATGACTGTATATACTGCCAAAATCAAATGGGTAGCAAGGAGGAACATCCAAAGACAAACAGTAGGGCAACCCATAGATAATGGACTGAAAAGGCAGCCAAAAACATATGAAGAACCCAGTGACTAAATCTGCCTGAATACTGAATACAAAGTGCATGTGCCAGATAAGTTTAAGGTGCCACAAAAAGCAGATGCATATCTGAGTCTTAAATCATGCATCAATCTGCAACAGTAAGGGTACCGTTACACCTAGCGACTCACCAGCGATCCCGACCAGCGATATGACGCGGTCAGGATCGCTGGTGAATCGCTGGGTGGTTGCTAGTGAGCTGCCACTCAGGCAGATCTCACCAGCGACATCGCAGGAGACTGGTATCGCTACTTACCTGTCAGACGCGGCGATCCTGCGTCCTCCCGCCCGACTCCACGCGTCGCTCATCGTCACAGCAGGAAGCGGACGACGAGGAATGGTCCAGCAGCTTCTCGCGCGATCAGCGATAACCAGCAGGGGAGCCGATCGGAGGTAAGTATCACATGCAGCGATATCGCTAGCAATATCGCTGCTGCGTCACAAAATCGGTGACTTTACAGCGATATTGCTAGCAATATCGCAGTGTTTAACGGGGGCTTAATACTACATGACCACTAATGGGTCATTAAAGATGCAAATTGCCACTTACCCATGTCAAGTATAAGAAGGGGTGCCCCACTGATCCCACGGCTTTCTCAAGGGGAGGTGCATGTGTTGTGTATGTCATGGGGTTTTTACGTGCGGTGTGTCAGGTGAAGCCATTAAAACGGCGCACGCGCAGTGTGTCCGCGCCGGCACTGCACATCTGACCGTCGCCATCACAGAGTCGCCCATAGACGTCAGTAAAATGCGTGCGTCATTAGATGGCCAGAACTGGGTGTAACGGCACACTGGGCATGCGCACAAAGCGGTGGCCATGTTTCCGAAACTCCGCTGGAGGTGGCCATGTTTGGTGGTGGTGGGTCAGATAAAAATCAAAATAAATAATTGGAGGGGGAAAATAAAGAGAAAATAAAATGTAAGAAACGGGAACACGCCCCACTAATAACATATGAGTAAAGAAAAGCCAACAAAATAAATAGCAAAAGAGATAAGAAAAAACTGGAAAATACATATTACATGTGAAAGTGACAACCAACATAAGTGTGGAGTATATCACAAAACATGTTTGTGTGTGTATATATATATATATATATATAATGCGCAGCATGATGTGTATATACAGTATCCCAATAAATACATAATCTCTGGGCATTGCAAATGGTAGTGAAAATTGTAATATGAAAAAAAGATTGCATATACTAAAAATGCAAAATATAGTGCAAAGATGACAAATTGAAACCACAAACACAAGAAAAACTTTTTTATAAATGCAAAATCATGATAAAGGGGGAATAAGGATAAACAAGGAATATACAAAAAATGGCAGGTGTGTCACAAAAAGAGGGAGCTAAATTGATTTTTTTCGTTAAGGCCGAGAGGTAAGTGTACCCAATGTCACAATTCATTTGCTTTCATGTTGTGCTAAAATTTGTTTATAATTCCCACCTCGAATGCCACAATCAATTTTATCAATCCCTCGCAACATTAAACCCCTAGGATTATCATTACGAAACAATTTAAAGTGTTCTGGAAGAGTTTTTAGTGCTGAGAGATCATTAATATCTTTGGCTGCAATGATGTCCCTGACGTGTTCACTTATACAGTTGTGGCCAAAAGTATTGACACCCCTGCAATTCTGTCAGCTAATACTCAGTTTCTTCCTGAAAATGATTGCAAACACAAATTCTTTGGTATTATTATCTTCATTTAATTTGTCTTAAATGAAAAAACACAAAAGAGAATGAAGCAAAAAGCAAAACATTGATCATTTCACACAACTCCAAAAATGGGCCACAGAAAAGTATTGGCACCCTCAGCCTAATACTTGGTTGCACAACCTTTAGCCAAAATAACTGCGACCAACCGCTTCCGGTAACCATCAATGAGTTTCTTACAATGCTCTGCTGGAATTTTAGACCATTCTTCTTTGGCAAACTGCTCCAGGTCCCTGATATTTGAAGGGTGCCTTCTCCAAACTGCCATTTTTAGATCTCTCCACAGGTATTCTATGGGATTCAGGTCTGGACTCATTGCTGGCCACCTTAGAAGTCTCCAGTGCTTTCTCTCAAACCATTTTCTAGTGCTTTTTGAAGTGTGTTTTGGGTCATTGTCCTGCTGGAAGACCCATGACCTCTGAGGGAGACCCAGCTTTCTCACACTGGGCCCTACATTATGCTGCAAAATTTGTTGGTAGTCTGCAGACTTCATAATGCCATGCACACGGTCAAGCTGTCCAGTGCCAGAGGCAGCAAAGCAACCCCAAAACATCTGGGAATCTCTGCCATGTTTGACTGTAGGGACTGTGTTCTTTTCTTTGAATGCCTCTTTTTTTTTTTTTTTTCTCTCTCCTGTAAACTCTATGTTGATGCCTTTGCCCAAAAAGCTCTACTTTTGTGCCATCTGACCAGAGAACATTCTTCCAAAACGTTTTAGGCTTTTTCAGATAAGTTTGTGCAAACTCCAGCCTGGCTTTTTTATGTCTCGGGGTAAGAAGTGGGGTCTTCCTGGGTCTCATACCATACAGTCCCTTTTCATTCAGACGCCGACGGATAGTGCGGGTTGACACTGTTGTACCCTCGGACTGCAGGGCAGCATGAACTTGTTTGGATGTTAGCTGAGGTTTTTTATCCAACATCCGCACAATCTTGCGTTGAAATCTCTTGTCAATTTTTCTTTTCCGTCCACATCTAGAGAGGTTAGCCACAGTGCCATGGGCTTTAAACTTCTTGATGACACTGCGCACGGTAGACACAGGAACATTCAGGTCTTTGGAGATGGACTTGTAGCCTTGAGATTGCTCATGCTTCTTCACAATTTGGTTTCTCAAGTCCTCAGACAGTTCTTTGGTCTTCTTTCTTTTCTCCATGCTCAATGTGGTACACACAAGGACACAGGACAGAGGTTGAGTCAACTTTAATCCATGTCAACTGTCTGCAAGTGTGATTTAGTTATTGCCAACACCTGTTAGGTGCCACAGGTAAGTTACCGGTGCTATTAATTACACAAATTAGAGAAGCATCACATGATTTTTCGAACAGTGCCAATACTTTTGTCGACCCTCTTTTTTATGTTTGGTGTGGAATTATATCCAATTTGGCTTTAGGACAATTCTTTTTGTTTTTTTTAATTTAAGACAAATGAAGATAATAACAAAGAATTTGTGTTTGCAATAATTTTCAGGAAGAAACTGAGTATTATATGACAAAATTGCAGGGGTGTCAATACTTTTGGCCACAACTGTACGAATTTTCAGCTCATGTGATGTAAGTCCAATGTACATTTTGCCACATGGGCATGTGGCATAATACACTACTTTGGATGTGTTACATGAGATGTAATCTCTAATCTGAAAAGTCTTAGTCCCATTAGAAGAGGAAAAAGTTGTAGATCTGCAGATATTCGGACATGCCACACATCTACCGCAGGGATAATATCCCACTGTGCGGGTGGTATTTGTCAGTGGCATTATAGGTCTCAATGTATAATGGCTTTTTACCAAATGATCTTTTATGTTCATACTTCGTCCGGGTACAATCCTGGGCCACTGGGGCAAATGTGTTGCAAGGATAGTATCGGTATGTAGGATCGGCCAATATTTCAATACAATGTCCCAGACACAATCCCATTGACAATTCGAGGTTGAAACAAAAATGGAATGCTCGTCTTTCTTACAGCTTGTAGTCGTCGATTTGGTCAGGAGTGCATCCCGTGAGGTGGCTTTTGCTCTATGGTACCCGTGTTTAATGCACCTATTACTATATCCCCTAAATTTAAATCGTTGCTTAAGATCAGTAGATTGCTCCTCAAACCGGTCATTGGTGGAGCAAAGAACTGACCAACCGTAATGGCTCAAATAACTGATGGTACATGTGCTGAGGTCGCGTGAAGCAAAGAATTTACAGCCGTCTCTTTATGAGAAAGGTCTGTCTGTATAGACCCATCTGTGTCAACTTTAAGAACATCAAGGAATTCAATCTTTGATTTGTGCCACTTATAAGTAAACTTCCGATTCAATGTGTTAGTATTCAGATATAGCATGAAGTCTTTTAGATCAGGGATAGAACCTTGCCAAATAACAAAAACATCGTCTGTGTAAAGATGCCAGCACTGCACATGTTCAGCGGCACGAGCCCCGTCCCCATGGAAAATCTGCCTCTCACAGTAACCGAGAAACAGTTTTGCATAGGACAGAGAACATGTCGCGCCCATGACAATGCCGCGTTTCTGTAAAAAGAATCTGTCTTTGAAAACAAAATAATTATTGCACAAAACAAATGCAAGTAGTTCCAGAAGGAACTCATACCAGTGTCCATCCCGGTTGGTCATCTCAAGAAAAAAGCGAATTGCAGCAAGACCATCATCATGTCCTATAGATGTACAGTATATAGAGACTCAATATCAATGGCTACAAGGACCAAGTGATCCTCCAGAGTAATCCCATTAATTTTAAGTAAATCTGTAGTGTCCCTGACATAGGAGGGCAGGGTTTCAACATTTGGTTTTGGATAAAAATCAATAAACTTACATGTCATATCCCACAACCCTCCTATGCCAGAGACAGTGGGGTGACCTGGAGGATTGACAGGGTCCGTGTGAACCATTGGCAATAAATAAAATATTGGTACCCTGGGGTTGCTTGGTAACAACCCATCAAGAATTTTTTTGGGGGGATAAGACCTGATTCGAATGCATTCTAAAGAATCTTATCCAAAGATTGTGCAAACACCTAGGTGGGATTACTAGAAAGTTGTTGATATATTTCGAGAGAATATATATTATGTACTCGAGTATAAGCCGACCCCCCCCCCCCCCCCCCAATTTTGCCACAAAAAACTGGGAGAACTTTTTGACTCGAGTATAAACCTAGGGTGGGAAATGCTCCATAGATTGTTCCCTCATATGCTGACCCCATAAGAAGCTCCATAGATTATTCCCCCATACGCTGCCCCCATGCTGCTGCTGCATGTAAAAATAAAAAAAATGACATTCACCTGGGTGTCAGGTGCTGGTGTCACTGCTGGCACCTGAGATACTCATGTGTCCTGCGTCCATGGCTGCTCACCGCTATCTGCCACGTCATCAGTCAGTGACGTTCAGACTGCTGGGGGGCGGCGCGCACTAACCACGTCACCGCACCCTCTGCTGTCTGAAGTCACTGACCGATGACAGACAGCAGCAAGCAGCCATGGATGCAGGACAGGTGAGTATCGCTATACTTGCCCGTCCTGACGCTGTGTCTTGAGCCCCCAGCTTCTCTGCGCTCTCTCTTCCTGCCTTCAGCGGTCATGTGGTACTGCTCATCAAACTCATGAATATGCATATTCATGCGTTTTAATGAGCGGCACCACGTGACCGCTGAAGGCAGGAAGAGGGAGCACGGGGAGAAGCTGGGGGCTCCAGACACAGCGTCAGGATGGGTAAGTATGACCTGACAGCCCCCCCCTCCTCCGCCGACCCCCTTTGTATATGACTCGAATATAAGATGAGAGGGGGACTTTCAGCCCAATTTTTTGGGGCTGAAAATCTCGGCTTATATTCGAGTATATACGGTATGTGTGTGTATGTGTATGTGTGTGTATATATATATATATATATATATATATATATATATATATATATATATATATATATATATATATACATACATACATACATACATACATACATACATACATACATACATACATACATACATACATACATACCCTTGCAAAAATTATGGAATCACCGGCCTTGGAGGATGTTCATTCAGTTGTTTAGTTTAGTAGCAAAAAAGCAGATCACAGACATGGCACAAAACTAAAGGTATTTGAAATGGCAACTTTCTGACTTTAAGAAACACTAAAAGAAATCAGGAACAAAAAATGTGTTAGTCAGTAATGGTTACTTTTTTAAACCAAGCATAGGGAAAAAATTATGGAATCACCCTGTAAATTTTCATTCGCAAAACGAACACCTGCATCAAATTAGATCTGTTCGTTAGTCTGCATCTAAAAAGGAGTAAGCACACCTTGGAGGGCTGTTGCACCAAGTGGACTGACATGAATCATGGCTCCAACACGAGATATGTCAATTGAAACAAAGGAGAAGATTATCAAACTCTTAAAAGAGGGTAAATCATCACGCAATGTTGCAAAAGATGTTGCTTGTTCACAGTCAGCTGTGTCTAAAGGCCCTTTTACATTTAGCGATGCACCAGTGATCCGACCAGCGATATGACCCGGTCAGGATCGCTGGTGCATCGCTAAATGATTGCTAGTGAGCTTCCACACAGGAAGATCTCACAGCGATGCAGCAGCGACGCAGCGGACGATACTCACCTTTCTCACACAGCGATCCTGACGTCCTCCCGCCCGCCTCCACGCGTCGCTCGTCTGCGCCAGCAGGAAGCGCCCGACAAGAAATGGAGCCGGACATTCTCGTGCGATCAGCGATGGACAGCGGGTGAGCCGGTCGGAGGTAAGTATCACACATAGCGATATCGCTATAACGTCACCGATTTTGTGGCGTTATAGCGATATCGCTATAACGTCACAAAATCGGTGACGTTATAGCGATATCGCTAGCGATTATCGCTATGTGTAAACCCCCCTTAAAATCTGGACCAAATACAAATAACATGGGAAAGTTGTTAAAGGCAAACATACTGGTAGACCAAGGAAGATATCAAAGCGTCAAGACCGGAAACTTCAAGCAATATGTCTCCAAAACAGGAAATGCACAACAAAACAAATGAGGATGAATGGGAGGAAACTGGAGTCAACGTCTGTGACCAAACTGTAAGAAACCGCCTAAAGGAAATGGGATTTACATACAGAAAAGCTAAACGAAAGCCATCATTAACACCTAAACAGGAAAAAAAACAAGGTTACAATGGGCTAAGGAAAAGCAATCGTGGACTGTGGATGACTGGATGAAAGTCATATTCAGTGATGAATCGCGAATCTGCATTGGGCAAGGTGTTGATGCTGGAACTTTTTGTTTGGTGCCGTTCCAACAAGATAAAGATGACTGCCTGAAGAGAACATGCAAATTTCCACAGTCATTGATGATATGGGGCTGCATGTCAGGTGAAGGCACTGGGGAGATGGCTGTCATTACATCTTCAATAAATGCACAAGTTTATGTTGATATTTTGGACACTTTTGTTATCCCATAAATTGAAAGGATGTTTGGGGATGATGAAATCATTTTTCAAGATGATAATGCATCCTGCCATAGAGCGAAAACATTCCTTGAAAAAAGACACAAAAGGTCAATGTCATGGCCTGCAAATAGTCCGGATCTCAAGCCAATTGAAAATCTTTGGTGGAAGTTGAAGAAAATGGTCCATGACAAGGCTCCAACCTGCAAAGCTGATCTGGCAACAGAAATCAGAGAAAGTTGGAGCCAGATTGATGAAGAGTACTGTTTGACACTCATTAAGTCCATGCCTCAGAGACTGCAAGCTGTTATAAAAGCCAGAGGTGGTGCAACAAAACACTAGTGATGTGTTGGAGTGGTTTTTTGTTTGTTTGTTTTTCATGATTCCATAATTTTTTTCCTCAGAATTGAGTGGTTCCATAATTTATCCCCTATGCTTGGTGTAAAAAAAGTAACCATTACTGACTACCACATTTTTTGTTCTTGATTTCTTTTAGTGCTTCTTAGGCCATGTGCACACGCTGCGGTTTTGCTGCGGTTCTGCTGCGGTTTTGGCCCTGAAGAACTGCAGCAGTTCCGCAGACATGGTACTTCACCATGTTAGCCTATGGGTTTTCAAAACCGCAGTGCTCACGCTGCGTTTTTTTACCTGCGGAAAAGCTGCGTGTTTTTTTTCCGCAGCATGTCAATTGTTTCTGCCGATTCTGCTGCAGTTTCACACCTTTAACATAGTAGAGGTGTGAAACTGCAGGGCAAAACCGCAGGCCAAACCGCAGGTCACTTTACCCGCGGTTTTACCTGCGTTTCCGCGGGAAAAAACCCGCAGGTGAATCCGCAGCGTGTGCACTTACCCTAAAAGTCAGAAAGTTGCCATTTCAAATACCTTTAGTTTTGTGCCATATCTGTGATCTGCTTTTTTTCTACGAAATTAAACAACTGAATGAACATCCTCCAAGGCCAGTGATTCCATAATTTTTGCCAGGGGCTGTATATGTTTTTGTAATAAATTAGAGTGCAATAGTGACTTGGCAGTAAAAAAAAAAAGAAAGAAAAGGTCTATTACATAGTTCACATCATTTTGCATTTTAGTTTTCTGTAAATTTTAAAAATTAAAAAAAAATAAGGCGTAAGGATATTTTGTGGCACCTGCATGCAAAGTCTCATGTAAGCAGGAAGTGTAGTATTTGCCCATAGCAATTCATTAGGTTCCAGTTTTAGTTCGGTGCTGTTTGAGACCTAGTTTTAGTGCCCTCAGCTAATATTATCTGGATTTTAACCAGTCACTGTTCACATGAGATGCAGATTTCCAAATGCTGACACAGTGTTGACATATAAGAGGCAGTAAGAAGTGGAGCCAGTTTACAGTGAAACACACTGATGGGGAAAGTCTTGATAAATTTGCCATACTTTACAACATTTTTCTCTTTTTGCACCAAAAAGTTGACACTTGCTCTTAATCTGCCAACCCATGTCCCCATTTGTAAACTCTTTATATAAAAGTATTTAATGAGGCACAAAATCTGTCTAAAATCACTGTGGCATGTACACCAGAATTCTGCTGCATTAGTAATATCTCCCCTTAGTACCTTATTTGCTTGGGCCTTGTCAATGCATAGATTCCCCGTGGCAGCCTTGTAGAGTAAATTTGAGTGTCTGAAAGAGATGAGTGACATTTGGGAGGTCAACACATCGTGCAAGTCGGGTTACTCTGAATTCACTCACCAAATATAGTGGTGTTGGACCTCCGCTGATCACGAGAACCAGGTCCCGTTTCCCCCTTGTGAATGGAGCAGTAGTGTGGGTATGTGAGCTACCTCCAATCAGTTCACTATAGTAATTCTTAATTGTAGTATTTGGCTTTACACTTGATAAAGGCGCTGGTGCGGCGTTGAAACACGTTTTTGATTAATTGATTTACTCCAGCATCCCACCTGTGTGTTCATCCAACTGGATCCAAACTCTTGAAAATGGCACACATTTCATACATTTTGCTCAAAATCAAAAATCCTTTTTTTTTTTTCCCCCTTTTGGGGAACCTTTCACATCAGATAACAGTATTAACCAGCTTATATAGGGTTATTCTGAAGATTAGAAGGGTACCGAACCACATTACTGAAAGCAAGGCTACCATGAGAGAGCAATCTGGTTCTCCCAGGATCCGCCGGCTATCAGCAATAAAGGTGAGCTGGCGCAGATAAAGTCACCGATCACAACACTGAGCAGTGGCATTTGGGCATGTCTTGGCAATTTGACTTGGTTTGTCAAAGTGTGGCAGCTTGGTTGTGGCCGCTGGTCACACTGCTGTGTGCAGTGACTGTAGTCGTGCTGGCACACCTGTGTGACTGAAAGCCGGCGGCTCCTGGGAGCAATACATTTCATTTTCTCCCAGGTGCTGTTATTTCAGTACTGAGGCTGGACACCTTCATAATGCTGTTACCCAACAGATTAACCTTGTATCTGCAGGATTATGGCGTTATCTGACCTGACATGGTCCCCTCGTGCATCAAAAAGAGGTGAAATTGTCATCTGGGTCACACTTTCTGCAAAAAAAAAAAAAAATTCAGACATAATTAAAATCACTCCAGGGTAGACTGGAATACATTCTCACAAAAAATGTTGTCACTTTTAAATATTGTGATTTGATGAATTGATTGAAAACATCTGGA
Source organism: Dendrobates tinctorius (assembly GCF_039654945.1). Lineage (NCBI taxonomy): Eukaryota > Metazoa > Chordata > Amphibia > Anura > Dendrobatidae > Dendrobates > Dendrobates tinctorius. Next base: position 5,159,765 of record NW_027361823.1, on the reverse strand, counting down.
ATCTCCGAACCCCATCCACTTCTGTGCACATGAAACGATAAAACAGATATACATAAAATAGACTTTTTACCTTCCTTTTTTTGCCCATTTTTAAAAAAGCGCAAATGCAATAATTGTGTCTTGTATTTTTGTTATCTGTAGTGAAATCTGTTTTATTGAAAATTTTTTATTTTTTTTTATTTTTATAGAGCTGTTCAATGATAAAAGCAATACACATGAGTTTGTAAACCTTGTTAAAGAACTAGCCCTGCCTGGGGAGCTGACACAAAGCAGAAGTTATGATTTTGAGTTCATGCAAGTGGAGAAGCCTTATGAGTCTTACATAGGTTCAAATGTAAGATTAAGGTGCGTGTTGTAACTTACAATGTCATTAGGTGACCACAACGCTTGTGCATGTATGTATGTACTAGATTATTTCCCTGGAAACCCTTCTTTTTCAGGGAAAAGTCTCCCCTCTGGAGGGTATGATATCTCTACTGATCCTTCATATTGAATGTGTTACAGGTATTTCTTAAAGGTGACCATAGTGAGACGTCTGTCCGATCTGATAAAGGAATATGACCTCATTGTTCACCAGCTTGCCACATATCCAGATGTCAATAACTCTATCAAAATGGAAGTTGGGATAGAAGACTGCTTACACATAGAGTTTGAATATAACAAATCTAAGTGAGTGATTTACTTTAATGTCTTGTATATCAAGAATCTACTGTAACTTTTGTTTATTTAGTCACCTATTTAGTGGTGACTAAGCCCCCCAAAACTTTACATTCTGTGTAGAATTTTCAGTTTCTGCATCATGCTCGACAAAAGTTAAAAAACTGGGTGAGTGTACACTAAGAGTGTGCCCATCAACTGTTGGGGCTGTCCACTACTTTTACATTAATGAACCATCTTGGAGATAGGTCATATTATGAGATTGGTGGGAGTATGACACCCCAACAATTGGGTGTTCCCAGTGCCAGCCGGATGTGATCGGTTGCGGAGCTGTGGCCGGGTATTGCACATTCGTCCATATTTAAATGAATGGGAGTGGATCAGCATCATCCAGCTGCGGCCCTATGTAGCACAATGCTGTGCAACTCCGCAAGTGATCACACCCGGCTGGAACAGCTGATAGGTGGGGTTGTTGGATGGCCTGATATTATGACCTTAAGGCAGTCTAAATCTGAGCCAAATTTAAGTGGGGTATGCTTTGTAATAAATTTGGCACAATTTGCCCCAATGATCTCTAAATTTTTTTGTGTTCTAAAAGTCATGTAATGAATGTTAAAATTTTAAATGATTGATTTAAAAGGGTTTGTTTTTTTTTCCTCTCCCTTCTCATAAACTGTGCCAATTGTGACCATCGGTTTTGTTTCATATTGCAATGTGGACCCATTGAAATGAATGCAGCTGAGGTACACAACCCATGGTCAGAGGTGGCATGGTTTCTGAAAGCCAAACGGCCACGTTTTTCTCATTTTGGATAAACAACTTCGAGTTTTTATTTTATTTTTCATGTGTGTGAATATTCAGTAAATCTATATGTGAAGGAAAAAAGCCATGGATCCAGATTTACTACTTTATCTACTGAGGCGCTCTTAGATCTTGGTTTGCTTTGGCATTGAACGCTGTATATAGTCAGAAGCGGCGAAGCTTTGGCTAAGGAAAGGCCGGCTGTAGTGTTGTTTTGATACTGATAACTATTCCACAAATATACCTGCTCCTATCACCACTTCATTTCTCCAGAAATGTTTCCATACATATGTTTGTCTCTCAATAGCTGTTGATATGTTCATCAAGTTTTCTAGAGCTGCACTTAATATACTGCTTGTGGTGACGACTCCTGTATTGGAACCTTACTGTAATTTAGTGTGGGATTAATAAGCCTCAATGGCTCTCATCATATTAATATGGCTTAGAAATTTCATTGTGGACATCTGGACAGGGCTATTCCAGCAGATGACCACATACTGGCTAGGATATGCCTTCCATTGTTGATCATGAGGGTAGAACTACAGGGAGCCACACTAATAAAGAATACCTGAGCACTCAGTGGTTAGCATTGCAGCGCTGGGGTCCTGGGTTCAAATTCCACCAAGGACAACATCTGCAAGGAGTTTGTATAGAACCCCCGTGTTGGCTTGGGTTTCCTCCGGGTTCTCCGGTTTCCTCCCATATTCCAAAGACATACTGATAGGGAATTTAGATTGTGAGGCCCAATGGGGACAGTAATGATAATGTATGTAAAGGGCTACGGAATAAGATGGCGCTATATAAGCAAAGTATTCTGTCCTCGGGGCCTGTGGCTGCAAATATGGCTCTGAGATGCTGGATCCCTTCAACTTACTTACAAATGGCGACGATCGCAGATAGCTCAACTCAGCTGCCGGCACACATGTTATGAAGAATCCAGAAGAGACTTTGATTTCTTTAAGAATTCTTGTTGAATGCATACAAACAGCAGAAGGTAAAGACTTTCTTCAGACAGGCTCAAAACACATGTGCTTCTAATGAAGCCAAGATGGAGAATGAGACACAGGGGGAAGAAGGAAGTGACATCACACCCAGAAGAGGGAGACAGAAGGGACAAACTTGATGGAAAGGGAGGATTTCAGCTATGCAAAACACAGGAAAACATAGCAATAATAAACAATATGAGAGACTGCAATACAGCATGTAAAATGCACAGGACAGTCTGTAAAATGTCTTTCATGGGACATAACACTCCCCGGCTGAAATCTATAGATTTCATAATTTTTATGATGTCCTCTGGATTTGTCACTGTAGACCTGAAAAACAAATGGAAAACAAGCATGCAAGTAATAACAGTTGTAGTCCAATTGGCATGGTCCAATCTTCAGTTGGAGGCATGAAGTCCTCAACAGCGGAATAGACTGAGTCCAAACAAAAACCCATTTTCAGATTGGGAAGCCGCAACATGCAAACACTTCCACCAACCCAATAATCCACTGGAGGAAGTTCAATTGTTCGAATGTTCCAACACAGCTGGAGGAATACGTGGAGGTAGGCTCCTCGCCGTGAGCTGTGTCCACAAACATGACTTTCATGTGATGTCCTCCTTTGGAAAAAGTAACACAATCTCAATGACTGGACGGAAGAAAATACGAGTTGAACCGCCTTTCGTAACCTTGACTTCTACCTTACGGATCTTCCCGTCATCGCTTGGTGTAACATTAGTAATAAGACCCATTGGCCAGATGTTGCGATGAGCTTCTTTATCTTTAAGGAGGACGAGGTCTCCCTCTTAGAGATTATGTTTTGCAGTCTGCCATTTGTGATGGCTTTGAAGCAAGTGCAAGAATTTGGTTTTCCAGCAATGCCAAAAGGCATTGGACAAGTGTTGTACCAGTTTCCACTGATGTCTGTAAAGGTCTCCCGTCCACAAACTTCCCTGGAGGGATTACGGCAGCTCCAACCTTCTGAGTAGGAAGTGTAGCAGGAGTAAGGATCATTGGTGCATCAGGGTCTGATGTTACTGGTACTGCTTTGCTGTCTGTGTAGAAGGTAAATTAATCAATAGCAATGTCCATTTCGTCCTTTATAGCTTCAGCTAACTCCACTGCCAGAACGGCGGCACAAAGTTCGAGTCTTGGAACAGAGTGAGTAGGTTTCGGGGTTAGTTTTGCCTTACCGAGGATGAATCCACAATGCACCTTGTCACCTTCTTCCAAAGCCTTCAGGTAGGCTACGGCAGCTATAGCCTCTGTAGAAGCGTCGGAGAAAATGTGAACTTCTCTTCTGATGGTGGCTGAAAGGGTGCCTGGGGAATAACAACGTGGGACTTGGAATTGATCTAAGACCTTCAGATACTTCTTCCACGCATCCCACCTTTGTTGTTTCTGGGACGGTAGCGGAGTGTCCCAATCCGTACTCTCGGCGGTCATGTGTCTCAACAGTATCTTGCCTTGAATGGTGATGGGTGCAATAAACCCAAGAGGATCATAGATGCTGTTCACAACAGATAGGACTCCTCGTTTAGTGAAAGGTTTATCGCAAGCTGACACCTGGAAACTGAACGTGTCCTGCTTAATATCCCAAAGCAGACCGAGGCTGTGTTGCGTGGGAGGAACATCAGAACCCAGAACAAGATCCCTTACACCAGCATTGTGATCCTCAGATGGAAATGCTTTCATTACCTTTTCACTGTTGGAGATGATTTTGTGGACTCTAAGGTTTGCTGTTGACAGCATTTCCTGAGTCCTAGAGAGCAGATCGATAGTCTCTTCACTTGTGGGAAGAGACTTAAGCCCATCATCTACGTAGAAGTTTCTTTCCACAAATAGACGAGCATCAGACCCATACTCTCGATCACCTTCCCGTGCTGTCCATCTTAGTCCACTGCAGACGAGATGGCCACTGCAGGCGAGGGGCTGTTGCCGAAGACGTGCACCTTGATCCTGTAGTCTGTGACCTTGTTGCGGACGTCGTTGTCTTTGTGCCATAGGAATCTGAGGTAGTTTCTGCTCTCTTCTCTCACGTTAAAGCAATGAAACATTTGTTGAATGTCGGCCATTACTGCGACAGATTCTTGTCTGAAGCCAATCAGTACTCCTATAAGGCTGTTTAGATTAAGCCGAATGAGGAGCAGGCTATTTAGGGAGATACCTTCTTACTGAGCACTGGAGTCGAACACCACTCTAATTTGGTCATGTTTGCGAGGATGGTAGACACCAAAGGATGGAAGATACCAGCATTCTTCACCTTCTTTTAGCGGGGGTGCGGGTTCCGCGTGACCTCTATCGAAGATATTCTGCTTGAAGTCGACAATGTTTCTCCATCTCTGGCCTTCTCTTTAAGGTGCGTTGTAGGGATGAAAACCTTGCCGTTGCTTGTTGCAGATTATCAGGTAGCCTTGTTCTTGGAGAACGAAAAGGTAAAGGTGCTACCCAGCTATTTGAATCGTCTTTGGCGAATTCCTTTTCCATAATCTTTATAAAGTCTTTGTCCTCCCTTGCAGGTGCTAGCTAGCTGGTTGTCTTCTCTTGTAGAGTTGAACACTGTTGACCCGAGGTCATCATGACGGGACAGGAATATGTTTGCGTCATCAGAGGTTTCTTTCTTCCACTTGTTGTCGCTTATCTTTCACCCAGTAATGATGTGGGCATGGTTGAAAGTACTTGCTGCGACCATTTGGTAGGACGTGAGTCTTAAATGAGGAAATCCTCGTGGGTCTCTTCATCTTTTCTATACAGACATTTCCTATGATAACCCAGCCTAGGTCTAAGCGTTGAGCAAAGGGAGCGTCGTGTGGCCCGTTGATTTGCTGACGTACCTTGTGTAGTCACAGAATGTCTCTGCCAAGCAGGATCAGGATGTTTGTGCTGTTGTCGAGAGCTGGTATCTTGCCTGCCAAAGTCTTTAGATGAGGGTGATGGAGTGCAGCCTCTGGAGTTGGAATTTCCTCTGTTGGACGGTATCTGGTTGCACTCGACCAGAGTGGGTAAGGGTATCTCCACATTGTTCTCAAGAGAAGACACCATGAGTCCTTTGGCTCTTCTCCCAGAGACCACCATAACACCGCTGCAGGTACCTAGGGTGTAGGGGTGGGAGTTTTCCCTTTAAGTCAAACATGTCAAAGAGTTCTGACCTTGCAAGTGATCGGTTGCTCTGATCGTCCAGGATAACATACTCTTGCGGTTTTCTCTGGTCGACTCTTGAGATACACGTTCACCAGGCATATCTTCGCACATGACTTGTCCCAGAGGCCTTCTCCGCAGACTTCTGTGCATGAAGAAGATATTGAGATAGAACTCACTGTTTGAACAGCATCCTCCCTACCTTGCCATGTGGTGGGGGAAGGTGTAAGCTGTGTAGTGTTAGGTTGGGATGGATGGAGCGCTTGCACATGCTCCTCACTGTCACACTCCAAAGACTTAATAGATATTTTGCAGTCCTTAGCAAAGTGTTCAGTAGAAGCGCAGCACCTGTAACATATCCCAAAGTTTTTCAGAAGCTCTTTGCGTTCCTGGAGTGGTTTCTTTCTGAAGCCGATGCATTTCTTTAAGGGATGAGGTTTCTTGTGAATGGGACACATACGATTAGGATTCTCAATCTTCTCACCTTTGTTACTCTTATCTTGTGATACTGTAGGTGTGGGAAGAACATCCGTCTTGTTGACTGACATTGGAGCTCAGCGGTTCCTGTAGTTAAAGGGGTTGTCCAGGCTTTTCACATAATCTCAATACATATCTGGGCTGCAGAATTTTGACAATAAGTAATTTACTTTCTGTCACTAGTTTGCACGGTTTTCTAGATATTCTGAACAGAACGTCCAAGGGGGGGGTGTTATGGCATTGAAATGAGAACTAGTCGTAACCACCTACTCTACTCCAAACATGCCCTCTATAGCAACAACCCCACCCTCCATAGCTACAGGCCCTCCCGGTCCACATGAAGCAGCCCTCATCACACAGTAATGAATTCTTCCCCTCCAGCAGCCTCAGAGCAGAGAGCTGCTCCTCCCCCAGACACACACTGAACAGTTATCTATGGAAAGTGAATCTAGTGAGGAGGAGGGAAAAATGTCCTGTATTCTAATCTGCACAGGGGATGGCAGTCACTGATGTAATCTGTTGTGTGACAAAGCCTCTGCTGAGTGAATGAGACAGCTCTGTGTCACTGATGTCTTCACACAGCAGCAGATTTGGTGCAGTGTATGTGTGAAGCTCCAGTGACCAGCACAAACTGCACCAGCACTCATCTTTATCATCATTCCAGCATTGGAAAGAACACAGCAGTGATCCTGTATTTGTGAAAGCAGCACAATACATACATACACCCCCCAACACTTCACACTGTTACAGCTGCTGATTGGACAGGCTGCTCCCATCAGTATTTGTGGCATTAGAGACACAGTGCTCACACATACACTGCACCAAATCTGCTGCTGTGTGAAGACATCAGTGACACAGAGCTGTCTCATTCACACAGCAGAGGCTTTGTCACACAATGGATTACATCAGTGACTGCCATCCCCTGTGCAGATTAGAATACAGGACGATCTTCCCTCCTCCTCACTGGTTTCACTTTCCATAGATATAGATAACTGTGCGTGTCTGGGGGAGGAGCAGCTCTCTGCACTGAGGCTGCTAGAGGGGGAGGATTTGTTACACTGTGAGGAGGGCTGCTTCATGTGGACAGGGAGGGCCTGTAGCTATGGAGGGTGGGGTTGTTGCTATAGAGGGCATGTTTGGAGTAGAGTAGGAGGTTGCGACTAGTTCTCATTTCAATGCCATAACACCCCCCCCCCCCCCACCCTTGGACGTTCTGTTCAGAATATCTAGAAAACCGTGCAAACTAGTGACAGAAAGTAAATTGCTTATTGTCATAATTCTGCAGCCCAGATATGTACTGAGATTATGTGAAAAGCCCGGACAACCCCTTTAAGACGTGGATTCTCGTGTTTAGGAGATGAAGCAGGGTCGCTGTGTTCTCCATAGGAAAAACTTGGATCAGTCTTGCACTCTGCAATATTTTCTATGAACTCGCAGAAGTAGGCTAATGGAGGGAAGGAGATTCGGTTTTTCCCTTTTGTATTTTGAGCCAAGCATGGCCCACTTATTTTGGATATTGGACGGCAGCTTGGAAACTATTAGGTTTACCCCGTGAGCAGTGTCCTGGTAGCTGAGGCCAGACAGGTACGGGTCTCCTTTGGCCAGCTGAAGCTCTAACAGGAGGTTGCTGAGCTCTTGGAACCTTGTACTGTCCTTATTAGATACCTTTGGAAAATCCTCTAGTCGCTTGAACAGGGCCTTTTCTGTGGCCTCAGGACTGCCATAGCTTCTTTCTAGCCTCTTCCATGTAGCGGTGAGACCCGCAAAGGGATTACTGGTGTGGACATATTTAAGTCTCTTGACCCGATCCGTGGATTGTAGCCCAAGCCACTTAATTAGCAGGTCTAGCTCTTCAGCGGTGATGCCGAGGTCACTGATTGTGGTTTTAAAGGTGCACTTCCAACCCCTGTAGTTCTCAGGTTTATCGTCAAACTTTGTAAGACCGGTCTTAGTTAGATCACACCGAATCATGTACCTTGCAAGGCTGGTCATATCAGCATTCTCCGATTTTGGAAGGACCGTTGCTGGCTGGATAGCATTGTTCCTACAGTCTGTGCTTTGACCTGGGAATGCAGGTACATATGGGGCATCGTAGGCATTCAGTCCATTAATTGGCTTAATGAGCTTAGTTTCTGCCACACATGGGACTGGAATTGTGTGACTGACTGGAGTGTGGTGACTTGCCTGCATATTGGCCTGCACGTATGTTTCTGTGTATAAGATTTGGTGAGGTGCAGGATTCCGGTACATTTCGGTGCACAGAGGAGGATCAGGATGCAAGGTTGGCAGCGTATTGTACTGACCTCGGGTGCAGGTTCGGGTAAACACTCTGTGTCCTGTTGTCTCAGGGGAGCATCTATGCGGTCAGGAAGGATTGCAGGAGCAGGGGTAGCGCTGTATTGGCTTCGTACATAGTCTCTAGTACGCTTAAGAGGGTCTTCAGTATCAAGATCACTTAAACTGATGCTGTCTCTTTGGCTCCCACTGATGGCTTGTTCCAGGACCTTTAACCTCGCCATGGCTATGACGTGTTCACGTTCCTTCTCTAGGGCCTGTATTCTGTGCACTGCTTCGGATGCCTCTATTTTCATCTCAGTTTCCTTTTAAGTGAAGGCAGCTTGTATTTTAGTGGCCTCGGCTTCTGCACGTGCTTTTACGAGCTGTTCGCTGAGGGTTGAAGATTTTGAGGAGCTTGACTTAGATGATCGCTTTGCCTGTCTGGCTGAGCCAGAAATGCAAGATGACATCTCGGCTATTAGCGCGATTCTTTCCTCTGTCTTGGCTTTTATGTCGCGCACCATGCTTTCTCTCTGAGTTAAGTTGTTGGAAAGCTTGTAGCTCTTTGCAGGGAACTGACAGATTTAAGGCCCCGTCACACTAAGCGACTCACCAGCGATCCCGACACCGATATGAAGGTGTCAGGATCGCTGGTAAATCGCTATGTGATCGCTGGTGAGCTGTCACACAGACAGCTTCACCAGCGATCAGCACAGCGATGCCGAGTGCCCGGCATCGCTGGCTATCGCTGTAGAAAATAGTATCAAAATAAAAAATATAGTTATTCTCACCTTCCGACGTCCCGTTTAGCCATCCCGCCTCTCTCCACGCTCCGGTCCCAGTGATCCTTTGCAAGAATGACCGCGAGATGTCACGGTCACGCGGGATAACAAAGTCTTGCGGTCATTCATGCAAAGGATCACTGGGACCGGAGCGTGGAGAGAGGCCGGATGGCTGAACGGGACATCGGAAGGTGAGAATAACTATATTTTTTATTTAATTTTTTTACACCTGATCGCTGGTCTCCCGCCTGTCACACACAGCGATGTGTGCTGGCCAGCGGGAGACCAGCGACTAAAGAAATGTCCAGAGGTTTCTTCCAGCGATCAGCGATACCGGCAGGGGGGCCGCTCACTGATCGCTGTCACACACAGCGATCTCGCTGGTGAGATCGCTGTTACGTCACAAAAGTTGTGACTCAGCAGCGATCTCGCTACCGAGATTGCTTAGTGAGACGGGGCCTTAAGTCTCTTTAACACTGAGATATACTGATCTGCTATTTTTGCATAAAGTTGATAATCTGAACACAGTTGTGCAAAGGTTCCCTCTGGAGGTCGGAGAGAAGCAGGCTGAGACAGGCAGTCTGTGACTCATCAGTTTTTGCCATAGCTCTGCTGTAGCACGGAGAAGATCATGTTTACTGGATTGTAGATTCTCCCTTACTTTCCATGTGGGCTTTGTGGGACATCTAGCCTTCTCACTAAATGGAGGATCAAGTTCTTTGCACTCTTCCTCTGACAATAGGTCTGGCAGAGACCGTGTAGTCATTCCTTCAGCCATCCTGATTCACAGGGAGAAGGGGAGCTGTATAGTCTTTTATGCTGAGAGCGGGTGCTCTGCAGGAAGTTCTGTAGCTTTATAGAAGCTGTGGGCTTTACAGATGAATCTGGAAAGTCTTTTTTACTATTCTGTCCCCGGGGCCTGTGGCTACAAATATGGCTCTGTGAGATGCTGATTCTCTTCGCCTTACTTACAATTGGTGACGATCGCAGATAGCTCAACTCAGCTGCCGGCACACATGTTATGAAGAATCCAGAAGAGACTTGGATTTCTTTAAGAATTCTTGTTGAATGCATACAAACAGCAGCAGCAGGTAAAAAAGACTTTCTTCAGACAGGCTGAAAGCGCATGTGCTTCTAATGAAGCCAAGATGGAGAATGAGACCCGGGGAAGAAGGAAGTGACATCACACCCACAAGAGGGAGACAGAAGGGACAAACTTGATGGAAAGGGAGGATTTCGGCTATGCAAACACAGGAACACATAGCAACAATAAAACAACATGAGAGACTGCAATACAGCATGTAAAATGCACAGGACTGGATTGTGTAAAATGTCTCATTCATGGGACATAACACAAAGCATAATAAATACCTAAATGGCAAGTATTCATGTCATTGTTGAGATTCCCAGCTATCAGACCCCCAGAAATCTGCATAGCCTAGTGATAAATCATGACTTGTTACACTCAAGCGCATTTTAATCTGTTTTTCTTTTGATTCTTGAAAAAAAGACCTATTTGGCACATTGTCATAAAAAATTCTGGTTTATAAAAGTATTTCTTTTTTCCTTTCTTTTTTTTTATTATTTCTAGGTACCACTTAAAAGACGTAATTGTTGGAAAAATTTACTTCCTACTGGTCAGAATAAAAATTCAGCACATGGAATTGCAGCTGATTAAAAAGGAAATAACTGGAATAGGTAAAATGTATTTCCTCTTGTTATACGATCTCCCAAGTGAACCCATTGTAAGCAGACCGCTGTTTTTTCTCTTTTCTGCTGACTGACAGGCTAAATATCGATTTTTTTTTTTTCCCTTCACCCATGACAGCACCACCTGAGAGAGGGATCCGCCCCGCCAGGACAGGAACCTACTGAGACATAAGGGGCGGCACCTCTCCCCCGCTTCAGTTGGGTTCCTGTCCTGGAAGGAATCCCACTGTGGCGGTGCCTGTCATGGGCGAAGAGAAAGATAAAGACCCAGGCCCGTCCCGGCGCGGGAAGAACAGGTAGCTTACCTGTAGCGCCGGCCGTCGGGTCCTGGAAGCGCAGTCCCCGGGGTCCCTGGGGCTCCGGGTTCGTGCGGGCGTGGATGGGATCCCGGTGGCTCCGGGAAGCCCCCACCGCGCCGCCCTCCCCTCGCGCACGCCGCATCTCGATCCCCGTGGTAGGGGAGAGACGCTGGCGTCTTCCGGCCGCTGACGTCAGCGGCGCTTGGAATGCTGGGTGCGCCGGCTGACGTCAGCAGAAGGCGACGGTGTAATGGCGCCGGGTGCGACGCCGGCCGGCTTTCTGAAGCGCTGGGCCGGCGGTCGCAGGGGGGAGGGGAGGAAGACGCTCACCAGGCGGAGGCATGCAATTTAAAAGGGGAAAGACAGCTGTAGATCGGCGGTGCAAGATGGAGTCCGAGCAGGAACGTTCAGCGTCCCTGCCTCCCTCACAGCCCTCTGGCAGAAAGCATGGAAGCCATTCAAGCAGCAGTCGCCCCAGCCGCAGGTCGGGGCACTCCTCAAGGTCCAAAGAGCGCGGGTCAGGTGCTCCGACGCAGCCTCCAAATCCGGTACCCTTGATTACGGGTGGTGAGTGATCTTCGTGAATGTCAGCAGTATATTAATAGGGGGTTTTTCTATTGTATGCTTCACCCTGTAGGAAAGGCCCAGAAAAGCAGGAAGCAAGAAGAACAATAGGGATTGTGCTATATGTAAATCTCCCCTAGCAAGAGACTGGCAAAAAGACCTCTGTGCTTCGTGCATTCAGCGGACTATGGCGGAGGAAGCGCCTAGTTTCGCAGCCAATCTAATATCTGCCCTCAGGTCAGAAATGGAAGGCTCAATTAAGTCCTTATTGAAAAAAGGGAAAAAAAGCAGGAAGGATTTCCCTAGTTCCCCCTCAGATTCCGCATCAGTATCATCTCAGGCGGAAAAATCATCCTCCTCAGACTCCTCAGATAGTGACACAGCGGGTAAGCCATGTTTCCCTGTAGAAGATACAGATGCCCTCCTAAAGGCCATTAGAACCACAATGGGCCTACAGGAAGAAAGGGCGGCTAAAACCCTAGAGGACGTCATGTTTGGGGGGCTTCAGGAGAGGAAAAAACGAACCTTTCCAGTAAACGTGAAAATCCAGGCGCTTATTGAGAAGGAGTGGAAAAAGCCTGAAAAATCGGGGGCCCTTCCATCCGCCTCTAAGAGACGATACCCCTTTGAATACAAGGATACGGAAATATGGGACAAAGTCCCAAAAATAGATGCAGCGGTGTCCAGGTCTTCCAAAAGGTCGGCCCTGCCCTTGGAAGACGCAGGGGTTCTTAGAGACCCGCTAGACAAAAAAGCGGACTCATATTTGAGGCACGCATGGGAAGCGACAGCAGGAGGTCTTAAGCCGGCGATAGCGGGCACCTGCACGGCACGCTCCCTCATGATCTGGCTGCAGCAGTTAGAAGAGAAGCTGGCGTCAAGGGTCCCAAGAGAGAAGATCTTATCAGACATGTATCTCTTGCACGGGGCAGCGGCTTTTCTGGCAGATACCTCGGCGGACTCTATGCGATTGACAGTCAGAGCAGCGTCACTATCAAATGCTGCTAGACGCGCGTTATGGCTTAAGGGCTGTCCGGGTGACCTTCAGTCCAAGGCCAAATTGTGCTCTCTCCCCTGCGATGGCCGATTCCTGTTCGGCAAGAACTTGGACGATATTCTGGAGAAAGCAGGCGATAAGAAAAAAGGCTTCCCCAGATTCCCTATGGATCAGAGGAGACAGCCCTTTCGGAGGGGGAGATTCAATAGAGGGCGTCCTCCCGCTGACAGAAGAAGATGGGAGGATAAAAAGAAGAAAGAATCAGGGTTTATGTTTGGTGGAGGCACCTCCACCTCCAAAAAGTCACCACAGTGACGCCAGTATTCCAGTAGGAGCGAGATTGGCACTCTTTTTCCAGGCCTGGGAAAAGATCTCCTCCAACACCTGGATTCTGAGCATCCTAAAAGAAGGCCTGAAAATCCCCTTTATTCGTCAGCCAAAATCCGTGGTCGTCATCACACCTATCAGGAAGATGACCGAAGAACAACTGGCCTTAGAAACAGAAATCCTGAGCCTGATAGACAAGCGGGTACTGTCCGAGGTGCCACGCTTACAGGAAGGAAAGGGGTTTTATTCACCCCTTTTCCTAATAAAAAAACCGGATCAGTCGTTCAGGACAATCATAAATCTCAGACGCCTCAATCTATGGATAAAGAACCCGACCTTCAAGATGGAATCAGTAACTACGGCAGTGAAGCTGCTACATCAAGATTGCTTCATGGCCGTAGTCGATTTAAAGGATGCGTATTACCACATCCCTATCCATCCAGATTACCAGAAATACCTGAGGGTAGCGCTTTATATTCAGGGCACACTAAGGCACTTTCAGTTCAGGGCTCTTCCGTTTGGCATATCCATAGCCCCGAGGGTCTTCACCAAGGTCATAGCGGAAGTGACAGCCTTTCTCCGGATTCACGATACGGTCATAATACCATACCTGGACGATTTTCTTATAGTGGGCAGTTCAGAGGACCACTGTACAGCACAGCTGACTCAGGTGATCAACACCTTGCAAGAGTTAGGGTGGATAGTCAATTTCAAAAAATCAAAATTACAACCCCTAAAGAAACAGACCTTCCTAGGATTTATACTGGACTCAGAAAGGCAAGAGTGTCTGCTCCCAGAGTCCAAGATAGAGAAGGTGCAAAATCTGTCCTTGGCGGGCCGAAACCAACCATGTATGACATTAAGAAAAGCAATGTCCCTGCTAGGTACCCTAACATCCTGTATTCCGGCGGTCAGGTGGGCTCAGTTTCACACCCGGCAACTCCAGGGGGAGATACTAAGAGCACAAAGATCGCTAAGAGGGCGTTTGGAAGGAAAGCTGGAGCTTTCCTTAAAAACCAGAGACTCTCTCAACTGGTGGTTGAACGAGACAAATCTGACCTTAGGAATACCATGGGACAGACAGGCGACAGATATAATTTTAACAGATGCAAGCTCCTCGGGGTGGGGGGCACACTAAGGGGCCTCATAGGTCAGGGTTCCTGGACACCTCAAGAAAGGAAGGCATCCTCCAACCTGAGAGAACTGTGGGAAGTGGGCAAGGCCCTAAACCACTTCATTCCGCTACTCCAGGGTCGAGATGTACGCATCATGTCAGACAACAAGGTAGCAGTGGCATACATCAACCACCAAGGAGGGACAAGATCACACTCCTTAATGGAAGCAGCAACAGACATTCTGAGCAGTGCAGAGGATCACCTACACTCCGTGACAGCCCTACACATAAAAGGGGCAGAAAACATAGAGGCAGATTTCCTGAGTCGCAATACCCTGAGGCAAGGAGAATGGGCGCTAAACCGATCCATTTTTCAAAAGTTAATTCAGCTTTGGGGGGAACCGGTGATAGACCTCTTTGCAAACAAGCACAACAGGCAAACAGAAAGGTTCTGCTCTCTAAACCCAAGGGAAAACCCATGGGCAGTGGACTCATTGCACATCCAGTGGAACTTCAGACTGGCTTACGCGTTCCCCCCAGTAGCTCTGATCCCGACTGTGGTAAGAAAAATCAGAAACGATCAAGCCAGGGTGATTCTAATAGCTCCATTTTGGCCAAAAAGGCCCTGGTTCGCTCTGCTACGGAAGATGTCCCTCTCCGATCCTTGGGTTCTGCCAGAAATCCCGGACCTACTAGTTCAGGGTCCAATATTGCACGCTCAGGTCAAAGGATTCCATCTGACGGCGTGGAATTTGAAAGGTCGCTTTTAATAGATAGGGGGTTCTCCCCTGGGCTGGTGGCCACTCTGCTAAAAAGCAGGAAACCGGTGACTACTAACATCTACGGCAGAACATGGGATAAGTTCCTACAGTTCTTGGGTAAGCCGTTAGGGAAAGAACCCCCGATTAGTGACATCCTAGAGTTCTTACAATCTGGGTTGCAGATGGGGTTAGCAGTAAACACACTTAAGGTTCAGGTGTCGGCACTAGGGGCGCTCTACAATTGCAAACTGGCATCAGATAGGTGGATAGCCAGATTTATTAAATCCTGCCATAGAGCTAGGCCTATTCCAATACCTAGAATAGCCCCCTGGGATTTAAACCTGGTGTTAGAAGCCCTTACAAAAGAACCGTATGAGCCATTACATCAGCTACCCCTAAAGTTTTTGACCCTAAAAACGATCCTGTTAGTAGCCCTCATATCAGCCCGCAGGATAAGCGACTTACAGGCTCTCTCAGTAAATCCTCCTTATACGCAAGTCTTTCAGGATAGGGTAGTGTTAAGAACAGACCCCAGTTATTTGCCCAAGGTAGTGTCAGATTTCCATCGGGGTCAGGAAATTGTTCTTCCATCCTTTTGCGAAAATCCAAAAAATCTGGGGGAGGAAAAATTCCATAGTCTGGATGTTAAAAGAGCTCTTGTAGAATATATATCTGCCACTAGCCAGTGGAGGAGGTCACAGTCCCTATTCGTAGCTTTTCAGGGTGCCAGGAAAGGCTATGGGGTTTCAAAAGGGACTATTGCTAGATGGATCAGGGAAGCCATTAGTGTAGCCTATTCAGCTAGTGGTATCCCGATTCCTGACGGCATCAAGGCTCATTCCACCAGAGCCGTGGCGACCTCCTGGGCTGAAAAGGCAGAGGTATCAATCGAACAAATTTGTAAGGCCGCTACCTGGGCCTCACCTTCAACCTTCTTTAAGCACTATAGATTAAATCTATCCTCCTCTGCTGACTTAACCTTTGGTAGAAGGGTGCTGCAAGCGGTGGTCCCTCCCTAAGGTGTTTCGAAGTCTCCAAAAATCTCTCAGGTGGTGCTGTCATGGGTGAAGGGAAAACCACCATGGTTACTTACCGGTAGCCGGTTTTTCCGGAACCCATGACAGCACCCGTACATTCCCCCCCTTTTTTCACTGTATGGTGTGCACAATTAGTAGGGTGTTTTGAGTGTTGTGGTGTTGGATTAAACATGTAACTAAGTCCTCTCAATGCTCTGTAACCCAACTGAAGCGGGGGAGAGGTGCCGCCCCTTATGTCTCAGTAGGTTCCTGTCCTGGCGGGGCGGATCCCTCTCTCAGGTGGTGCTGTCATGGGTTCCGGAAAAACCGGCTACCGGTAAGTAACCATGGTGGTATGTACATCGTCATCATTGGGGGGAAAAGGTTTTAGGAGTCCCATGGGAGAAAACAAAATTAACCCCTTCACCCCCAAGGATGGTTTGTACGTTCATGACTGGGCCAATTTTTACAATTCTGACCACTGTCCCTTTATGAGGTCATAACTCTGGAACGCTTCCATGGATCCCGGTGATTCTGACATTTTCTCGTGACATATTGTACTTCATGTTAGTAGTAAAATTTAATTCAAATAACTTGCGTTTATTTGTGAAAAAAAAACGGAAATTTGGCGAAAATTTTGAACATTTCGCAATTTTCCAAATTTGAATTTTTATGCCCTTAAATCACAGAGATACGGCACACAAAAAACTTAAGAAATAACATTTCCCACATGTTTACTTTACATCAGCACAATTTTGGAACCAACATTTTTTTTTGTTAGGAAGTTATAAGAGTTAAAAATTGACCAGCAATTTCTCATTTTTGCAACACCATTTTATTTTTACGGACCACATCACATTTGAAGCCACTTTGAGGGGTCTATATGATAGAAAATACCCAAAAGGGACACCATTCTAAAAACTCCACCCCTTAAGGTGCTCAAAACCACATTCAAGAAGTTTATTAACCCTTTAGGTGCGTCACAGGAATTTTTTGAATATTTATAAAAAAAATTGAACATCTAACTTTTTTCCACAAAAAAATACTTCAGGTTCAATTTTTTTTATTTTACCAAGGGTAACAGGAGAAATTGGACTGCAAAAGTTATTGTGCAATTTGTCCTGAGTACGCTGATACCTGATATGTGGAGGGGAACCACTGTTTCGGCGCATGGCAGAGCTCAGAAGGGAAGGAGCGCCGTTTGACTTTTTCAATGCAAAATTGGCTGGAATTCAGATCGGACGCCATGTCGCGTTTGGCGAGCCCCTGATGTACCTAAACAGTGGAAACCTCCCACAAATGACACCATTTTGGAAACTAGACCCCCTAAGGAACTTATCTAGATATGTGGTGAGAACTTTGAACCCACAAGGGCTCCACAAAAATGATCTTTTCACCCCCAATTTTTATTTTCCCAAGGGTAACAGGACCCTAAAAGTTATTGTGCAATTTGTCCTGAGTACGCTGATACCCCACATGTGGGGGTAAACCACTATTTGGGCACATGGCAGAGCTCGGAAGGGAAGCAGCGCCATTTGACGTTTTTGGCTGGAATTGAGATCGGACACCATGTCGCGATTGGAAAACCCCTGATGTACCAAAACAGTTGATACCCCCCACAAATGACCCTATTTTGGAAACTAGACCCCCAAGGAACTTATCTAGATGTGTGGTGAGCACTTTGAACCCCCAAGGGCTTCACAGAAGTTTATAATGCCCGGGCATGAAAATAAAAAAATCGTATTTTTTGCCACAAACATGATCAATTAGTCCCCAATTTTTTTATTTTCCCAAGGGTAACAGGAGAAATTGGACCCCAAAAGTTGTTTTGCAATTTGTCCTGAATAGGCTGTGATACCCTACATGTGGGGGTAAAACACTGTTTGGGCGCATGGCAGAGCTTGGAAGGGAAGGAGCACCATTTGACTTTTTCAACTCAGAATTGGCTGGAATTGAGATCAGACGCCATGTTGCATTTGGAGAGCACCTGATGTGCCCAAACGGTGGAAACCCCCAATTCTAACTCCAACCCTAACCCCAACACACCCCTAACCTTAATCTCAGCCCTAATCCTAGCCCTGGCCCTAACCCTAATGGGAAAATAAAAATTAAATGCATTTTCTTTTAATTTTATTTTCCCTAACTAAGGGGGTGATAACGGGGGGTTTGATTTACTATTTATGGCGGTTTTTATGTTTGGCAGCTGTCAAACGCTAAGACGCTTTTTATTGTAAAAATAGTTTTTGCATCACCACATATTGAGAGCTATAATTTTTCCGTATTTTGACCCACCGAGTCACGTGTGGTCTTATTTTTTGCGGGACGAGTTGACGTTTTTATTGGTACCATTTTCGGGCACGTGACTTTTTTTATCGCTTTTTATTCCAATTTTTGGGACACTGAACAAAAACCAGCGTTTCATGAATTTCTTTTGGGGGGGGCGTTTACACCGTTCCGCGTGCGGTAAAATTGATAAAGCAGTTTTATTCTTCGGGTCAGTACGGTTACAGCAATACCTCATTTAGGTCATTTTTTTTGTTTTGTCGGTTTTATGCAATGAAAACTATTTTTTATATAAAAAATAATTATTTTTGCATCGCCTTATTCTGCGAGCTATAACTTTTTTATTTTTTTGCTGATGATGCTGTATGGCAGCTCGTTTTTTGCGGGACAAGATGACGTTTTCAGCGGTACCATGGTTATTTATATGCGTCTTTTTGATCGCGCGTTATTGCACTTTGTTTGGCGGTATGATAATTCATTATTTTTTGCTTCGTTTTTTATTTAAGGGGTTAACTAATGGGACAGTTTTATAGGTCAAAAAATGGATTTATTGGGGGAATTTTTTTTTTTTTTTCTAATTTATTTGGCTTTTTTTTTTTTTCTTAAATTATTTTAATTCTTTTTTTTTTTATTAACTTTATTACATAGTCCCAGGTGGGACATCACTGTCACATCACAGATCGCTGTGACAGATCAGCGATCTGTCACAGGCACTGCTGCAGACTTCCTCATGCCTGCGCTTTGCAGGCACTGAGGAAGTCAGCTCCCTGCAGGCCCCCGAAGGCCCCTGTCGCCATCTTGGATTCGGGGGCCTGCGGGGAAGGAGCCCCCCGCAGCAGCGCTGCACATTGCGCTGCTGTGGGGGGCTCAGGGAAGCACGGAGGGTGCCCCCTCCCTGCCGATGCTTCCCTTTAACCCCCGGTACACCGCGATCATGTTTGATCGCGGTGTGCAAGGGGTTAACGTGTCGGGGGCGGTCCGTGACCGCCCCTGACACATTGTGCCGGGTGTCAGCTGTGATAATCAGCTGACACCCGGCCGCGATCAGCGGCGCTCACCATGTGGGTGCCGCTGATCGCGCTAAACGTACTATCCCGTCCATGGGCATAGGGGCCCGGGTCCCATGGACGGGATAGTACATCTGATGTCAGAAAGGGGTTAAGCTCTGATGCTTGATACTGTCTTAAAGGGAATTTCTCATGAGCTTTATAGTCACCACTCATTACATTGCTGGCTAGGCTAATAAAAGACGAGTACAATCACATCATATCCTGGCTGCAAATGGATTTTTCCATTGCTGGGAAAATCTCTGTGGGTGTTGTGATACCAGCCAAATGTACTGAACCTCTGCCAGCAACACCAGTATGGCTGAATGGTGTCTACATTGCTACTGCTATCAAGGACACTGGCGTGAAGTTGCTAGGCAGGGAATAGTTTGGGAGATTGGGGCACTCACCTGGAATAGGCCAGTACGCCATGCTCTTGCAGACTCATTAATAATCTTTTTTTTTTTTTTTTTTTTTTTTCCAGTGATTGGGTATCTATTTGCAGCCAGGGAGCTATGTGTCTTCCACCACTCTATCGAGCAATGTCATTGGTTTGGTGATTTAAAAGCCTGTGATGCAATCCTTTTTAATTAAACTATTGAAGTGCATTAGTAAAATGTTTAAATTTGCTCATGATGCCATAAGTAGGTTATTATGTGATGTTAATAGTAAAGGGATCGCTGACAAATATCTACCTGTTATGCACCATTCCTTCAAAAATAAATACATTCTTGTTTCCCAGGACCCAGTACCACAACTGAAACCGAGACTGTTGCAAAATATGAAATTATGGATGGAGCTCCAGTAAAAGGTAATATATTTTAGAAATACTCTGGCACCTATCACCAGTCTGTAGCTGCCTGTTTTATTTAGAGGTTCTTCGGAATAGAAAAAAAAAGGATAACTAAAAGGAAATATCATTATATATTCCTATATACATTTAATTAGAAAATCACAATTGTTTTGTATAGACAGGTATTTGCTATGAAATGAAATTGTTCACCGCCTTGGTTCACTGAGAGAAACCTGTCCTACATTGTTAGTACAGAAGCCTGTGCAGTAGGAACTCTGCCCTCCTATATGTATAGGACAATGCGCTCCACAAATGGCACTAGAGATACCAGTTGTACTGAGGGAAGTGGCTGCTCACACTGCTGTCCACCCTGTCTATCTGATCTAATGCTAGAGATACCAGGGGTGCTGAGGTAAGAGGCAGCTGATGACACTGCTTTCTAGCATGTCTACCTGTTATAATACTGGATATACCAAGGATACTGATCGAAGTGACTGCACACACTGCTTTTCCAGCATGTCTACCTGATTCTAATACTGGACATACCAGGGGTACTGAGCGAAGTGACTGCTCACACTGCTGTGTCCACCATGTCTATCTGAATAACAATAAGTGTCGGTGGCAGCAATTTTTATTCTATAGTAAACACCTCTCCAGATTTGCTAATTACATGTATTTAAGAAAAGCGTGGGCAGCCTCAAATTTTTTTTTTTTTTTTTTTTTTTTTTTTAAATGAATTACACTGATCAGCAAAATTCAGGACTGATCTTCCGGGGTATGGGGATCCTGGTATACAGAGCTGGATCCCATAATCCTCCTTGGCCTTCCTTTGATGTGAGAGCTCTAGATTATTTCTTTTTAAAGCCCCACCGATTCCATGGTACTGTACGAGAAGGGGTTACATATAAAATATATACCGTATTACAGTCAAAAAACTACAATGACAGACTGGTGCAGAGTTGAGATGACCCTGTCCTTGCGGGCTTACATTCTACAGGATGGTGGGGGGGATTGCAGCCAGGGCTGTGGAGTCGGAGCCGATGCTCATTTTGGTGGAGTCGGTATAAAATGGACCGACTCCTAAAATATATAATAAATTGGGTACAGTAGTTCAATGCAGAATGTGCTGTTTTTCATAGGAATTTGGGAAAGTTATGAAATGTCCTATAAATGGCTGTTCTATTCCTGATCTAAAGCTACATTCACACACAGCGTTTTTTGAGGATACGGTTTTCAGCTGCAAAAGCAGATCAGCTTTTAAAAAACTGCATCACCTGAAAGGTTTTTGAGCTCATAGCTAATGTTTTCAATAGCAAAAGCAGATTAGAAATCTGCTCCATCTATCCATTTATCCATATCTTATCTGCACCAATAAGAATTTTTAAGTCGGGTAGCACACAGACTAACACTCCTTCCTTTTTTTTTTTTTTTTAAGCACCAGTCAGGTACACCTCATAGCTTCCCAAAAGGACGCCCGAGACAGGCATTGCTCGTCTTCAGTAACACATCAACATCAATTGATAGTTGGAATAAATAGACTGCATTCATCACCACATCATCTTAAGGTGCAGGCTTTATTTTCAAGTGTAGGGGTGTGCAGTATGAGGTTCTGCAGCAGCTGAGGTGTGCAGTATGAGGTTCTGCAGAACAGTATGAGGTTCTGCTCCCCCCCCCCCCCTAGGATTGATCCTGGCAACGCCCATGGTGTGAATCTAGCCTGAGGATCTAGGCTTGGTCTTAGCTGAGATAAGTCAGTGCTGCACTCCAGCACCAGTGAAGCTCCTCCTCTACAGACAAGGGAACAAAGTAAACATACTCAGAAAGAAGGAGGCCTGCACTCATCTCAGAAGAATTGCTAGAGTGAACAGGATAACAAGATTAAGGTAATTACTTCTTAAAGCATATTTAAACTTTCAATAAACTGTGCATAAATCAATAGTCCAGTATACTGTATGTTCTCTCTGTATGCTTGATGCTTGTTTATTTTTTCTTTGAGCTCATATACTTTTGGGAAGCTAGCTTTTATACAATATACATGCAATATACAGAGAAAATACAGTTAACAGGATTGATGAGGACTTATATGATGACTTGTATAGGTATAGAAGCCAAAACATCAAGTTATTTGTCAACTGTACTATTGATTTATGCAAAGTTTGTTTTATTTCTATCTAAAATTATAGACTGGGGAAAGTATGTATTTGATACACTGTCAATTCCCACCTACTAAGAATAGAGAGGTCTGAAATTTTTAATCATAGGTACACTTCAACTGAGAGAAACAGAATCTACAGGAAATGTCTGACCTCTGTAATTGCAAACAAAGGTTTCTGTACCAAATATTAAGTTGTTTTTCTATTGTATCAAATACGTATTTCATGCAATAAAATGCATATTATTTAAATCATACAATGTGATTTTCTGGATTTTTTTTAGTCTCTCTCTCACAGGTGAAGTGTACAATTGCAGACCTCTCCATTCTTTTTTAGGTGGGAAAACTTTTAAAATTGTCAGTGTATCAAATTCGTTTCTTTATCGCCTTATTGGGGGACACAGAATACCATGGGTGTATGCTGCTGCTGCTGCTAGGAGGCTGACACTATGCAAAACAAGAAAATTAGCTCCTCCCCGGCAGTATACACCCACCGACAGGCACTAGGCACCTCACTTTCACTTTCGCCGCTCTCAGCGCGCTCCCTCCTCCTTCTGAGCGCGCTCTCTGTCGCGCTTTTTCTAGCCCATCACAGGGCTCCTTTCTCTTTGGCCTGGCCAGCCCTCCGACTCGCCGTCCCCCCCCCCCCCCCCCCCCGCTGCTCTTATCCAATCGCGGCTCAGCCGCTAAGCTCCGCCCCCAACTTCCATCATCAAGCATTTCCTGGGTTTTCACTCCTCTTCCTGCGCTGCTTGGGGGATACTTCGGCGTTTCTGCTGCTCGCCTGAATCTCGGTAGGCTCTGCTCTGAGGCTGGAATTAGCTCTCCTCGGCAGTTCTTCCCTAATTCCTTCGGCCATTCAGCGCAGTTTACTTATGCCCAACCCTTCAGGGGATCTCTGCTTCAGGCCCACCGCTACCCATTACACCAGTCCGCGCGGTAAAAAGAAGTGGGCATCGGGTCAGTCGTCTCCCTTCTGCCCATCCTGCAGTCCTTCAACTATGTCTGCATCTCAGGAGCACACGAGTCCCTGCCTGTGGACACTCCACCCCTCCCCGGAGTGGGCCGTTGTAATGTCTCAGTCAGTATCTGACTTGACAAAAGTTTCTCAGTCGCTGGTCCAGGTCTTAGAACGATTACCTTAGCTATCTACAGCCACCTGTGCTCCGACCGCCTCTCAGAGTGAGTCGTCCGCACCTGATCGCGACCTTCAGAGAGACAGACAGGGCAGGAGTTCTAGGAAGCGAGCTTTATCTACTTCATCCCTTCCTCGGATGACGACCTTAAGTCTGGTGATGACTCTCAATTGGGATCTAGTTCAGAAGCAGACAGCGTTTCTAAAACACGGGACATGGTTGATAGTCTCATTTCGGCTATCTTCCAAACCTTTAAAATTAAGTAAGATAAGGCTCCCCCTCAGGAATGCTCTGTTCTCTTTAAACGAGCAAGGACTCCATCTCGAACCTTTCCCAATCACAAAGAGTTCGATACTACCTTGCCCAAACACTGGGAGCTCCCGGAGCAACGTTTCTCAGTCCGCAAGTACTTAGACGTGCTGTAACCCTTTGATGCAGACCTGCTCACAAAGTGGACTAAGGCTCCCGAGGTGGATCCCCCAGTTTCCCGGATAGCCTCAAAAACGGTTCTATCCCTTCTAGATGGGGCATCGCTCAAAGATCCTACTGACAGGCATATTGAATCTCTGGCTAAGTCTATCTTTGAGGCATCCGGCGCCTCCCTCTGCCTTATTTTCGCATCCGCCTGGGTGGCGAAAGTAATTTCCGCTTGGGCAAAAATTCTTCGCGGGGGCGTCTTAGCGACAGCTCCTCAAGACGAGTTGGCAGATCTAGCATATCAGATTAACCATGCGGTAAAATATCTTTTAGCCGCCTCCTTGGACGCGGCCGACTGCGTAGCAATTGCTAACAGCATCATAGTAGCTATACGCCGAGTCCTTTGGCTAAAGTCGTGGAATGCGGATACTACTTCAAAAAAGTCGCTTACTAATCTTCCATTCCAGGGCTCTAGGCTCTTCGGAGCCAAGCGGGATCAGATAATCTCCGATGCCACGGGTGGTAAAAGCACCTCTCGCCCCCAGTCTCGACCATAACGTTTTTTTCAACAAAAAGGGTTTTCGGCCATTCCAGGCCCTTTCATCCCTTCTCTTCCACGGAAAGATCTGCCCAGCAAGATTGTCAGTCCACCACCAGGGAGCGGGAGCAGAAAAAACCTTCTTACAAACCTGCTCCTTGCTGGAGATCTAGAGGACAATACTCCAGATCTTCAGGCGCCAGTTCCGGCAGGTTTTCCTCTAAGTGACGGGTCACCCCCACCTGGAATTTCTTCCAGGGTGGGAGGCAGACTTTCCTTTTTCATGGTTGCTTGGCTCTCTTGTCGACGACGCTTGGATCAGGGAAATCGTCGCCTCCGGATACAAGATCGAATTCGCTTCCCTCCCGAACAGACGTTTTTTCCTGTCTCGACCACCAAAACAGCGGTCCCACATTTCAGGGTTCTTTCAGGCCGTTTCCTCCCTACTTTCCGCTGGAGTGATTGTTCCCGTTCCCCCAAACGAACGGTTTTCAGGGTTCTACTCAAATCTCTTCATAGTCCCGAAGAAAGACTGGTCCCTTCGTCCGATCTTGGACCTCAAGTTGCTCAATCGCCACGTGAAGATTCTTCACGGAGTCCCTTCGGTCGGTCGGTCGGTATAGCCTCAATGGAACCCGGGGTATTCCTATGCTCTGTGGACATACGGGATGCCTATCTGCACATTCCTGTTTGTGTGCAACATCAGATATATCTTCGATTTGCGATTCAGAAAGATCACTACCAGTTCATGGCGCTTCCCTTCGGCCTAGCCTCCGCTCCCCGTGCTTTCACGAAGGTAATGGTGACTGTCATGGCCATCCTTCGCTCCAGGGGGATCCTCATCCTCCCTTACCTGCATGATCTCTTGATCAAGGGCTCGTCCCGTCAAGACTGCCTTCAGAGTCTTCAGATAACCCTGGATACTCTCCGCCGCCTGGGATGGATAGTCAACAAAGAGAAGTCCATTCTTTTTTTTAATCAGATAGTTTTTATTAAAAGTTTTAGAAATGACAGGCATGTACAACTTACAACGTATTGTCAAACATTCCCTTCCCCCATAACACCCCCCTCCCCTTGTCCGATGGCACATGGACTGGTACATAGCGAATAAACCCAATTCCATCACACAACCATATCATATGAGAAATGACGATTAACAACCGACAGGAGACCACCTCCAGGGCTCACTCATTAATCTAGGAGATTTGAGACAGCCAGGCCGGGAACCTTCAACCATCCCTCCCATATTTTCCCAAAAATATACGGCACACCCCTCCTGAGGTACTCAAACTTTTCCCTATATAATATTAGGTTCAACCTATTGATGTATTCTTTTCTTGAGGGGATTTTGGCAGAAATCCAGTGATAAGCTATCAACTTTCGGGCCACAAACAGCATTCTGGCCACAGCAATTTTAAGGTATTTATCCCCTCCCACCTCATCAACATAACCCAAAACACAAATCGTGGGGTCCCTGGGAATATCCTGTCCCGTGACCAAGTGTATAAGGCTAAGGACCACGATCCAGAATATCTGCAGGCAAGAGCATGTCCACATCATATGTAAAATGTCCGCATTATCTATCGTGCACTTGGGGCACCTCGAATCCAACCGTAACCCTCTACTGAACAACCATTCGGGAGACCTGTATGCCCTATAGAGGATATATAGCTGAGACAGGCGGCCAGGCTCACTAAGGGACAATCTGGGAATCATCTGTAGAATCGAGTCCCACTGTTCCGCTGATATCGTACCCAGCTGTTGTTCCCACTTTGTCAGTGCACCAATAGGATGCCTTGACAGGACCCGTCCAAGTAAGCCACCATACACCATCGAAATCAGCCCCCTGGTGGACCCCTGCATATCAAGCCTATGGACAATGATGTTGTGGTGTATGGTTAGGTCAACTTTTTTGCTCTGCACCATATACGCGTGACGCAGCTGCAAATATTGATGAAACATGGAGCGTTGGAGGGGAAATTCCCGTCCCAATTGCTCAAAAGTTTTAAAAACCCCTCCCTCCACCAGCTGCGACACCCACCATACGCCAATCCGCCTCCAGTGAGCAAAGCCTCTGAGCGTTTTCATGCATGGCAAATGCTGATTGTCCCATATGGGGGAGTACTTTGTAAGACCGCGTATTCCTCTCAGCTGCCTCAGCTTATCCCATACCCTAACCATTAGAAGCACCGTAGGGAACCTGAGTGCAAGGGATCGAAATCTACCCGACTCCAGACTCGACACCAGTGATCCCCGCCCCACTAGGAATTGAAGGATCTTCTGACCTCCCACCAAATCCACCAACTCGCCCTCCATTCCTCCTGCTACATGCTGGCATTGGGAAGACAGAAAATAAAGCCATGGGTTGGGCAACGCAAGTCCCCCCTCTTCTTTAGGTTTTTGCAAGTGTTCAAGTTTAATTCTCGTGCCATGTTTTAGCCAGATGAGCTTTCTAAAAATCATATTAATTTTATGGAACCTGTTCTGGGGAAGCCAGACAGGGGAGTTATGGAGGACATATAAGAGTTGCGGCATAACTACCATCTTCAACAGATTCACTCTTCCCACAACAGAAAGGTGTAGCTTTGCCCAGGCCTTAACCTTCTGTTTGATCCTGTCCAACAGCGGAACAAGATTTAGGCTCTCATAGTCTGTCAGCTTATTAGATATTCTTATGCCCAAATATTGGAGGGACGTTGCAACCGGCACACCTACCATACTGCAGGAGCCTGAGTCCAGTGGGAGGAGCGCAGACTTCTCCCAGTTAATAACCAAACCCGAGATCTCCCCAAACGCCCCAAGAAGTGTCATCGTATTTTGTAAGGATCTGTCCGCGTCCGCTAAAAATAACAACAGGTCATCCGCATATAGTGCTATCTTCTCCTCATGCTTCCCATACCGGAATCCCTCTATACCAGCATCCGATCTTACCCTCGAGGCCAATGGCTCCACCGCGAGAGCAAACAGCAGCGGGGATAAAGGGCATCCCTGCCTTGTTCCTCTATGAAGTGAAAAAGGATCAGACAACTGACCATTAGCCCTCAGCCGGGCACTTGGCTCCGAGTACAAGAGCCTGACCCAGCCAATAAAGCCCGGGCCAAAGCCCATACAGTGAAGCGTCGCCCATAAATAGTCCCACTCCACACTATCAAATGCCTTAGCAGCGTCTAGGGACAGAACCACCCTCCTCCCAGCATTATCAGCCCCAACCTGCATATTCAGGTATAATCTCCTAATATTCATAGCCGTCGATTTGTTGGGCATAAATCCCGTCTGATCGGGGTGTATTAACACAGCTATTACTTTGGAGAGTCGAATGGCCAGGACCTTCGCTAAAAGTTTAATGTCTAACGTCAACAGGGAGATGGGTCTATACGACGCGGGCAGAGTTGGGTCCCTATCCTTTTTCAACAGCACGGCAATGACAGCTTCTCGCATAGACGGTGGGAGAACACCCCGTTCCAAGCTATCATTAAACACTGTCAATAGAGCAGGGAGCAACACCGTCCTATACCGTTTGTACACCTCAGCTGGCAACCCATCCACCCCAGGTGCCTTACCATTGGACATGGTTCCCAGAGCCTCCTCCAACTCGTCCAAACTTAGAGGTCTATCTAGAGAGTGTCTATCCTCAGGAGTCAGCCGTGGGAGATTGGCAGCCTCCAAAAAGTCAACAACGTCCTCAGTCGGGGCCCTAGCATGTGAGGAATATAAGTCAGCATAGAAAGTCTCCAGAATTTTTAAAATCCCCGGTGCGTCAGTGAGTAATCGCCCATTCACATCCTGAAGACCCGCTATAGTCGCAGACCCTCTCTGTGCCGATGTTACGACAGAAAGCAAATGCCCCACACTTTCCACACTCTCAAAATATTGAGTAGATTGAAACAGCCGTTTTTGCGCCGCCGCCTCTGTCTGTTTGGTCACCTTTGACTGCGCCTCCCCCAGCCGCTTCCGAGTGGCAGGTGTGCTCTGTGTTGCAAGGGCCCTTTCCGCATCCTCCAGTTCCCTGAATACAAGTCGTGATTTTGCCCTGGAGGCGGTCTTTATTTTAGAAATCTCCCGTATGTACATTCCCCTTAAGTACGCCTTCAAGGCCTCCCAGGCGATCGCACTGGAAGCCGAGCCTCTATTAAAACTAAGATATTCCTGCAACTCAGGGATAAAGCCATTATTCTTATCGATTAGCTGCAGCCAAAACGGGTTGAGGCGCCAGAGAGGTCTATCACTCCTCCTGTTCCCACCCCCCCCCCAAGCATGACTGAAACAGGCGAATGATCAGATACCGTTCGCGCCAGATATTTAACCTCTAAAGTTTTTCCCAGCATAAGATCATCACCCAGG
Organism: Dendrobates tinctorius; assembly: GCF_039654945.1. Classification (NCBI taxonomy): domain Eukaryota; kingdom Metazoa; phylum Chordata; class Amphibia; order Anura; family Dendrobatidae; genus Dendrobates; species Dendrobates tinctorius. Next base: position 5,131,153 of record NW_027361823.1, on the reverse strand, counting down.
GCCAGATCGATGCGAGACAGGGAGGAGTGAGTAGAGGAGAAGCACGAGAATTGACGGACACCAGGGTTACGGCATCTCCACAAGTCGGTCAAAGCTATCTCCCGCACGAGCACCCCAAATGGCGTAAGATTACCTCCCAGCCTCAGAGGCTCATGACCTCCCCTGTCCCAGTGTGAATCCAGAATATTATTAAAATCACCCACCACCATATGCGGAACCCCCGGAAAATCTCTCAGAATGGTAAGAACTTTATAGATAACTCTACTGCTATATGGCGGAGGTATATATATAGATATCAACACCAGTGGGGTAGAAAAGATTATACAAGATAAAAGGACAAATTGCCCCTCTGTGTCCACCACCACCCGCTGACACTTAAATTGAGTCCTGGAGTGAATCAATATACTAACCCCCCTAGAGTATTGGGAATGAGTAGAGTGGAAGCCCGCCTGTACCCATCTCTTATCCAGGATTCCCAGCGTCTCCTGTGTGAGATGTGTCTCCTGCAAACAAACAACCGCCGGCTTCTGGTCTGTTATGAAAGAGAATATGGCCTGTCGTTTTACCGGCGACTTCAACCCCCTGATATTCCAACTAAGTATCTTAAAATCAGCCATTATCGTACCATAGCATATTGCCTACCATCTCCCCCCCCCAGCCGCACCATAGCCAATATTGAAATGTACAAGTATGCCAAGGGACATTTTGAACCTAATCTCCCCCCCCCCCCCCCTCCACCAAAAAAACACCCTTCAACAGTTCCTTGGGCTGAACCAAGGGTGCAATAGGCAAGGGTACTGTCAAACCCTTCCACCCCATTTAGCAGGCGCTTCAGTTCATTTTCACTACCCGCATTTGACAGGATATAACCCCACAGCACTTTACATTTTCCCTTATCCGTATTCAAACCAAGGCCCCATAAGGACCGCAAATTCTTAAAAAACAGCATATAACAGAGTAATATAAGAATAAACAAAAAACTTCTTAGGCAGTCCATTGCCTCAGGGCCGCAGACTTCAACCGCATGGCTCCATAATAACTGAGCGAGCCAAGATACCATCAGCCACGTTCCTGCTCCTTCCCCTCCTTCCTCAACTGTCGCTCGTTAAGGTCCAACCAGTCCACGGCTTCCCTGGGGTCCAGAAAAAAGTGGATTTTATTCCAGGCCTCAATACGCAGTTTAGCCGGGAAAAACATGGAGTACTTGACGCCACAGGCTCTCAGACGCTTCTTGATGTCTGTGAACTTCGCATCTTCTGAACCTCCGGCGAAAAGTCCGGGTAAAAGGAGACTCTGGATCCTTCTATTGTAAGGTCAGGGTGTTCTCTTGAGTATCTAAGGATAACGTCTCTATCCCTGTAATGGAGGATTTTAGCAAGCACAGGTCTTGGTGGATGACCGGGGATGGGGGGCCGAGTTGGGACCCTGTGTGCTCTTTCCACTGCGTATAGGTGTGTTAGATTGTCCTCACCTACTTTTTCCTTAAGCCATGTTTCAATGAAGGCAGTAGGGTTCTTTCCCTCACAGCGCTCTGGCATGCCCACAATACGAACATTATTCCTTCTGGATCTATTTTCAAGGTCGTCAGTTTTAGCCCAGACAGCTGCCATGTCCTTCTTGAGCTCTGTACAATGCTGTCCTGAGTCAGAGGCAGAATTCTCCACAGCACCCATACGTTTTTCCAGCTGACTTGTTCTGTCTCTAACACTGTGCAGTTCATGTCGCACAGTCTGCATGGACTCCTGCAGAAAGCCCAGTTGTGTCAGGACATGTGAGATTGCAGTCCCACAGTGCACCACTGCCAGCATTACATCTTTGTTGGTGGGCTCGTCTGGAACTTGTAGTTGCAAGGCTGTGAGGTGCTGTTTATTTCTTTCCACCAGATCACTCCAGCTAGGCTCAGCTCCCTTCCCCCCCTGCTCTCTGGCATGGGCAGCCTCCTCCTCCTCCCCCATTCCCGGGCTCATGTCCTCTGCCACAGTCTCCTGGTCCATATCAGAGTCCTGAAGAGACTCCCGCTCTGCCTCGGCCACGCGGGCAAAGCGCCGCAGCCTGGCCGCCACTGCCCTGTTCCTAGCCGCGCTGTCTTCTGCGGCCTCCTCTAAGGCGCACGCTGTGGCGGCGGCGCCATCTTGGCTCCCCGCTTCGGCCTCTCCTGCCACCCTTCTCTGACCTTTTTTCCCCATATCCTGGGGTGAAGCAGCGATCTCCGGTGCCCCGCGGTGTCTACCGACTCCGGTGTAGCCTTCAGGGGTTATATTAGCCGTGCTGTGGGGACGGAACGGCTGAATTAAGCAGGTATATGCGGGAACTCAGCGGGCACACGTCTTCCTCACATGCCGCTCAGGCCACGCCCCCGAGAAGTCCATTCTAATTCCCACTCAGCGTCTGACCTTTCTAGGCATGGAATTCGACACGAACCTAGCCCGGGTGTTTCTTCCTAGGGACAAATTTGCGGCTCTTTCCAAAGGCATCAGAATCCTAAAACAGCCAACTCCCATTCCCCTTCGGTTCTGCATGAAGGTTCTGGGGAAGATGGTAGCTTCCATGGAAGCAGTGCCCTTTGCACAATTTCATCTTCGCCCCCTCCAGCTTGTCCCTTGTTTCAGCCTGGGTCAAGACCACGCGGTCTTTGGACCGTCCCATTCTCCTCCCTCTCAGAGTGAGGCAATCCCCGACTTGGTGGGCAATGCCAGCGTCAGTTCTACAAGGGAGGTCTTTTCTCCCTTTCCAGTGGCAAGTCATCACCACCGATGCCAGCCTTCTCGGATGGGGAGCGGTGTTCCATCAGAGAATGGCCCAAGGACGCTGGAGTCCACAGGAGGCTCATCTTCCTATCAATCTTCTGAAGATCAGAGCAATCTCCCTGGCCCTTCTTCAATGGCAGCCTCCCCTCGTCGGCAAACCGTTACGCATTCAGTCGTACAACGCCACGGCTGTGGCGTACATAAACCACCAGGGGGGCATTCGCAGCTAGCAAGTTATGTCAGAAGTGGCCAAGATTCTGTGCTGGGCAGAACGTTACGTTCCGGCAATCTCCGCCGTTCACATTCCAGGGGTGGAAAACTGGGCAGCCGACTTTGAGTCGTCAAGGCCTAGCATCACGCGAATGGGCTCTTCATCCCACAGTCTTCGATCAGATATGCCAGCGCTGGGGCTCTCCGGATGTCGATCTCATGGCATCTCGGATGAACCACAAAGTTCCGCGCTTCGTGGCCAGGTCCAGGGACCCGCTAGCCGTAGCTTGCGACGCCCTAGTGACTCCGTGGTCCCAGTTCCAACTTCCTTATCTGTTTCCGCCTCTTGCCTTGATCCCACGAGTGGTCAAAAAGATAAAATTGGTAGGCGTACCAGTGATTCTTGTGGCGCCAGACTGGCCAAGACGTCCTTAGTACGCGGAGCTGTTGAACATGCTCGCAGACGTTCCCTGGAGGCTTCCAGACCTTCTCTCGCAAGGCCCCCTTTACCACGAGAATTCTCAGTCTCTGAGTGTAACGGCATGGCCGTTGAGGCCGCGATCTTGAAAGGATCAGGTCTGTCCAGCCAGGTTATTCAGACTATGATCAGAGCCAGAAAGCCAGCCTCTTCCTGCATCTACCACAGGTACTGGAAGGCTTTTTTCCGTTGGTGCGACGATAAAGTCTTTCCAATGTCCTTTTCCATTCCGTCCATACTGGGTTTTCTCCAGTCTGGCTTAGATTCGGGTCTCTCTCTCAGTACCCTCAAGGGCGGGGTTTCCGCTTTGTTTGTCCTCTTCTAAAGAGAGCTCGCTTCCTTGTCGCAGGTTAGGACCTTTCTCCAAGGGGTCGCCCACGTGGTTCCTCCTCATCATTCACCGATACCCGTGGGATCTCAATCTCGTCCTTAGCGCTCTTCAAAAGGCGCCGTTCGAGCCTATCCAGGACATTCCGTTGTCCCTTCTCTCATGGAAGGTAACCTTCTTGATTGCCTTACGTCCATCAGAAGAGTTTCTAAGCTGGCGGCATTGTCATGTCGTTCCCCTTACCTGGCCCTCCATCAAGATAAGGTCGTCCTCAGGCCCGTTCCTGCCTTTCTTCCGAAGGTGGTGTCCTCTTTCCACATCAACGAGGATATCGTTCTTCCATCTTTTTGTCCTCCTCCTTCTCACCCTCTTGAGAAGTCTCCACAAACTGGACGTAGTTAGAGCCTTGCGTGTCTATCTCGCCAGGACCTCTTCATTTCGTCAGTCCGATTCTTTGCTGGTCATCTATGAAGGTCGCCGGAAAGGACTTCCGGCATCCAAATCCACGATCGCTCGCTGGATTCGTTCTACCATTCTGGAAGCGTACCGGCTACAGGAAAAACGGCCCCCTCCGGGAGTGAGAGCTCACACCACCGGAGCCGTGGCGGCGTCGTGGGCCATTTGTCACCAGGCCTCGGCCTTACACTTTTGCAGGGCCGCTACCTGGTCGTCCTTACACACCTTTGCAAGGTTCTACAGGGTTCATACCCAGGCCTCGTCTGATGCAGTTGTTGGTAGGAAGGTTCTGCAGGCGGCGGTGGCGCACCGGCCGACCTAAGCTCTTCCTGTTCTTTCGTTCCTTATTGCTGTTCCCGCCCTTGGGACTGCTTTGGAACATCCCATGGTATTCTGTGTCCCCCAATAAGGCGATAAAGAAAGATGGGTTTTTGGTTCTTACCGTAAAATCTTTCTTGGAGCCTTCATTGGGGGGCACAGCACCCTCCCTGTTTAAATTGTACCGTGTTGGGTCTTTGAGTCCCTTGTTGGGTTGGTACATATGTTTAGAGTGGTTTCGTTGCTTCTCCTACTGCTTTTTCACCAACTGAGGTGCCTAGTGCCTGTCGATGGGTGTATACTGCCGGGAAGGAGCTAATTTTCTTGTTTTGCATAGTGTCAGCCTCCTAGCAGCAGCAGCATACACCCATGGTATTCTGTGTCCCCCAATGAAGGCTCCAAGAAAGAGATTTTGCGGTAAGAACCAAAAATCCATCTATTTTCCCCACTGTACATGGTTCCCTGTTCTTGCTGGAATTATAATATACATTATTTTATTTTATAGGACAAAATTATTTTGAGTGAATTTTTATGATTACAAAATGTCTAAGAAGCTCCCCATGAAGTCAGCTATATTTGAGCATTTCACAGTGACTGAAGATGAAAAATATTTTGTGTGTCAATGTATGACAAGTGACCCAGAGGAAAACAAATGCTGTGATGCCAAAATCAGTGCATACTCAGGTAGTGATAAAAATGCTCCTACAAGAGATTCCAATCTAAAAAGACATTTACAATGCTTCCACCCAGAAGTTTTCAAAGCTGTGACTGATAAAGATAACAGCAGCACCAAGAAACCTGCACCCAGCACTTCCTGCCAGGCAAAGGATGAGGAAAGAGCGTCTCAAACATCATTAACAAGATATTTTGTAAGTCACAAAGTTACTGTAACAATGACAGCAGATATGTTTAAAAGACAGCTCATACAGCTTGTTGTGAAGAACGGTGTACTATTATCATTATTTGCACGACCAGCTTTTACAGCTCTTAATGGAGAAATGACCTGCAAACTTGGTGTTTCTCTGGAAAGAGAAAGTATTAGAAAACTAGTGATTGAAGAAGCCCTTAAACAAAAGGAAGATCTTAAAAAGACTCAAAAGACGCTTCACGTTTCTTAAAATGGATGCCTGCACACGTCACAGAGTGAACTGTTTTGCCATCAATGTTCAATATGTTTGTGACAACAAAGAAATTGTTATCAAGACACTGGCAGTAAAAGACACTAAAGCTCATCACAGCAGCCAGTTTCTCCAGGCCTTGGTGGAAAAAGTTCTGCAAGATTACAAACTCAAAAAAGAACAGGTTCTTGCTATTGTAATGGACAATGCTTCAAACATAAGTACAATTAAACTGATGAATGAGAGTAATGAACAACAGCTAGAAGAAAATTTAGGATTCAGTATGTTTGAGATGGAAGGCCACAGTGCTGTTCATGTAACTGAGGAACAAACCGATATTACAACAGAAGAACAGCAAAATTATACTGTAGAAATAGATGATCTTGTTGAAGCTGCTTCAAAACACTTTCATATTCATCACATGCGCTGTGTTGGGCACACGCTGCAGCTGGCAATAAGAGATAGTCTGCAAGAGGGACATGCTGGAAATCTGATAGGAAAAGTGAGGAAATTGGTTATTGCCGCCAGGACCCCTAAAATGAATTCCATCTTGAAGAGACGTGCTGGGAAAGGGGCAATTGTTGATCAAGCCACTCGGTGGGGCAGCACTTATTTAATTTAGATTGAGCGATTGCTTGAACTAAAACCGTTTCTTATAGATATGGCGAACCCTCAGGTAACCCTAAATACAGGTCAATGGACACAGGTGGCTGAATTGAAGGAATTGCTTAATCACCCATTTACCGTGACTAAAAAATTACAAGCTGAGGATTTAACTCCTGGCATTTTCATAAGGGAATGGAAGAACTTGCTACTTTGCCTGTCCCAAAGAGGAGGTTTAATCGCAGATGGCATTGCTGCTTCAATGAAACGGAGAGAGACACAGCTATTGGAAATAAAATTTTTCTGGCAGCTGTTTATGTGGACCCAAGTCATCGTATACTGCTGGATGATCAACAGCTTACTAAAGGAAAAAAAGCTCTGACTGAGGTAGCAGTTAGGATGAGTGGCCTACAGGAAGACTGCCAGGTGCAAGAGGACTTGGGTCCTGACAGTGCTACTGCTGCCATATCTTCATCTTCAACCTCATCAGATGAGGAGTTTGACTTTGACAAGTATTTGGATGACATGGAGCAGGCAAAGCGTTGCGGCAAGGAAAAAGATTTCGCTCCCGTCTCCTATAGCAAGCAGATTGACCATATTTCAGCAAAATGTTTCACTTGCTCTGAAAGAAATAGAAAAATTCAACCGTTCATCAAAACTGACTGTGCATGAGGCAATTCCTTTATACCCGGAAATTGTTAGAGATGTTGCCCATGTAGTTACGGCTTTGCCTCCAACCCACGTTAGTGTAGAGAGGTTGTTCTCTGGCCTTAAAATTATTAGGTCAGATTTTAGGTCCACTATGAAGGAGGATCTGATGGAGGCAATTCTATTTCTTAGAACAAATTCATAGACTGCACAAATGTTATTTAGTATGTTTGTGTTGAAAACTTTTTTGCCACTTACATAGTTTATTACATAGTGTATGTATGTATGTGTGTGTGTGTGTGTGTGTGTGTGTGTGTGTAATCGATATTACATATTTACAATTTATTAGTTTTTTGTGTTCTAAAGTTGTATTCCAATAAATATATATTATGTTCTATCTAAATATCTTATTGTATCATAAAAATGATTAAATGTCTGATGTTCACATTGTACTAAAATAAATTTTTCACTTAAATATAAGCAATATATGTGGGAGTTGGAGTCGGTGTAAGGGAAATTTGAGGAGTCTGAGTCGCAGTTTTGGCTTACCGACTCCACAGCCCTGATTGCAGCAGCTCTGGTGATGAGGTGGCAGCGGGGAGTCATAAGTTGAGACCTGACTTTTGCTAGAAATTCGGGTCCTTTGAAGGAGGCATTAGGGACTCTTCTGACCATTTTTGCTAATGAGTAGTCTGAGACAACTGACACTTTTCTTGGATAAAAAGGTTTGTTTTTTGTGTGTGTGCCTTTTATGATTATAAAGAAGCACTCCTCCTCCCGTCCATGGTTTTATCCATCTAATATATTGCAATCATAATATTATATAGCACTGTGTACGTACAATTGCTCATTTTGCTGTTCTTCCCAGATAATTATTTTCTCTGCTCTATGTGGAAACAGGAAATTTCTTGTCCTTTCAGAAATCATTACTCTCTACACCTGACCCAACTGCTCAGCTCTTCCCCTTGCCAGGGACTTTTACAGTGACTTATGACTCGACGCTCTGTTTCTACATACAGTAGAGCTTAGAAGGATCCATCTAGTCAGTTATAATCACATGTTGTCATAGACGTAATAGAAAAGAGAAGAATTAACTGTGTAGAAGGCAAACTGAGCAATTGTAAGTACACAGTGCCATATAACATGGTGACTGCAGTGTATTAAGTGGATAGAAATTTTAATGCGAGGAGGAGGGAGGGCTTCTTTAATAACTTTGTAGTGCGACATGGAGCATGCAGAGTAGTATAGTTGCCAATGACCATGTACAATGCTTCCTCTCATGCACAGTTCATTTTAAAGCATCCCCATTTACTAGTTGCATTACAATTCTAAGGCTAGTTTCACACTATCATTTCCTGGAGCTGCAGATGGATGCGCACGGCCGCCGTGAAGCTCCTCCCACGGCCGCGCCTCCGGTCAGCTCCTCCTATGGGCGCATGGCGCTGCATGCGACCTGCGTACCCTTTCTTTAGCATTGGGTACGCAGGCCGTGCGCAGGTGTGCATTTGCCTGCACATGCGTCCTTTTGACGGTGTGCCGACCTGCACCAAACGCACTCTGTTGCATTTTGGTGCGATCGGTGCACCGTCAAAAGGAAGCATGCGCCGTCAAACGCACACCTGCGCACGGCCTGCGTACCCAATGCTAAAGATAGGGTACGCAGGTCGCATGCAGCGTCATGCGCCCATAGGAGGAGCTGACCGGAGGAGGTGCGGCCGTGGGCGGAGCTTCACGGCGTCTGTGCGCATCCCTCCTCAGCTCCAGGAAATGCTAGTGTGAAAGTAGCCTAAGATTGGGATTTTTGACTAAGTTTTGTTTTTTGTAACTTTGCAGGAGAGTCTATTCCCATCCGGCTGTTCCTTGCTGGTTATGACCCCACTCCCACCATGAGAGATGTAAACAAAAAGTTTTCTGTGAGATATTTCTTGAACTTAGTCCTTGTGGATGAGGAAGACAGAAGATATTTCAAACAACAGGTAGCTTTTGGCATTCTCAATCTCTCTCCTTATTCTCCAGTGCAGTTGCGAATTATGCACGTAGAAGTGAATTAGTCTGTTGCTGTTCTCACTTCTGCTTCCTAATGAAGTGCACCTATCACATTCAGTACATTGTTTTTCCTGCATTAATACTGTGGTGGTGAAATATTTAACATTTTAAATGGCAATGTGAACATGCATTATTTGCAATGAATAATGGTAACCTTCAAGAGTCTAAAGGTAGGATGCATGTGGGTCCTGGCTACTAAGGGGCTTTTGCAGACCCCTTTTCAGTATTTTTGTAAACTGGGATAATGGTTACTAAGGGTAGGGTAATTTGAATTATCAGAGTACATGTAGTTGAGTACAACACAAATGGTTCATGTGTCTTCATGCTGCATAAGCATATTTAGGATACAGTGCCATGTTGGCGTTGCTGCATGCAGACAATACAGCGCCCCAAATGTGGTGGCCTGATTTTTAGTCCATGTGAGGGAGATTTTAGTGGAAGTGTGCACCTATTCCTCTGTCTACTACTGACCAATCTTGTAAGCAAGCAACAACATAGTGTGAATGGAACATGTCCCACACTAGCACTAAGCACAGCAGACCTGAGTGTGATTAGCTGCCTTAAAGGGGTATTCCTGTCTTCAAGATCCTCTCCCGATAAGTGGTTAGTGGTATGGCCCATTCCTCATGTGCAGGCATTGCAGGACCTTAGGTTTCATGGTTTTGACCACTAGCAACTAATTAATTGACCCAATCAGTGGTCATAACTTTGGATACGAAGGGTCCTGCATATGAGGCAAAAGACTATACTATATTCCTAATTGGAGGCATTTGCTAATTTTATTACACCGCAACATATTGTGATAGGATTTTGGAGCTAGGAATACCCCTTTTAAAGCAGTGAAAGGGACCCTTGTCAGCAGGATTGTGCACAGTAACCTACGCAGAGTGTCAGGCCAGCGCCATTACACTGAATAAAATGATACCTTGGTTGATGTTTCTTAATCTTTATTTTCAGTTTTGTGTTAGTGAGATTCTCGTGCCCTAACGCTTCTGCAGGCAGGTGTCGGCTGTGGCACCTGCGCTGCAGCATAATCGTATGGTTTCTATTGGATCCCTACACAAAGCGATAGCTGCTACTGCGCGGACGACAATTTTAAAATGATTTTTTTTTCTCGCGCAAGTAAATATGCAAAAGGAATTAAGTGCACAGTAACCATGCGATTATGCTGCAGCGCAGGGGCCACGGCCGACACCTGCCTGCAGAAGCGTTTTATTTTTGTTTTTTTTAAATTCAGTATGTGATGGTATTCATTATGTAAACTAGAGGGCAGGTCAGTGGGGGATCAGTGACCTGTCAGCAGGCTGCATTATGAATATCTAATCAGAACACCACATACCCCAGCCCCGCCTTAGGGCACGAGAATCTCACTAACACAAAACTGAAAATAAAGATTAAGAAACAATCACAAGACGGATTTCATCAACCAACATATCAGTGTAATCAGTATAACGGCGCCGACCTGACACTGTGTGGTTACTGTGCACAATCCTGCTGACAGGTTCTCTTTAAAGAAGTACACACCCCAAGCAAAATCTCTTTGGAGATGCCCGTCTGGACTTGGCAATCAAAGTATTTGGCACTTAAACGGTTAATTTCCGTTAATAGTTCTAAAATAGAGGTAAAATTTAAGAAAAAATAAAGATTCTGTTCTGCAGCCACTGATAAATTGTGTGCTCCTGTACCACTGACCATGCAGTTAGCATCCAGTACATCTGGAGGGGCACTTGAGAATTTTGCAAATTCTTAATCAGACTTGTATTTTTTTGCTTGTTTTGTTTTTTTTTTAATTGAATTTGTCAGCATAAAATTACTATTCAAACCACTCACAGCACTTGGTGCAATTTCCCACCTATTTGTTTTTGAATTATCTCAGCCTTTCTCTTTCTTGATGGATAGCTCTGGCTTTACAGGAGCCTTAGGAAGGTGGAGATCTGTTTGGCTGCGCCAAGGGTACAATGAGCGCCTGTGCTTGGTTTGAACAGTGATTTTGTGCAGATAGGCTCGCTCTAGGGGGTCAACATATGGACTTCACATCTGAAAACTTCAATGTTTATATTTTGTTTTGCTGAACATTTTAACAGGAGATCATTTTGTGGCGAAAAGCCCCTGAGAAGATAAGGAAAAGAACTAATTTTCATCAACGATACGAAGGCCCTGATCCTCAAGCTTCAGCTGAGGAACCTGAGATTTAGACGTGTGTACCCCTCAACAGATGAAGGACAGAACCAGATAGGCCAAACCTCCACCGGATCGTCTTCCTTCATCTGACACTGCTGTTCATTGTACCACACTAAACATTCTGCGGGTCTGTACGTAATTCCACTTGTACATATATAAATACCAAGTGCTTTTGCCGAAACACTGGACCTTTCTCAGACTAGCATTTTATATAACTCATTTAATTTTTAATTTTGGGATTCTGCATTTGGAACATGCATCAAGCTAAATCCAACGTCTCACTGTATTCTCATGCATGTAGGCTGGTGTCCATTGAAACCAGGGCTGTATTCTGTGTGCATCTTCATAAACACTTACTGCATTGTTCATCTTGCTGCAAATCCATCTGTTTGTTTTGAAAAGGCAGGTCTCAGATTACTGTGAATCATCCCAAAATTCGTAGGATTCACTCTAGAAATGAAGGCTTTATTAAACATTTTGAAGACATTACTGTGTATGCGTCAATTTCATTTTTTTTTATTTTTTTTTTTTTTGCCCCTGTCCCTTTTGCCATCTATTGTCTTTCATCTGTGGCCACTTATTATTTTTTTTTATATATATTGACTTGTGTAACATAGGAATAAGACTAGGAGTCATTAGGCAAAATAATATAATTTGCTGTTCATATTATCCATAGGCTTTTAGTTGTACACATTCTTATTTTTTGTTTCTTCCTATGTGCACATCCAACCACACCTTCAGTAAGCAAGTGGGTAGGAGATAAGCCATCACTTTGGACTTCCGAAAGGCAAAGCATGAGATAAATATAGGGTTCCCCAATTCCTGTTGGATCATTCCTGAGTAATTGTGTATTGGGGGCTGACAGACTCGATTTCAGGTAATAAGGTTACCATCAAGTCTTACAGTTTACAAAAAGGTAAAATCTCTCTTGAACCAAGCTGTTTAAATTGACTCTGAAACCATCCTTTACAAGGGGGTGACTAAATACTCCAGATCTTCTGCACTACTGGAGAAACATTTAGAAAAGCAACAATTGTGTGGTTTTAAATGGGCTTTTCCACTATACACATTATTTTTTTTTCATAGAGGAGTTTCCTTATTCAGCTGATCACAGCACATGATTTCATCCAGTACCTTTCCGCACTGGAAGGAGAGAGGCGCTGCCGGCGTTGCTTTGATTGCTTCTTCCCAGGTCCGTACACAGCCAGCAAGTATTGCGCACATGTCCTATTTTAATTGGTTGAGTGAACAAGACTTGCTGATCGCTTGCAGGCAGATGTCTACACAATATCAGTAGTGCCTCCTTGCCTCCTGTTGCACAAGTGACACTTTCGAAAACTCCATTAACGTACAAAGAAAAGTAAATGGTGGGATAAGCCATCAGCTAGTGCTCGATTGCCATGTAGGACACCACAAGGGAAAATATAGCAGCACTACACAGTCAGTATGCTGTCCATGTAGTGCATGCAAGCTACAGGTCCTCCAGTGCAAGACGCTTTGTAGAAGCTATTTATTCTGGACGGGAATTCCCTCTCTCCTTAATGCTAAGGATATGTGCACATGCGGATTTGGCTGAATCCGCTCATAAAATGACCTGCGTTTTAACTGCGGATTTAGGGTGGTTTCACATTAGCGTTTCAGGGCGCAGCGATGGCCGCTAAGCCCCGCCCCCTGCCACGCCTCCGCCAGTTGCTACGCCTACGGACGCAAGACGCTGCATGCGTCCTGCGTCCCCTATCTTTAGCACTGGGGACGCAGGCTGTGCGCAGGTATGCGTTTGGCGGCGCATGCGTCCTTTTGACGCTGTGCCGAGCGCACCAAATTGCAACCTGTTGCGTTTGGCGCTGGTTGGCGCAGCGTCAAAAGGACGCATGCGCCGCCAAGCGCATACCTGCGCACGGCCTGCGTCCCCAGTGCTAAAGATGGGGGACGCATGCAGCGTCATGTGTCCGTAGGCGGAGCTACCGGCGGAGGCGCGGCAGGGGGCGGGGCTTAGCGGCGGCCGTAAACGCTAATGTGAAACTAGCCTTAGTGCGGATTCCACCTGCGTTTTTACACCTGCGGATTCCAATAATTGAAGAGGTGTAAAAACGCAGCGGATTCCACACAAAGAATTGACATGCTCTGGAAAATCACAGCACATCTGCGCGGAATTTTCTGCAGCATGTGCACAGCGCATTTGGTTTTCCATAGGTTTACATGGTACTGTGCACCGCATGGAAAACTGCTGCTGATCCGCACCCAAATCCGCAACATGTGCACATAACCCTAAAAGAGTATGTTAGAAATATGTTTTCTAAACTGGAAACCCTTTTAGCCCAAAACAGGTTTGAGCACAACTCTGCTCCGGGCTGGATGTTTGTGAATGTTGTTTGGAACAGATACAGTTCTTTCCATGACTAGTCACATTTTTGTTTTGCCTCTATTCTTGACACTCTGATCCTGTTGGTCATTAGGAAATTTGTTGCTTATTTTACAAAGCATTGCTTGTGTGGTAGGTCTGTAAGAACAAGTTTGGATAAACCAGCCACCTGGTGCAAGGGTCCCTCAATCATGAATACAGATTCTTTGATCTGGGTATGACGAGCTGAAAAATGATTTCACACCACGACCAAACGTTTTGCTCGTTCGCCTGGTGATTAACACCCTGGTGACACTGGATATAGCTGATAGGGACAGGTCCTGTGTCTGAGACCCTTTTATAGCTCTGGTCTGATAAATTAACGGAGATGGGAAATGCATTTGTAATCAGGACTGATAATACACAAAGTACTTTCCACAGGGACCAGTACTTGCTGTCCTCCTAGTCTTTGGTTTCACGTGGCCAATACACACTGCCTCAGCAGTCACATGCTGCCCAGTAGTCATCACTGCTCCGATCACTGATCGTCAGCAGCAGAAACATGCTGATCACATGTAAGCAAAGATGGAAGGACCACAGTAGTTAATACTGGATCGGCAATTTTGTTTTTATAAGATTTTTTTTTTTTTTTTTTTTGTTAGCTTCTATTTTTGTACTCCAAAACAGAATTTAGTTAATGCCTAAAGTTAGTCTTTACTGTTCAACTAGTCTTTTAGTATGGTTTAATTCTCAACAAAGTGGCAATTCACTGGTTGCCTTGTGTCCTGCTTCTGACATGCCCGGCAAACTGCTGATTTGCCATGAAAGCCCCCCAATCAGCTGATCTTCATAGGGTCCTAAATGGGCAATCTCCATCTATGAGTTGCATAACAGGGCACCTGGATATGAGTTGTAATCATGAGACATCCTCTAAAGATCTAAAAACAATAAATGTTATAGGTGGAATTGTAATTTTACGCTTAAGATTATTCCTCATCTGCTGCTGAAATTGAACTTGTCTTCTCATTACCATGTGTTCCTGGTTTGGCTTTGCTCTTTGATTTTGCTGTTTTATAGCTGAAAATAAAGCATCACAAATTATAATCCAGTATATAGGGGTACCCGATGTATAATTACTGTTACAGCTATACAGGGAATAGATCCAGTGTACAGATTACTGCAGCAAGTGTGCGATGAGCAAAAATCGCTTTGTCTAGTACAAAATTGTTACGGGTTATGGCATCTTCTGTGCAGTTATCTCTGCACCTTCAACATAGCATGTAACTCTGCTTACATCTATATGTTCTCTGTAAGATATCCTTATTTAAAACATTTGTAGATTGCAAGAATCATATTTTTTTTTTTTAGTTATAAGGCATAATGTCACTATATATGTAGCTCTGTCTTTTCTATTAATTGGTTAAAAAATTCAGTATACTTTAAACATTCACAGTGTATATAAACTGCTTTATTATATTGTTAAAGTATTTTATATCTACATGTTTTGGGAGGAAAATACTCCTTAAATAAAATATATTACAAACGCCAAGTGGTCTTTTTACTGTACTAAAAAAAAATCACATTGGGTGTGATCAGTGTGTGTGCTAATGTAAAGCGGTTTCACATGTCGCGCCAGTTTTGTAACTTTTTTTTCAAGTTTTATAGCCAGTCAGGTCCACTCTGCTAAAGTGGACAAAGCAGGAAAGGGACAAGGTGGGGTGAGAACCATCTGGCAAATCAGTCAAAACTACTTCAGTCTCTGCCTGGAGTAACACTTTGGACAGTGGCACACAAGAGTTGTAAGATACACCTCAATGAATTGGAGGCATCTTATTCCAGCGGTGCCTTCATTCAGGCTACCGTACAAAATGCCAGTCTTAAGGAATTGACTTCATAATGTTTAACGGAACACAATGAGGGAGTTTTGAAGAAGATATGAGTTCAGGAATTGACAAACTGGAACACGTCCACAAGGGTCTTTCTCAAAGCCTTTTTTCAGGTGGTTGATCTCGCCAAGTTATTATTAATCCAGAAAATGCTCAAGGAAACGGACTCACTTCATAATTTTATTTTTTTTTGTCCTTTCCTGAGGTTGTATTTTTTAATATATATTTTTTGTGTGCTCTTTGCTGCAGGTGTTTTTTTTTTTTTTAACTGGTGCTTTCTTGGCAAGATGCTTCAAAAAACTTAGTCATCCTTTAAAGGGTACCTGTCACCCCCCCCCCCCCCCCCGGCGTTTTTAAGTAAAAGAGCCACCTTATGCAGCAGTAATGCTGCATTCTGTCAAGGTGGCTCTTTTACTTGGCGTCCCTTCCACCGCAGAAATAATCGTTTTTAAAGTTGTTCAAAAATACCTGAATTTTGACAGGGGCGCAGGTCTTTCCCCCTCTGACAGACGCCTCGCATCCATCAGTCATTTCTTTCTTCAGTATTTAGCGCCGCCTCCTCAGTGTTCTTTTGAAATGCTGGCGCCTGTGCTGTACTATAGTTTTGGGCATGCGCAGTTAGCGCTGCCCGATGTGCCCGTGCTCTCAGATCACATCCTGGCCTTCATATCGCGCGGCCAGAGATCCCGCCCTGCAGTCGCTTATGATTTATTCACACTGCGGGGCTGGGAATCGTGGGCAGTAGTTCTCTGCGTCTCATGCCCAAGATTTCCAAATACTGAAGAAAGAAATGACTGATAGACGCCTCACATCCGTCAGAGGGGGAAAGACCTGCCCCCTGTCAAAATTCAGGTATTTTTGAACAATTTTATAAACGATTATTTCTGCGCTGGAACGGAAGCTAAGTAACAGAGCCACCTTGACAGAATGCAGCATTAGTGCTGCACAAGGTGGCTCTTTTTTACTTAAAAACACCTGGGGGGGGGTGACAGGTACCTTTTAAAGACTTCACATTGACTTGTATGTGTAAAAGATAGTGTATAATCAGAACTGAAATCACCTGAAGGATGGTCAATCACTTTTAACCAATTGGGCAGCTTTGGAAACCTGAAGCGGGTAAAAGACTGAACATTATGAAAAGCAAGTTGTTTTTAAATAGCTCAATAGCTTAAACATATGCATTGCTATTTCTGGGTACTCTTTCAGGTGAGTTTCAAAACTGATATGCCTGAAAAACATACCCAAGAGCAATCGGGTGCTCTGCCCAATGCTCTTTCTGAAGCTTAATTTTTTGACTGGCTTCACACCTGCAAGTATAAAGTCTGTGTACATGTGATCTGTACACAGACATTGAAACCTGTCCCTTATTCTTTATAGAGGCGTGGGACAGACCCCCACCCTCTTACACTAAATTTACTTTTATGCCGCTTTCATTGTGACAATGCCATTTAAAAGGTTGGAAGTGGTGGAGGCGATCCATTCTGCTGTCTATTCAGCCCCTTCACAAGATTGCAGGGTGCTGATGGTACTGTCATTGCAGCAAGAATGAAGGCTATTTAAAGGGTACCTGTCACCAGAAAAAAATGCTATTAACAGCGGATATGGTGTTAGAATTACTAACCTGCCCAGTGGCCCCACGTACCTGAACTCTGCGCAGAGAAAATTACATTTATTTCCTCCCCCACAGCATTCCAGTTTGTCACCGCTGTGAGAATAGAGTGCGGCTGCTGATGCTAACGCTGCATTGGGGTCGGGGGTGCAGTTAGCCGCTGCTTTGTGTACTCGGTAACTGAACAGATAATGGCGTCACCCCCATGACTGAAACAGGGGGGGTAATAAAATTAATTTTCTCCCCGCAGTGTTCTGCTAAGTACGGGCGCCATGCAGGTTAGGGTGGTTTCACATTAGCGCTATTGTGTGCAATAGTAACGCATGAAAACGCATCATGCGTTTTTGCATGCGTTTGCGTTTTTTAAGCGCATTCGTTCTTTATGGGTTAAACCCAGTGTCTACACATTTTTACGACAAAAACGCATGTTCATCATAATGCAGGCATGCGCATTGCCATGCGCACGCCTGCGTTCCCATAGACTAATGCGTTTTTTTGTCGCATTCCGTGCGCAAGCGGTTTTTGACGTTTCAGTGCACCCAAAAATGCAACATGTTGCTTCTGGAGTGCAAAGGCGCACACGACTAAAAAACGCATGCACACTAAAACGCATACGGACGTGTGCAAACGCAAGATCATGCGTCCCCCATGTTAAAGATAGGGACACATGCGCATGGATGCGCCGCAAATGCTGCGCACAAGAACGCTAATGTGAAACCAGCCTTAGTAATGCCATTAACATGCAAATTAAACCCATTTCTACAAGTTTAGTGATTTTTTTTTTTTTTTTTTCTTGTGACCAGTTCCCTTTAAGGGTATGTGCACACGTTGCGGATTCCGCTGCGTTTCCGCAGCATTTTTGGCCGCTGTGGACCCGCAGCAGTTTTAGCTGCGGTGTACAGTACCATTCAAATGAATGGTAAAAAAAAAACGCTGTGTGGAAGTTGCGGAAAAATCCGCGCGGATTTGCTGCAGTTTTGAAACCGCAGAAAGAGGTGACATGTCAATTCTTTCTGCGGAATCCTATCTCCACCATTGTGGAGATGGTGAATCCGCAGGACCAAACCGCAGTCAAAACCACAGATAATCCGCAGGTCTTATCTGTGGTTTTTGCAAAATCCGTGCGGATTAATCCGCAGCGTCTGCACACACCCGAAGGACCCTATGCCTGCCATGTTATACACCTGTCTTGTAGGAGATAGTTAATTTTACAACACACTGCAATATTAAAGTATAGTATAAGCGATTGCAATTTCACAATCCATAGGGGGACATTATGCAAACTTTTATATTTAAATATGTATTTAATTTCTTCCCTTTAACTGTAATGGAAAGAAAAATCTAAAATGTGTTATTGCTGTACATGTAAATGTCTGTTAAAATATAAATACCATATGGAGAATGCTAAAAATGAAAAAAAAAAATGGCAGGATTGGGTTCTCTCAAAAAATAGAATAAAAAGTTTCTCCTTCGTCTCATTGGGGGACACAGGTACTGTGGGTGTATGCTACTGCCATCTGGAGGCTGACACTAGGCAATACAACACAAGGTTAGCTCCTCCCCCGCCGCATACACCCTCGCCCCGATTGCGGGCGGAAACCAGTTTTTTGCTTAGTGTCTTATGGAGGCACACGCAGTCTGGATCTCTCCAGACTATTTTTTTCTAGTTTACTATGAAGATGAGACAGGGGCGACGGATCCTATAGAAAGGGTCCGATCTCCCCAAACCAACAACGGGCGAGCACGCGTTGAGTATCGTCTCCACGTATCCTTTCCCGCACCGAGGGACATCTCTGGGACTTTTCCCCAGACATCTATTTTTTCCTTGTTTTTTACTTTATAAAGATAAGACAGGGGCAACGCATCCTATTGAAAGGATCCGATTTCCCCAAACCATCAACGGGCGACCACGTGCGAGTGTCCCTCCACGTTTCCTCTCCCGCGACGTGGGACATTATGCCAGACTTAGCCCTGTCCACCCCTAGGTAGGAAACCATGGGCTTGCACAGAGGCACAAGACTAGTCTGTGCGGCCCCCACTGCTCCACCAACGCAAGACGGAGGTGCTGCAAGGCGGCGGACGGTCCCTCTCCTCGGCCGAAGCTGGATGGAGTTAGGGTGCCTGCACCGTCCTGGATCCCCCACCATCCCTCTCCTCCCCAGTATACCTGGTGGAGTCGTCCGAGATCGCGAATCACCGGCCGTGTGTGTGGGGCTCCTGGGCAGAGAGATGGGGACACAGCAGCGGGGTGCTGGGAGCGTGCAGCAAATCCTTCCCGGTGCTTCCTCCTGCAGGTAAGCCAGGCGTCCGCACGGAGTCTTTGGCACTCACCCAGAGTTTGAAGGAGTCAGGGACTATGGAGGCAAGATATCCATTTGCCCCTGAACTCTGTGTAAAAAAAAAAAGAAGAGATCGACGGAATCACCAGGGTGGATCCACCAGTATCTCGTCTGGCCTCGAGGTCCGTTAAGAATCCCTCTGATAGGCTCATTGAGAGCTTGGCTCGATTAGTGTGTTTGAAGCGTCGGCCTCAGCGCTCGCCCCCTCCTTTGCGGTGCCACCCGCCATTCTAGGCCGAGCGTGACTGCATTCGTCAGGTGGCGGCCGCTAAGTAACTTGAGCCTTGGCCGGAACCCGAATGGGAGACCAGCCCGCGCTAGCAGGTCTGGGGTCATGCGTTACAACAGGGTGAACCAAGGCCATGATGGGTGAATAAGGCTTTGCAAGATAGAGATCTGCCTGCGGAGGTGTTAGAGGTCACAATTTAGATTCCTATGGCCAGAGACTACTTGATCAATGCCTCCTTGGATGCAGCCAATTGTGCATCATCGGCAGCCGCTAACGCGGTAGCCATTAGGAGACCCCCTTTTTTTTTTTTTTTTTAAGGGCTTGGCAAGAGGATTCTATTTCCAAGAGGTCTCTGACTTCCGTACCCTATTAAGGGCCTGTTCGGGGAAAGATTTGGATCAGCGCTTTTCTGACGCGGCAGGAGGAAAGAGCAGCTTCCTTCCACAGCAGAAGATCAGGCAACCTTTTTTCCTAGTTTCCGACATAGTTTCGGGTCTTTCGCAACTCCGGGGGGACGGCAGCAGCCAGTTCGGCCGGTCCAAGTCGCCCCAGCCAGAACAGGGAGCAACAGGTCTCAGGTAGACCCAATCCAGTGGAGGGTTCCGCTCCCGCCAGGTCGAGAGGTGCCAGGAACCCCCAGCCAAATGACTCGGAGAGCATTATGGGCGACATCAACAGGGCAGGCGGGCGCCTGCTCTTATTTCGTCATTCTGGGTCGAGTTAGCACACGACTTATAGGGGACGAAACTAGTGTCTACGGGTACGACTTACAGTCTGAGGAACCCCCAAGACGGTTTTTTGTCTGCCCAACTTCCCAAGGTACAGTCCAGGGCAGGGACGTTGCGGGGGGCCGTCAGGTCACTCCAGGACGACAGGTCATTATTCCATACCAGAGCTCGAGAGGGCTCAGGTTTTATTCCAATCTCTTCACATTCCCCGAAAGGGACGGGACAGTCAGGACGATTTTGAACCTGAGGCTCCTGAACAAGTTCATCAGGGTCACACATTTCAGGATGGAATAGCTTTGTTCGGTTATATCGGGCATGGTGCAGAGAGAATACATAGCCTAAGTCGGTTTTTAGGATGCCTACCTGCATAGGCATGAGGGCCGTCTTACACTCTCGGGGCATAGTCGTCTTGCACACTTAGATGACCTCTTGGTGAAGGGTCCCTCTTTTTGAGCAGGCAAGGAGAATGTCAGCATTACGCTAAGATACGCTATTCCGCTTAGGATGGTTGGTCAACAGGGAAAGGTCATCCCTTGTCCCAACCCACAGGATTTTCTTCCTAGGAATGATCTTCGATACCTCCCGAGAGTTGGTGAGTCTCCCTCAAGACAGAGCCGTACCACTCCAGCAGGGAGTCCGGGAGCTCCAGCAGCCAGTTCCTCGCTCCATTCGTTTCAGGATGAGGATGCTGGGGAAGATGGTGGCAGCAAGGAGAGCGATTCCGTTTGCCCAGTTTCCTTCCTTCACACGCTACAGCAGGCTCTCTTGTTAGATTGGGATAAGAATCCATTTGCCCTCGATCAGCGGTGCCAGCTATCCTCTCAGCTCAGATAGTCACTGGAGTGGTGGACGGTCAGATCTTCGCTTCTTCAGGGTAAACCTTTTCCCCCAGAGCACTGGCTAGTGGTCACAACAGATGCCAGCCTCCTGGGCCTGGGGAGCAATGTTTCATTACCACAGGACTCAGGGCCAATGGTCGAGACAGGAGGCACGCCTCCAGGTCAGCTTGTTGGAGATACGTATATTCCGGCGGACGCTGCAGTATTTTCGGCACTTCCTAGCTGAACCACCCGTTTGGAGTCAGTCAGTCAATGCCACGGTAGTGGCTTACGTAAATCATCAAAGGGGCACGCGCAGCAGGACAACCATGCGTGAGACGGGACACGTCCGGCAGTGAGCCGAGAACATCCAGCGGTATTTTCGGCGGGCCACATCCCAGGGGTAGAGAATTGGGCAGTCTACTTCCTCAGCCGACAGGAGGTCGTGGCTGGGGAGGGGCCCAGCACCCCGAGGTTGTTCAGCATATTTGCAACGATGGGGGACACCAGATGTAGATCTGATGGCGTCCAAAATGATCACCAAGGTGCCCGTGTTCGTTGCTCGGGCACGGGTCCCACGAGTGTTCGGGGTGGAGGCGTTGGTTCTACCAGGGGACCAGTTTCGCCTTTCCATACCTGTTTCCTCCGTTACCATCGCTTCCAGAAGTTATCAGAAAAATCAAGGTAGAAGGGGTACCAGTAGAGCTGCTGGCACCAGATGGGCCCTGACGGGCATGCTATGAAGATCCGATAGAGCGGCTCACCGACATCCAGTGGCGATTGCCGCAGTGTGCGGATCGGCTGTCCCAAGGACCGATCTGCCACCCGATCTCGGGGGGCCCTGGGTTACATGGCATGGCCGTTGAATCTTGGATTCTAGCTCAAGCGGGGTTTTCACCACGAGGTGGGCGCTACAATGGTTAGCGCCAGGAAGCATACCTCGGCGAGAGTCTATCGTTACTCCTGAAAGTTGTTCTTTGCTTAGGGTCGAGAGCATGGTCTTTCGTACCGGACATTCTCTATTCCCGGCATCTTGGCCTCTCTCCAGTTGGGCCTAGATACAGGATTAGCGCGAGCTCTTTTAGAAGTCGGATATCGGCATTGTCATTCCTATCCGAGTGCAGAATAGCTACTAATATGCAGGTAAAGGCTTTCATCCAGGGAGTCTCTCATCTAGTACCTCCCTATAAGGCGCCAATGGGCACCGGGGACCTTATCCTAGTCCTGAGTGTTCTGCAGGAAGCTCCCTTTGAGCCGCTACAGGTCTTTCCTTTACCATTTCGTTGTGGAAGGGGGTATTTTTTGTAGCCGTCACCCCAGTTAGGCGATTGTTGGAGTTGGTGGCGCTGTCGTGCAGAGCACCATTCCTCGCTTTCCGCAAGATAAGGTGGTGCTTAAGTCAGCTCCCCCCTTTTTTCTTCCAAAGAGGTGTCCTCATTCCATATCAAGGAGGATATTGGCTTGCGCTCGTCCTGTCCGGTATCAGTGCAGCGCGTGAAAGAAGCGCTGCACACGTTTGGCCTGGTAAGAGCTCTCCGGAGGTACGTGTTAAGGACAGCACCCTTACGCCAGACGGATGCGCCGTTCGTGCTCCCTGAAGGGCCCAGGAAGGGACTCGCTGCCTCAAAAATCGACCATAGCCAGAGGGATCCATTTAACTATTCAAGAGGCCTATCGCATCAGAGGGGCGCTGGTTCCATCAGGGATCAAAGCGCATTTTACTCAGGCAGTGGGCGCCTCCTGGGCGCTTCGGCGGCGGAGCAGGTATGCAAAGCAGCAACCTGGTCCAGCCTGTACACGTTTACTAGATGTTACATTGTCCATACTCAGGCTTCGGTGGATGCGAGCCTGGGTAGAAGGATTCTCCAAGCAGCGGTAACGCACCTTTAAACAAGGGATGCATGGAGCTTGGATAGGTGAGTCAATCTCCCACCCAGGGACTGCTTTAGGACGTCCCACAGTACCTGTGTCCCCCAATGAGACGAAGGAGAAACATGGATTTTTGTGAGTACTCACCGTAAAATCCTTTTCTCCGAGACGCCCATTGGGGGACACAGCACCCACCCTGTTAGCCTGTTGGCTCTTGTTTATTTAATTAATGTGTATGTTGTGGTGAAGGTCAGGGTGGTCCTTTGCCAGACATATTGTTTACTGCATTAAGGCTAATGGTTATTGCTCTCCTACTGCTTTTGCACTAAACTGGTTTCCACCCGCAATCGGGGCGAGGGTGTATGCGGCAGGGGAGGAGCTAACCTTGTGGTGTATTGCCTAGTGTCAGCCTCCAGATGGCAGTAGCATACACCCACAGTACCTGTGTCCCCCAATGAGCATCTCGGAGGAAAGGATTTTACGGTGAGTACTCACAAAAATCCATGTATCAACAAATCTTATGTACCCAAAATAGTATTGTTAATAACTAGAGTTTGCCAAGAATATACAAGCTGTGATACAGCCCTATGGAACGGAGCAATAAAAGTTATAGCTCTTGGAAGGTGAAGGGGAAAAAAATCGAAAGCAAAGCGTGGCGCACATAAACCTGGAGCCGGCCTAGTTCCCGTAAGCTACATTTACTAACTTATACTAGATGTGGATCTCTTCATTGCAACCTCCTTTATCTTGAGAAGAGGATCCCGCTGCGGTAAGGAAGGAGGTGCAATGTATGTGTGTGTCGCTCATGCTTTTTATGGGAGCACGGAAATCTGCCATGGTCATGTGGTTTTAATATGCAATGAAGGTATGAAGCGGGACAACTTATTTAAAGGGGTTGTGGATCCCACAAAAAGAATCATGCAAAGTTCAATAGTAAATTTTATTAATGCAAAACGAAAAGTGGTTCAGAATGTACAGATACAGTATTAGACATAAGTGAAGATGCGTGAGACTAAATGGCATGGTCTGCACACTCAGTATAGAGGAGCCGTCACAGGAAGCCACATGTGTGTGTACATATTCAGAGGTAAGGAAACAATTTTTTTTTAATAACAAGTATACACATGAACACTGAATATATTACTCTAGCAGAAGTACTACCGTAGTGATTCACCCATTACTCCCTGTGTCCGAACCAGGAACCTTCAGCCCCCGACGCGCGTTTAAAGGGGCTGCCTGGTGAAAACAAGTCCTCCCCTATAGGTGATAGCTCGTTGATTGGTGGGGATCCGACCGTTCAGACCTGCCCAGATAGAATGGAACGGCGGTGCAGATGCTCAACCCCCGATCTCATCATTTCCTTGGGGGCTGCTCAGCTTTTTCTGATAGCCCCATAGAGGAATGGAATATGTGCCCTGCCGCTCCATTCCATCTGAGCAGGTCTCGGCGGCCAGACCCCACCGATCTGGAAGTTATCTATGCTGGGTATGTTTCCCTGGACAACCCCTAAAACTTATAATGGAAGACAGAACTGGTTACTATGGAAACTCCAGTAGGGGACGTTTTAACAGGACAGAAAAATTCTGGAAGATCTACTATGCTGGCAGTCAGAAACGTGACGGTAAATAACAGGTGTGAACTGTTGAAATCAGGCAGATTAGAAAACGAGCCGTGACTGGTTGCTATAGACACCGGCGCCATTTTGTTTTTCTGTTACACTCTTCATCTATATCTCCTGTTCTGACCCCCCGCTTGTTTCCCCAGCAGTAATCTACAGGCGGCTGAGGCTCTCCGAGCCGTCAATGTCATGCAGGCGTTATCCGAGCCACCTAGTGTTGGGGCCTTCCAGCTGACGTCATCATCCCGCAGCGCTCCCTGAAGGTTCCCTCTTCCGGGTGCTGGAGCTTGTCTGGTGACGTCATCAGGCCGCGCCTCGGTGTCTTGCCCATTCTCTGCTTGCAATGCTGGATCACATACGTCATTCTCCTGCGCCTAGGCAGTCATGCTGCTGATACCGGGGACTTGCGGCCAGGAATGTCAGCCTCCATGTAATGCCCGGCGGGAGTTGTAGTGCTGTGTATGTGGCCTCCCCGCGATGTACACGAGGAGAGCGTCTTCCTGGGCTCGGTGCTGCCTGCAGCTGTCTAGACGGAGCCTGCAGCCGCCTGTTCAACGCGGGAATGTTGTCCCCAGCTCGGTGACCGGATGGCCGAGGACGCGGCCCCTGTACAGGACGTTCTCCACTGATAACGGCAAGCGGCTGGATACGTCACTGTTCATCCCCGTGGAGCTGAAGAACACAGACAGCCCGGAGGGGGACATTGGGGCTGAGCTGACCCAGCCTCTAAATAAGAGTGAGTGTGGGGGCACTGATGTGCAGCACAGGACTGCAGGACACCCAGGGGGACTGTGGTTTATGCTGTGTGTGCTCACTTCTTCCCAAAAAGATGAAAGTGGTGAAAATGTCCCCCCCTGCCATCTGCATTCAGGTGACAATGGCCGCAGCAACATAATGCAACTGAGTGGGGCCACGTTGTAACTTGTGAGGGACTGCGACGGCACAAACCACTCACAAAACCAGAGTAGCACTTTTAGTGACTGGTCGCAGTGCATTCCCGCTTGCGCTTTGCTGTGATGTAGCAGAGATCTTTAGCAGCACAAGCCGTGTCCCTGCCAAAGTCACCGTGTTACTCCAGTCTGAATAGATTCCAAAAGAGCCTGCTCTTCTCTATCTTCAGAACACTCCCCTGCCTGTCCATGGCCGTCCCTGCTATTGCACCTCAGTCCAATTGGGGAAAAGCTGCAATATCAGCCTCAGCCTATAGGCCAGACCTTGTATCTAATCTAGGACCATTCCATTAATGGGGTTTTCCAGTTTAAGAAGCAAAGGTAACTGCAGGCTGCTATATCGTGACAGTGTGTGACATTCACGCTGTCACAATTACCTGTGATTATCAGTGCGAGTGGTCAGTGATGTGATCCAATGTATATGATTTTTATATATGCTGCCCTGTGTGAACTAGTCTCCTCCAGCATCTTTCATTTCTCTTCTAGTCTAAACATTACCACAAGTTTGTAGATCACATACAGGCGGTCACAGGGCATTCAGGGGAATCATATCACGATTCTGCAGTCAGTAGTAGCGTGACCACAGACTTTGCAATTTTGGACAGGACAACCCTTTTAGTGGTGGATATCTTTTGTGTCTGCATTGTGTTTCCATTTTTTTAACTTTGTCAGAGCTGGGTGAAAGTGCAGTGAAAACGCCAACATTAAAGGTTTATCACTCCAGTTTTCTAGGGTAAATGCTTTGAATCTTGGCCATAATTTGGCACAAAGCCTAAAATAGTCCTTAATCCTAAAGTAAGCCACAGGTTTGCTGCATGTAGCAAAGCAGCCCCAGTCTATTACTTTTTCCCATACAATGGGTTTTTCTTCCAAATTATCTCATTTGGATCTAATTGGGAGTTTTAGGCAAAAGTCTCCTGACTTGGCGTCTAAAGATTGCATTCAAAGGCTGGTGGCCTATATACCAATGTCTGAGGCTGCCCGACATTGTACATGAAGAGAGAGTCTTATTTCTGGGCAGCACGGTGGCTCAGTGGTTAGCATTGCAGCGCTGGGGTCCTGGGTTCAAATCCCATCAAGGACAACATCTGCAAGGAGTTTGTATGTTCTCCCCGTGTTTGTGTGGGTTTCCTCCGGGTTCTCCCACATTCCAAAGACATACTAATAGGCAATATAGATTGTGAGCCCCATCGGGGATGTCTGTAAAGCGCTGTGGAATTAATGGCGCTATATTAAGTGAGTAAAATAAAAATACATTTCTCTTCTGTTGCTTCCAGGCACACTCTGCACCAAAAACTGTACAATTGTTTGTGGATTTCATTTGTCTCAGCTAAATTGGGTTACTTAAAAGTTTAATCCAAAGACATTTGTGTTATGCTGTTCTACTTGCGTGCATTGGTGTTTTCCTAGTGTTCTCATCTCAAGAATTAGTCCCTGTGCAATGATATTTACAGCTGAAAGTACACCGTTTGCAAGTAACTGTTTATATACATTTACAGATCTGGCATTTGACTATGAATGTGGGACATAGTCATAGACACTATGGGAATTCTTTATTTTTTTTTTCCAAGAGGACTACTGTACATTTTTTTTCTTCTTTACCCAAGGTTGTTGAACTGTTACATATCCCTTATAATCCTTATGTGACTTCTTTCTTTTTAGGCGAAGTTTTGAACATTTTAAACAAGTTTTACAGAAGAAAAGAAATACAAAAACTGGCTGCAGAGAATGGTTTGGATGGTGAGAAATTCTATCTGTTGACTGAGGACTAATTATTGAGCAGTAGTGTGATTGCGCTATTACTAGACTGGTGAGGACTAACCCCAGTAGCCATGTAGCTAGTGCCCCTTGAACTTCCCCTCTGGAACATTAGTTGTTATCTAGTGATATTTATGATCATTTGTATTTACTGGCTACCAGAATTATTTAACAGACCAGTAGAATAGCTTTGCTGGCTCTTACAGTCTCTAGTAATTCCTCCCTCTTTTACATAAGGCAGAACCAGTTCCTCAATATTAACTGACTGTTGCTCTACTATTCAGCCTATATTTAATGTTGGTCAGTTGTGTTTAGAGAGAATCTGTCACCCCCAAAAAGCTACTTAAAAAAAAAAGTTAGGGGACTTCTCCACTTTGAAAATCATAGTTGTAGTATAGGTTTTAATGGTTTTGTTGCAAGAATGTTGCAAATGAGGGGCCTTTAGTGCTTCCTTGGCATGATCAAGGGCTCAATCTCAATGAACTTATTCCCCTTAATTTGCATACTAAGTACTATTATATCTAGATTGACAGCGATTATGCAAGGACTGCCTGAACTCAATCAGTGGCTCTGCACCTCAGCACTGAGACTGCAAGATCCCAGCCATGCCCACACAGTGTCATTGTGAATTCTCATTGCTGGCTGCTGTCTGCAGCCACTGCTCGGTACTGCACTTCTCAGACAGTGTCATTGCAGGCTGTCGTCGCTGGCTGACCACAAATCTGACCTAATAATTTTAAGGCTGGAGAACAACCTCTCTACACTAACTTGGGTTGGAGGCAAAGCCGTAACCACATGGGCAACATCTCTAACAATTTCCGGGTACAAAGGAATTGCCTCATGCACAGTCAGTTTTGATGATCGGTTGAATTTTTCTATTTCTTTGAGAGCAAGTGAAACATTTTGCTGAAACATGGTCAATCTGCTTGCTATAGGAAACGGAGTGAAATCTTTTCTCTATCGCTTCATTGGGGGACACAGGAACCATGGGTGTATGCTGCTGCCACTAGGAGGCTGACACTATGCAAATAAAAAAGTTAGCTCCTCCCCCGGAGTATACACCCCACCGACTGGCGCTCGATTAATCAGTTTAGCTTAGTGTCAGTAGGAGGTGGACACGGGTCTTTCATTAGACCCTTATCTACCTCAGTGTGCGTCGTTCCTTTACAGGTTCCGGAGGGATACAGAGTGAATAGTCACATCTGTATTCCCACAATGAGGCTATGAGTAAGGCGTGTACTGCCACCCCGTATCCTCATATGTCTACCGGGCAGGAACACGGATGCGTGTTCGGGCTTCCCATCTGTCTCTCACCCACTCGCTAACCAGAGCCTGTCGGTCGATGGAGACACGGTCTGCTTAATTTGCCACTGGATAATGAGGTAAGTCATGACTGCAGAAGGAAAGTATCGGCAGTCTGAGCCCCTCTCCCTTCCTCCTGGCAGTAGCATTCTTCCCCTGGGCGGTGGGGAACGGGCATCAGTACCTCACCAATAGGAAGTTACCTGACTTCACCAAATATCAGGCTGCTAGCGCCGCAGATCTGAGTTCCTTGAAAGGGCTCCGCGCCCTCCGGCGGCCACAGTTTCTAATCCAGGCCCCGGCTTCTGTTCGGGCCTAGTTTCTGAGGCAAGGCCACGCCCCCTTTTTTCGGGCAGGCTTTTCTTCCAAGGGACATTCCCGCCCGTCTTGCGCCGCCCACCGCTTCATTAAGGGCTATAGGCAACGTATAGCCCCGCCCACTCCTCCCAGTCGTCCTATAGGCGGGGAGTAGCGCCATCTTTGTGCTCCTGAGAGAGCGGTTAGCTCCACCTCCCTCTCTTGTGAGCTAATTACCGCCCACTGTTTTCAGGAGCACGCGCTTTTCTCTCACAGACCATTTCCCTCAGCCTGTCAGCTGCTCGTCTTCTCTTCAGTATGCAGTCCCTTATTAGAAGTCGCTTCAGGACACTGGTTCCGTGAGTAGCTCTGCACTGCAGACTGACACCCTCCTCAGCTCTCCGTCCCCTAACCGTCTGGCACTGTTAGTGGGTTAGCTCACCATGTCAAATTTTAAACCACTTCGCTCTGCTTCTTCCTCCGTGGTAGTCAGTCATTTTGCATGTTCTTCTTGCAAATGCAAATTTCCATCATGTCAGTCCTCTCCCCTCTGTCAGGACTGCAGCAAGCCCATTGAACCCACCGCCCAGGAGCCCCCGGCTGTCCCGAGTGAGGTTAAGGTCCTCATTCCAGGGTGGGCTTCCTCTCTGTCACAATCTGTGGCGGACCTCACCAAGGTGTCTCAGACCTTGGCGTTGCCTGAGGTATCCAAGATACTTCATTGGGCAGAAATGTCAGTCCCAGCGATATCCGCCGTACACATTCCTGGCGTGGAAAACGAGGCCACCGATTTTCTCAGCCACAAGGGCCTCGCGGCAGGGGAATGGTCTCTGCATCAGGAAGTCTTCCATCAGATTTGCCTTCGATGGGGTACTCCGGACGTGGATCTGATGGCGTCCCGTCTGAACAGGAAAGTTCTACGGTTCGTATCCAGGGCCCGCGACCCCCTCACGGTGGATGCCGATGCTCTGACTATTCCTTAGTCACAGTTCGCGCTCCCCTATCTGTTCCCTCCCCTTCCTCTTCTCCCCAAGCTGTTGTAGAAGATCAAGGCAGAAGGGGTACCAGTGATCCTCATCACGCCGGATTGGCCCAGAAGGTCTTGGTTCGCGGACATAGTCAACCTTCTCGCGGATGCTCCTTGGACACTTCCAGACGGACCAGATCTCAGGGTCCAATTTACCACCCCAATTCTCGGTCGCTCAATTTGACGGCGTGGCCATTGAGACCGCGGTGCTGAAAAAGTCAGGTTTTTCAGATCGGGTAATTCACACAATGATCTGGTCTAGGAAGCCTTCGTCTTCCAGAATTTACTATCGAACATGTAAGGCCTATTTTCGTTGGAGCGAGTCCAATCGCATTCCGCCCATGTCTTTCTCGCTCCCTTCACTCCTAGCATTCCTCCAGGTAGGTCTGGACGCTGGTCTGGCCCTTAGTTCTCTAAAGGGTCACGTTTCGGTGCTTTCAATTCTTTTCCAGAAGACGCTGTCCTCTCGGCCGCAGGTCAAAACCTTTTCGCAAGGGGCTGCCCATGCAGTTCCGCCATATCGGGCTCCACTGAATCCCTGAGATCTCAATCTAGTCCTAGAGGCTCGCAAGGTTCCCCCTTTGAGCCTCTCAAGGATGTTTCTCTATCCTTTCTCTCTTAGAAAGTGGCCTTTCTTGTGGCCATTACTCCCATCCGGGGTGTCTCAGAGTTGGCGGATCTTTCTTGTCGACCTCCTTTTTTGGTGATTCACCAAGATAAGGTGGTTCTACGGCCTCCACCGTCCTTCCTCCCCAAGGTGGTATCTGCTTTCCACCTGAATGAAGACATCGTTCTACCTTCTTTCTGCCCAGCTCCAGTTCATCCCCGGGAATGCTCCTTGAACAGACTAGAACTGGTCAGGGTGACGACAGTCTATTTGGCTAGAACTGATGCGTTCTGGAAGACAGACTCCCTTTTCGTCATCCCAGATGGTGCACGAAAAGGCTTGCCAGCCTCCAAGGCGACTATGCCGATCTAATCCAGCGAGCAAATCTTAGAAGCTTACCGGATCAAGAACAGAGTGCCCCCTTCTAGGATTAAGGCTCACTCCACCGAGGCAGTGGGCGCGTCCTGGGCGGTGCACCACAGGGCTTCTGCGCTGCAGCTTTGTAAGGCTGCAACATGATCCTCCGTTCACATGTTTGCAAAATTTTACAAGGTCCACACCTACGCTTCGGCGGATGCCAGCCTAGGAAGAAGGATCTTGCAGGCGGCGGTAGTGAGTCCGCTGACCTAATGGAAGTTTGTTTCCCACCCCAGGGACTGCTTTAGGACGTCCCATGGTTCCTGTGTCCCCCAATGAAGCGATAGGGAAAACAGGATTTTTGGTTGCTTACTGTAAAATCTGTTTCTTGGAGCCTTCGTTGGGGGACACAGCACCCTCCCATGTTTTCAACTTCCTACTTTGTTCTGTGTAATATAGTTCTAGTTGAGTTGCCTGTTTGTTCTCTATTCTATTGCTTCTCCTACTGCTTTCTCACTAACTGATTAATCGAGCGCCAGTCGGTGGGGTGTATACTGCGGGGGAGGAGCTAACCTTATTTGCATAGTGGCAGCCTCCTAGTGGCAGCAGCATACACCCATGGTTCCTGTGTCCCCCAATGAAGGCTCCGAGAAACAGATTTTACGGTAAGCAACCAAAAATCCTGTTTTTCCTTGTGGCAATGCTTTGCCTGCTCCATGTCATCCAAATACTTGTCAAACTCCTCATCTGATGAGGATGAAGATATGGCAGCAGTAGCACTGTCAGGACCCAAGTCCTCTTGCGCCTGGCAGTCCTTCTGTAGGCCACTCATCCTAACTGCTACCTCAGTCAGAGCTTCTTTTTCTTTAGTAAGCTGTTGATCATCAAGCAGTATACGATGACTTGGGTCCACATAAACAGCTGCCAGAAAAATTTTATTTTCCAATAGCTGTGTCTCTCTCCATTTCATTGAAGCAGAAATGCCATCTGTGATTAAACCTCCTCTTTGGGACAGGCAAAATAGCAAGTTCTTCCACTTTCTTATGAAAATGCCAGGAGTCAAATCCTCAGCTTGTAATTTTTTAGTCACAGTACATGGGTGATTAAGCAATTCCTTCAATTCAGCCACCTGTGTCCATTGACCTTCATTTAGGGTTACCTGAGGGTTCGCCATATCTATAAGAAACGGTTTTAGTTCAAGCAATCGCTCAATCATTGAATAAAGGTTGCCCCACCGAGTGGCTTGATTGAGAATTGCCCCTTTCCCAGCACGTCTCTTCAAGATGGAATCAATTTTAGGAGTTCTGGCAGCAATAACCAATTTCCTCACTTTTCCAATCAGATTTCCAGCATGTCCCGTTTGCAGACTTTATCTTATTGCCAGCTGCAGCGTGTGCACAACACAGCGCATGTGATGAATAGGAAAGTGTTTTGAAGCAGCTTTAACAAGATCATCTATTTCTACAGTATAATTTTGCTGTTCTTCTGTAGTAATATCTGTTTGTTCCTCAGTTACATGAACAGCACTGTGGCCTTCCATCTCAAACATACCGAATCCTATATTTTCTTCTAGCTGTTGTTCATTACTCTCATTCATCAGTTTAATTGTACTTATGTTTGAAGCATTATCCGTTACAATAGCAAGAACCTGTTCTTTTTTTGAGTTCGTAATCTTGCAGAACTTTTTCCACTAAGGCCTGGAGAAACTGGCTGCTGTGATGAACTTTAGTGTCTTTTACTGCCAGTGTCTTGATAACAATTTCTTTGTTGTCACAAACATATCGAACATTGATGGCAAAATAGTTCACTCTGTGAAGTGTGCATGCATCCATTTTAAGAAACATGAAGCGTCTTTTTAAGATCTTCCTTTTGTTTAAGGGCTTCTTCAATCACTAATTTTCTAATACTTTCTCTTTCCAGAGAAACCAAGTTTGCGGGCCATTTCTCCATTAAGAGCTGTAAAAGCTGGTCGTGCAAATAATGATAATGGTACACAGTCCTTCACAACAAGCTGTATGAGCTGTCTTTTAAACAATATCTTCTGTTATTGTTAAAGTAACTTTGTCACTTCCTAAATATCTTGTTAATGATGTTTGAGATGCTCTTTCCTCATCCTTTGCCTGGCAGGAAGTGCTCGGCGCGGGTTTCTTGGTGCTGCTGTTATCTTTCTCAGTCACAGCTTTGAAAACTTCTGGGTAGAAGCGATGTAAATGTCTTTTTAGATTGGAAGCTTTTGTAGGAGCATTTTTATCACTACCTGAGTATGCACTGATTTTGGCATCACAGCATTTGTTTTCCTCTGGGTCACTTGTCATACATTGACACACAATATTTTTCATCTTGAGTCACTGTGAAATGCTCAAATACAGCTGACTTCATGGGGAGCTTCTTAGACATTTTGTAATCATATAAATTCACTCTCAAAATAATTTTGTCCTATAAAATAAAATAAAATAATGTATATTATAATTCCAGCAAGAGCAGGGAACCATGTACAGTGGGGGAAAATACGAATTTGATACACTGACAATTTTGCAAGTTTTCCCTCCTACAAAGAATGGAGAGGTCTGCAATTGTACACTTCACCTGTGAGAGACAGACTAAAAAAAATCCAGAAAATCATATTGTATGACTTAAATAATATGCATTTTATTGCATGAAATATGTATTTTATACAATAGAAAAACAGAACTTATTATTTGGTACAGAAACCTTTGTTTGCAGTTACAGAGGTCAGACATTTCCTGTAGATTCTGTTTCTCTCAGTTGAATTGTACCTATGATTAAACATTTCAGACCTCTCCATTCTTTGTAGGTGGGAATCGACAGTGTATCAAATACATACTTTCCCCAGTCTATAATTTTAGATAGAAACAAAACAAACTTTGCATAAATCAATAGTACAGTTGACAAATATAAAGTTTGTAAAATGTTATTAGATAGCTTTACTTTGAATTTCCAAACTCACGCTTTTCTTAGGGTACAGCTCACTAAATGCTTCACAGTCTATTAAGAGGGGAGGAGGGAGGGAGCAAGTTTGTTGTGTATCATACTCCAGGAACAAAGAAACTGATAACAGAGCTAATAACTTGATGTTTTGGCTTCTATACCTATACAAGTCCTCATATAAGTCCTCATTAATCCTGTTACTGTATTTTCTCTGTATATTGTATGTATATTATATAAAAAGCTAGCTTCCCAAAAGTATATGAGCTCAAAGAAAAAACAAACAAGCATACAGAGAGAACATACAGTATACTGGACTATTGATTTATGCACAGTTTATAGAAAGTTTAAATATGCTTTAAGAAGTAATTACCTTAATCTTATTATCCTGTTCACTCTAGCAATTCTTCTGAGATGAGTGCAGGCCTCCATCTTTCTGTGTGTGTTTACTTTGTTCCCTTGTCTGTAGAGGAGGAGCTTCACTGGTGCTGGAGTGCAGCACTGACTTATCTCAGCTAAGACCAAGCCTAGACCCTCGGGCTACATTCACACCATGGGCGTAGCCAGGATCAAACCTAGGGGGGAGCAGAACCTCATACTGCACAGCTCAGCTGCTGCAGAACATCATACTGCACACCCCTACACTTGAAAATAAAGCCTGCACCTTAAGAAGATGTGGTGATGAATTCAGTCTATTTATTCCAACTATCAATTGATGTTGATGTGTTACTGAAGACGAGCAATGCCTGTCCTGGGCGTCCTTTTGGGCAGCTATGAGGTGTACCTGACTGGTGCTAAAAAAAAATTGTTAGTCTGTGTGCTACCCGGCTTTCATTCTTTTTGGTACAGATAAGATATGGATAGACAGATATGGATAAATGGATAGATAGAGCAGATTTCTAATCTGCTTTTCCTATTGAAAACATTAGCTATGAGCTCAAAAACCTTTCAGGTGATGCGTTTTTTTAAAAAGCTGATCTGCTTTTGCGGCTAAAAAACGTATCCTCAAAAAACGCAGCAAAAACGTTGTGTGTGAATGTAGCCTTAGATCAGGAACAGAACAGCCATTTATAGGACATTTCATAACTTTCCCAAATTCCTCTGAAAAAATATTCAGCACATTCTGCATTGAACTACTGTACCCAATTTATTATATATTTTAGGAGTCGGACCATTTTATACCGACTCCACCAAAATGAGCTCAGACTCCACAGCCCTGGATCTGATCTCACATCTCTGGATAACACGTTTTCTTTCACTTTCTATAAGGAGCATTTTGCACTTCTATTTCCTAGGACTGACAGATTTCAAGCAGAACACAATGCGTTGTGCTGAATGTAAATGAAGTGAAGACGTTATGTAACTTACGAGACACAAACAGGAGTTCACACAAATTGATTTGAAGTCTTATTTTCTTGCAGCTCGTCTTTTTCATCAAGCTTTTATCAGCTTCAGGAGATATGTTATGGAAAGTGACCCTCTGCAAGTGGATCTGCACATTGTCTTGAATGATATTTGCTGTGGAGTTGGTATGTGTACCACAAACCATAAGGAACGGCTCATTGTATTATATACACATATTCAATACTTTATTGCTCCCCATCACATTTGTCATCTGGAGGGCTGTGAACAGAGACTAATGTAGTGCCATTGAAGAAGTACATACTTCTGGCTTTTATCTGAGTGATCTCCAAAGTAAATGTTGCTGGACTTTTTAAAGACATAAATGGAGTGTTGTAAAAATGTAGTGGCCTGAATCGCTAAAGCAAAAATCCATTGGGACCTCTCCTTTCTAATGATTGGTAGAGATCCAAACTCGCGGACCTCTGTAAATGAAGTGTTTCCGGAAAGTTAGAGGTTGTCCACTACTATTAGCATTGATGACCTATCCTTAGGATGGGTGATCAATGTCTGATCGGTCGTGGTCTGACACCCTGCACCCCCGCCAATCTGCTGCTGTAGGCAACTGTCGGGCTAAAATGCTCACTTGCAGAGATGGCCATATTCTTATAGTGGCCATGGCTGGGTACTTCACAGCCGCCTCCTATTCAAATCAATAGGAGTCGGATGTTTAGTACCCGGTCGCAGCTGCAATCAGAAGACTGCTAACTCTGCATGTGAGCATTTCCGGCCACCGGCACATATAATGGCTGATCGCCAGGTGTCGGATCCCGATCGAGCATGCATTGGTGACCTATCCAAAGGATAGGGCATCAGTGATAAAGTAGTGAACAACCTATTTAAACTATTTTGATCATTAACAAATATTTGGACAATAAATTAGTGTGCCACTGCTGACTTCATTGCTAAGTTGCTTGCATTGAAGCTGCCCTTCTTGAAACATGGTGTCCTTTTGTAATGACTTTATGCTTTATTTAGGTCACATGGATGATATTTTCCCATTCTTCATGAGACATGCGAGGCAGGTCTTCCCAATGCTGGATTGTATGGACGATCTCCGGAAAATAAGCGATTTGAGATTACCTCCTAATTGGTATGTGAACCCCCCCCCATTTGGGTGTCATTGCTATAAATGCTTCTGACACTCTTGACCACATAGTATTCTGTGTATGAACAGACACTTGTGTATGGTTTAGTTTGCTAATATGCTGTTTTCAAAGCTCTCAGTGTGAACCATCTTTCTGTGATTTTGATATAGGTATCCTGAAGCGAGAGCAATTCAGCGCAAGATTATTTTTCACGCTGGACCCACAAACAGTGGCAAAACATATCATGCGATCCAGAGATACATGGGGGCCAAATCTGGGATATATTGTGGCCCATTAAAACTTCTTGCGCATGAAATTTACAAGAAGAGTAATGATGCGGTAAGAATTTTCTCTTTAATATTATATTTTGTTATCTATTCTGCTAGAATTGACGTATTGCTTCTAGCAGAGCTTTCATCTTCCTGTGTTTTCTCAGTGTGAGATGTTGGAAAC
This sequence comes from Dendrobates tinctorius, assembly GCF_039654945.1. NCBI lineage: Eukaryota > Metazoa > Chordata > Amphibia > Anura > Dendrobatidae > Dendrobates > Dendrobates tinctorius. Next base: position 5,094,397 of record NW_027361823.1, on the reverse strand, counting down.
AATTCAGATAGTGTCTATTCTATATTTTCTTCTTTCTGTAGGGTGTGCCATGTGATTTAATCACAGGAGAGGAGCTGATATATGTAGATCCAGAAGGAAAGGCTTCGGCACACGCTGCGTGCACAGTGGAGATGTGCAGTGTGAACACACCTTGTAAGCAACCTCCAGTGCAACTAAAATGCCACATCCTTACTGGCGTATTATGATACCAATGATGTTTGTTTATTTTTTTAAGATGAGGTAGCTGTGATAGATGAGATTCAGATGATAAGAGATCCTGGTAGAGGTTGGGCTTGGACAAGAGCACTTTTAGGTACTCGCTCTACATTTTTTTCCCCATTTCTAATCCTCGTTTTGTTCCCTGTTCTCTCTCTCTCTCTCTGTGCTCCCCTTTCCTTTTCTGATCTCTTTCTCATCTTTTTAATTGAAGCTGTTGAATTTTCCGTTTTAGGCCTCTGTGCTCAAGAAATCCATGTATGTGGGGAGATGGCTGCTATTAATTTAGTAACCGAGCTGATGTACACAACTGGTGAAGAAGTAGAGGTAACATTATTACGTTAGGTTTCTTTTCTAGTTGATTTCTACTATAGAGGTCAGGAGTAAGAATAGCTACTGATATCAACAGTGTAAAGACTGTAGTTGTTTTTGCTATAGTCCTGCAAAATATATGAAAGCAGTACTTGTAAGGTACCTGGTGGATTATAGAAGTTATCCAGATCTGAGAGCTGCACTAGGCATCTTGCCTAGATTTGCTTTTCAAAGGATGGGAGGTTTCAATCAACCACTTTTCTTTATCGCTTCATTGGGGGACACAGGTAACCATGGGTGTATGCTGCCATGGTTACCTGTGTCCCCCAATCAAGGCTCCAAGAAATAGATTTTACGGTGAGTACCAAAAATCCCTCTTTTGCCCCATACAAAAAAGCAGAATTTCATAATATAAAAATTGTAAAAAAAAAACAACAATTTTAGCTCAAGCTGCAAATTCTTTCTAAATGTTTACACATGCAATCAATTTTTCTTTAATAATGAATGGCTACTTGTTGGACATGCAAGGGAGTCTCAGTACATCATAATTGTGTAAACCACACACAGGTGCTCAGTACACGTATGGTGTGGCCACGTTGTTCAGCGCTTCTTCCCAACTTTTTATTTTCCATTTATTTTCACCCCCCCTCTCCATTGATTTTACAGGTTTTGCTTTTGGAAGCAGAGAAGGGAGGTGATGGATAGCATACAATTAGGTAGAACTGTTTGGCCGTGCCAAGCACCTCCGCTTAGTTTGGACAGTCATTTTGTACTTACAGATTTGCTTTAGTCTCATGCACAAATGATAGAGCTTCAACTTCCGCCATTTGATTCCTCTGACACAGCGCCTCTGTAACTTTGCATACAATGTTGTATGCCAGAATGTTGTCTTTTTTGCAAAACCCCTTTGAGTAAGACAAAAAACTATGTAGAGTCTGAGGCACGCAGAGATATAGTATTTCTCAACGGCAGATTCCTGTGGCCGTCGTGATTAGATTACATGTGACGATCATATATAATATGGCCTTATGTTGGTAACAGGGTAAATTAGAGACCCCCTAACTGGTTGCTCTGCAAGAATTAGTATTGTATGTAGTATCCTTATTTTTTCTTTTGAGGTACGGAATTATGAAAGACTGACATCTCTTAAGATTTTGGATCATGCTCTCCAGTCATTGAATAATCTAAGGCCTGGCGACTGTATAGTTTGTTTCAATAAGAACGACATCTTCTCTGTTAGCCGGCAGATCGAGGCACGGGGTTTAGAATGTGCTGTAATCTATGGCAGCCTACCTCCAGGTGAGTCCTTCTGTTCTCAGCTTGAAAACGATATTTCTCGTTCGCCTTATTGGGGGACACAGAGACCTTGGGTGTATGCTGCTGCCACTAGGAGGCTGACACTATGCACAAAAAAAGGTTAGCTCCTCCTCCGCAGTGTACACCCCACCGACCGGCAGAGAATTCCTCAGTTTAGCTTAGTGTCAGTAGGAGGTGGACACGGGTCTTTTATTAGACCCATATCTACCTCGTCGTGCGTCGTTCCTTTTCAGGTTCTACGGAGGGATACAGAGTGAAAAGTCACATCTGTACTCCCACATGGAGTCTGCAAGTACGGCGTGTACTGCCACCCCGTATCCTTGCAGTTCTCCGCGGCAGGACCAGCCAGACGGACGCCGACACCAAGACGTGCCAGCGACTCCAGGGGTCCTTGTCGCCAGTCTCCCTCCCACTCGCCTACCAGAGCCTGTCGGTTGGATGAGACGCAAGACTTCTTCAGACAGGTAACGGATCGTGGATGGGTGAGTATTTTTTTTTTTTTTATTTATTTACCTAGCTGCCCATTCCCGACGGTCGCCTCTTCAATGGTCACAGGGGAACCCCGGTTGTAGGCGCTGCGGTCGCTCGCAGTCGCCACAAGGCTATAGGCAGCTCAATCTTGCTGGACATCCCCCCTTCCCTCCCCCCCCCCCTTCTGGGGACAGGGAGCACAGGGTTTTTTCCCATTGGGAGCGGCTTGCGACTGCGGCGTCCCACTTTTTCGGACCTCCGCGCCGACCCCTTGCTGACAGGCGGCCGCCGCAACTAATTTAGGCCCCGGCTTCAGTTCGGGCCTACCGCTGCGTCGCGGCCACGCCCCCCGCCCCTTTCTTCTAAGCGGGCTTCTCTCCCGCTCTTCCCAGGTCCTCCCACCGCCTGTCCTTCACCTGCCCAGCCTGTTATTGGCTAGAGGGCGGTGAATTGTTAACCCTGCGTGGTGCTCCGCCCTCCCTCATCTCCTGAACGCGAGCTTTTTCTCAGGAAGGCGCCATTTTCCCAGCCTGTTAGCCGGGCACCAGCTCCTCACTGGATAGCATCTTCTCCAGCTGGTTTTTTTTTCAGGAGGTCTGTCGGCCGGATTTCGCTCTGACCTGCATCCACTGACAGGTCGCAGAGCGTCGCTTCTGGGGACACCGGACCGTGAGTAGCTCTGCACTGCAGACTGACCCTTCTCCGCCCTCTGTCCCCCAACCTTCCGGCATTACCTCAGCTTTTCACTATGTCTAACTCTAAGTCTGATCGTACCCGCTCTACCGCCCCCCCCTGCACTTTAGTCAAGTACTTTGCATGTTCTTCGTGCAATCGCAAACTTCCCTCAGGCCAGTCCACTCCCCTCTGCCTGGATTGTAGCAATCCAATCCAGCCTGACGCCGCTCAGGAGCCATCCATAGCCCCAGTGGTGAGTGAGCCCCCCCATGCCGGGCTGGGCCTCCTCGCTATCTCAATCAGTGGCAGACCTCACCAAGGTGTCTCAGTCCCTGGTGGCCGTTCTTGATAAGTTGCCCCTGGACTCTTCAGCAGGGCCAAGCAGGTCCCAAATTGTTCCATCTGAATCAGCCAGCGGTAGTCGCAAAAGACCCAGGCAAGATTCCCAGCCGGAATCCTCTCCTAGTCCCATCTCACCGCATAGCCCTTCTCACCAGCCTCCCTCTCGGGCCTCCTCTCCCGAGTCAGGGGAAGCGCTTTCGGACAGGTCATATGAGGGGATTTTAGAGCTGGATTCAGACCAGGATGCAAGCATGAAGGTCACAGTGCAGGACCTCATTGCTGCGATCCATCATACCTTCGATATTGCTGACTCCCCTGCGAAATCCTCAGATCAGGAGGTTTCGTTCAGACGGGCAGAAACTCCTTCCAGGGTTTTTCCTTTCCATTCCGAGTTTGGGAAAATTTTTACCAAGGAAAGAGAGGATCCGACCAGACGCTTTCAAAGAGGAAAACGTCTCGGCATACTCTACCCATTTGCTAAGGAGCTCACGGACAACTGGTCGGCCTCTCCCTCGGTCGATCCGCCCGTGTCCAGGCTATCCAATAACACGGTTCTCCCGCTTTCAGGCGTGGCGTCCCTAAAGGATTCTAATGACAGGATTATAGAATCCCTGGCGAAGTCTGCCTTTGAAGCGGCTTCAGCGGCGGTGTGTCCAATCTTTGCTTCATCCTGGGCAGCAAAGGCCATAGCCACGTGGGCAGACGACCTTCGTCAAGGCATCTTAGATAAGGCGCAACCGGAGCATTTGGCCGATCTCGCCAATCAGATCTCCCATGCTGGGGACTATCTTCTCTCCGCTTCCTTGGATGCTGCATCCTGTGCAGTTCAGGCGTCAAGCAACGTTGTTGCAATTCGACGTACAATTTGGCTAAAGGCATGGCAAGCGGACTTGTCTTCTAAAAAGTCCCTCACTAACCTGCCTTTTCAGGGGGTGCGCCTCTTTGGGTCCCAATTGGACCAGATTATTAAGGACGCCACCGGAGGCACGAGTTCACTCCTCCCTCAGTCCAAGCCTCGCAGACCCCCTCTAAGGCGTCAGTTTCGACCCTTTCGGACTTTCCGCCGTTTCAATACGGCGGACAACTCCTCCAGCCAACAGAGACCACAGGCTCGCCAGGAGAGAAAGAAAGTTTCCTTCAGACCCACTCCTTCCTGGCGACCCCACTCCTCCCAGGGCAGACCGTCTAGATCTGGACGGTCTACTTCAGCATGACTATCATCGGGCACGCGAGGGGCCTTTCCAATTGGGAGGTCGACTTCTTTCCTTCAGGGACGTTTGGCTGGCCGCCGTGGAGGACGCCTGGGTCAGGGAGGTCGTATCCTCAGGATACAAGATAGAGTTCGTCTCTCTCCCACGGGATCGTTTCTTCGAATCCCGGCCTCCAAAGGATCCAGCCTTGATCCCGGGGTTCTCTACGGCTATCGCCGCTCTACTCAGTTCCGGGGTGATTGTGCCCGTTCCCGAATCGGAGCGCTTCACGGGGTTCTACTCGAACCTGTTTGTAGTGCCGAAAAAAGACGGCGCAGTTCGACCCATCTTGGATCTCAAGCTGCTCAACAAGAAAGTCCGCCTTCGCCACTTCCGCATGGAGTCGCTTCGCTCGGTCATCGCCTCCATGGAGGAGCAGGAATTCATGTGCTCAATAGACATCCAAGATGCCTATTTACATGTTCCAATTTTCTCCGGACATCAGAAGTTCCTGCGCTTTGCGATTCGACAGCACCACTACCAGTTTGTCGCACTGCCCTTCGGTCTTGCCACCGCTCCCAGAGTCTTCACGAAGATCATGGCTGCGTTGATGGCTTTGTTGAGAGTCAGAGGCCTCATTCTTTTCCCGTACCTAGACGATATTCTGATCAAGGCTCCCTCATTCCAACAGGCTCACCAAAGTTTGTCAATCGTCCTGGACACTCTTTCCAATTTCGGGTGGATCGTCAACCGGAAAAAGTCCTGTCTGGTTCCTACCCAACGCCTGGTCTTTCTAGGTCTTCTGTTCGACACTCGTCGGTCAAGGGTCTTTCTTCCACAAGAAAAGATTCTCTCTCTGCAGCAGGAAGTACGATCGCTGCAGACCTCGCGATTCCCATCCCTCCGTACAGCCATGAGGGTCCTGGGAAAGATGGTGGCGGCGATAGAGGCAGTTCCCTTTGCCCAATTTCACGCCAGGCCTCTCCAGCAGGCCATTCTATCGAAGTGGAACAGGTCGCCTCGGTCCCTGGATCGCCCTGTCCATCTTTCTTACCGGATCAAGCGGTCTCTCAACTGGTGGTTGTCGTCACCTCTCATTCTATCGGGTCGATCCTTCCTTCCCATTCACTGGCAAATAGTAACCACAGATGCCAGTCTCCTCGGTTGGGGTGCTGTGTTCCGCAACCACACTGTTCAGGGTCGATGGTCGGATCGGGAATCAGCGCTGCCGATCAACGTTCTGGAGATTCGAGCGATCCATCTTGCTCTGGTCCACTGGGAAAGGCTCCTCAAGGGACTGCCGGTACGGATTCAGATAGACAACGCCACAGCGGTGGCATATGTCAACCGCCAAGGGGGAACACGGAGTGTCTCAGCCCTGGCGGAGGTGTCCAAGATTCTTCGTTGGGCGGAGATTTCCGTTCCGACAATTTCCGCGGTTCACATTCCCGGCGTAGACAACTGGGCCGCCGATTTTCTCAGCCGCGAGGGTCTCGCGGCGGGAGAATGGTCCCTACATCCGGAAGTGTTTCATCTGCTCTACCTTCGGTGGGGAACCCCGGATGTAGACCTCATGGCGTCTCGCCTCAACAGGAAAGTCCCACAATTCGTGTCCAGGTCTCGGGACCCTCTGGCAGTTGGCGCCGACGCCCTGGCCGTTCCTTGGTCCCAGTTCGAACTTCCCTACCTGTTCCCTCCTCTGCCTCTTCTTCCCAAGCTGTTGAAGAAGATCAAGGCAGAAGGACTTCCGGTCATTCTCATCGCCCCGAATTGGCCCAGAAGGTCTTGGTTCGCGGACATTGTCAACCTTCTCGCGGACGCCCCCTGGAAGCTTCCAGACAGAACAGATCTGCTGTCTCAGGGTCCGATTTGCCACCCCAATTCTCGGCCGCTCAATTTAACGGCGTGGCTGTTGAGACCGAGGTTCTGAAACGAGCAGGATTTTCCGACCACGTAATTCAGACCATGATCCGAGCCAGAAAGCCATCATCTTCCAAGATTTACTACCGTACTTGGAAGGCCTATTTCACTTGGTGTGAGACCAATGACGTCGCGCCAATGTCCTTTTCGCTCCCTTCAGTCCTAGCGTTTCTTCAGGCAGGATTGGATGCGGGGCTTGCCCTCAGTTCCCTGAAGGGTCAAGTTTCGGCGCTGTCCATTCTGTTTCAGAAAACGTTGGCTTCCCGTCCTCAGGTTAAGACCTTTCTTCAGGGCGTGGCTCACACGGTCCTGCCGTACCGGGCGCCCATGGATCCATGGGATCTTAATCTGGTTCTTGAGGTTCTGCAAGGTCCGCCCTTTGAACCCCTCAGGGATATTTCCCTTTCTCTCCTTTCTTGGAAGGTAGCCTTTCTGGTGGCCATCACCTCCGTCCGGCGCATGTCGGAACTGGCAACTCTTTCGTCCCGCTCTCCCTTTCTGGTTCTCCACCAGGATAAGGTAGTTCTGCGGCCTCCGCCCTCGTTCCTTCCGAAGGTGGTGTCCTCGTTTCACCTCAACAAGGATATCGTGCTACCGTCCTTTTGTCCGAATCCAGCTCATCCCCGAGAGCGGTCCTTGAACAAGCTGGACCTGGTTAGGGCGGTAAGAGTCTATCTGTCTAGGACGACTTCCTTGCGAAAGACAGAGTCTCTTTTCATTATCCCTGATGGAGCGCGGAAAGGTCACCCGGCGTCAAAGGCCACCATTGCTCGCTGGATCAGATCGGCTATCCTGGAAGCCTATCGTGTTAAGCGTCGCGGAGCCCCTCCGGGTATCAGGGCCCACTCTACTCGGGCAGTGGGTGCCTCCTGGGCGGTGCGCCACAGAGCTTCCGCACTGCAGCTTTGCAAAGCTGCAACATGGTCATCAGTTCACACGTTTGTGAAATTCTACAGAGTCCACACCTACGCTTCGGCGGACGCCAGCCTAGGTAGACGGATTCTGCAGGCCGCGGTGGTGAGTCCGCTGGCCTGATGGAAGTTTGTTTCCCACCCCAGGGACTGCTTTGGGACGTCCCAAGGTCTCTGTGTCCCCCAATAAGGCGAACGAGAAAACAGGATTTTTGCGTTGCTTACCGTAAAATCTGTTTCTCGAAGCCTTCATTGGGGGACACAGCACCCTCCCATGTTTTACAGCTCCTGTTCTTACTTTGGTTGAATGGTTACAGTTGAGTTGTTTATGTTGTCAACCTATTCTGTTACTTCTCCTACTACTTTCTCACTAACTGAGGAATTCTCTGCCGGTCGGTGGGGTGTACACTGCGGAGGAGGAGCTAACCTTTTTTTGTGCATAGTGTCAGCCTCCTAGTGGCAGCAGCATACACCCAAGGTCTCTGTGTCCCCCAATGAAGGCTTCGAGAAACAGATTTTACGGTAAGCAACGCAAAAATCCTGTTATCTTCCCCCATAACACAAGACAGTGACACTTAACAAGCATTTATAAGGGCACAGTCATATGGCCGTATGAATCGGAGTGAGATGAGAACGCCGTGCATGGGACTGGCCAGCTGCTCTCCCAACCCGAGCGAAATGCAGCTGTCCTGCTCAGGAGAGCCGCCAGCCACTGCATTCTGATCTCGCTCCTGTTTATATGGCTGTCTGGCTGCGCCCTAAGGCTATGTGCACACGCGGATTCTGCTGCGTTTCCGGCCCTGCGGAAACGCAGCAGTTCCGCAGACATGGTACAGTACCATGTTAGCCTATGGCATTTCAAATCTGCTGTGCTCACGATGCGTTTTTTTCCGCGCGGTTTTGCTGCGGTTCACAAATCGCAGCATGTCAATTCTTTGTGCGGATTCCGCAGCGGTTTCACACTTTTAACATAGTAGAGGTGTGAAACCGCAGGCTAATCCGCAGGAAAACTGCAGGTCACGTTACCTGCGGTTTTACCTGCGGATCCGCGTGGAAAAACCCGCAGGTGAATGCGCAGCGTGCGCACATAGCCTAAAATGTACAAAGTCCAGAAATAGAAGGCGAGCACCATCACAATAGTCCACACATCCGAACCATCATACGTGTATAAAAGAGACGCAGCCGGCAATACAACTGTTTTACCCTTAGGTGCACATTCATGGAAAATAAGCTAATCCACATAGCAAAAGATAGTAGAAAAGAGCGGCTCTCACCGGGTAGTGTAGTCAAGGCTTTATTGTAAAAGCATATCAGCGGGAGAACGGGTGCAAAAAGGAGATGGCAACGACATCTTAACCTGTGGAAGCGCCTTTGCAGCGCGAAACGATCGTCGTTGCTATCTCTTTTTTGCACCCGTTCTCCCGCTGATATGCTTTTACAATAAAGCCTTAACTACACTACCCGGTGAGTGCTGCTCTTTTCTACTATTTTTTTATTTTTCATGCTATTTTTGATCAAAAACATTATTACTAAAAACTCTGTATTATTTAGATGCACTTTTGCTTTTACTTATTTAGTTACAGCAGGGTTTTTGCTCACTTTGTCTTTTGCAGGTTTTATATTTTTTGCTATAGCCTAAGATGTGTTGGTGTATTTAGACTCGCCCCTTCTAATTGGAGCTGCTTGCTGAATCATCTCAAAAAGACTTGTAGAATGTGTTTTTTCCAGCAGAGACCTATCAGCGGCCTTTATTTTTAGAACACTATATTTTAAAGGACTGTCTCCCACAATTCAAACCTTCTGAAAACTCCTCTCTTCAGGAGAGCCTACAACCGGCAATAACCCCACAGCCACCTCCGTCCCCTGACCTACTGTCTCCCTCTCCAATAACCTATACATTATAAGCCATAAGGGCAGGATCCCCTACCCCTCTGTACCAGTGTATATATATGTGTATAAATATACAGTATATACTCTTCACATGTACACCGCCCTGCAATTAATAGTGCTTTAAGAACAAATCACAATAATTGCTATATTCACCCAATATTCTAACAACAAGCTTTCAGTATTCTGTAGATGCCTGAATCTAAATCTCCTCTGTGTCAGGATATTGGTCCTTTTGGTTTTACATTATTATCGTTCACTTTTTCTTTTAGGTACAAAAATAGCACAGGCCAATAAATTTAATGACCCAGATGATCCCTGCAAAATCCTGGTGGCCACAGATGCTATTGGGATGGGGCTGAACTTGTAAGTTCAAATTTTGGCAGCTTTATACACAACTATGTAATTAGCAAGCAAATGTTTATTATTTATCTGTAAATGGTATATTTGCCTGAAGATAAATGTTTTCAACAAAAGCAGTATGAAATTGCACAAACACCTTTTCCCTTCATGATTAAAGGGGAGTATCTCCGAGAACTGCATATTTGCTCCTTTACTCTTTCCCTCACTATATACACTTTCACTCACGCTAATGGTACTTATTCCCTCATGGCTGTTTTTGAAACTTTGATCGGGAATAAGGTTGTAGCGTCCCCCAGAGTCGGAAAATCTCTGGGGTATCGGCTACAGGGGGTAAGATCCCGAAGAACATGATCAGGGCTGGATTTTCCGGTGGCCGATCACTTGGTCACCGTTATTCAGTGAATAATAGTGATCACAAAAAAAAATAACTTGCCCGCTGTATCAATGATTTCTCTTCTGACCATGCTATACATGTCAGAGGCGAGAGAAATGATGCCTCCCGAGACTCCCAATATCTCTGCCATCCCTAGCCCTTTTGATCTATCCATCTGCCCGGCGTCATCTTCCTGGGGAAAAAAATGGTGTGTGCATGTGCAGTGTGCCCAACAACATCTGCCAATCGGAACCCGGCAACAGTAGGAAATTTATCTTATTGGTTCCTTTTGATCACTTAGATAGGGTCTATCTCATTGATCACAATAAAAAAAATTGTAAATCAAATCCACCATTGTCATGTTTTTTTGTGGGGTGTCTAACACCCACAAAACATGCGGGGCAGGGACTCGAGTGTGTCACTCGAGCACCCGTGATATTCAGTGCATACCCGAGCACCCAATGCATGCTGGAGTAGCGAGCACTCGCGCTCAACACTAATGATGACGTATTCAATATGACGACCTAATGTTATCAAATTTTGTGCTGTACCTGTGGGTTCACAATGCTCACTATACCCCTGGATAAAATCCTTGAGGGGTGTGGTTTCCAAAATGGGTCACCTGTGGGGGGGTTTCCACTGTTTAGACATATCAGGCGCTCTCCAAATGCGACAAGGCGTCCGCTAATTATTCCAGCAAACTTTATATTCAAAAAGTCAAATATTGCTCCTTCCCTTCCGAGCTCTACTGTGTAGGTTTCCCCCACAAATAAGGTATCTGCTTATTCAGGAGAAATTGCACAACAAATTTTATGGTCCATTTTCTCCTGTTACCCTTGTGAAAATAAGAAAGTTTGGGTCTAAAGTAAAAAAATTTTGTGAAAAAAATGAAATGTTCATTTTTTTCCTTCCACATTGCTACAGTTCCTGTGAAGTACCTGAAGAGTTAAACTTTAGTGAGGTTTTTAGCTCTTTGAGGGGTGCAGATTTTGGAATGGTGTCAATTTTGGGTATTTTCTGCTATGTACACCCTCAAAGTAAATTCAAATGTGAGGTGGTCCCTAAAAAATAGTTTTGTAAATTTTGTTAAAAAAAAAAAAAAGAGAAATCGCTGGTCAACTTTTAACCCTTATACCTTACTGACAAAAAAAAAAAAGTTTAAAAAATTGTGCTGATGTAAAGTAGACACGTGGGAAATGTCACCACTCTGATTTAAGGGCAAGAAAATTCAGAGTTTGAAAATTGTGAAATTTTCACCATATTTCAGGGTTTTTTTCACATCTAAATGTCATATCAAAGAAATTTTACCACTATCATGAAGTACAATATGTCACGAAAAAATAATCTTGGAATCAGCCGGATACGTTGAAGCGTTCCAGAGCTATAACCTCATAAAGGGACAGTGGTCAGAATTGTAAAATTGGCTTGGTCATTAAGGGGTTAAACACCTGCCGATCTGTGAGTGTCTACCAGTCGGCGGTTGTTTAGTGCTGTAACCTACAGACATTACACTGCTTCTCTCTAGCAAAGAAAATAACAAAGCGTGGAATTTTATAAAACCAGGAAGAGATGATTGTGCAGAGAAAATCTGTTGCAAAAGGTCACTTTTTTATGTGTGTTATTTTTTTCTGTCTAATAATCTAAGATATCCTATTAGGAAGCCATTCTTTACAGTTAAAGGAGTTTTACTATACTGTAATCAGAATAGTTTTCCACGCAGGCTGAAGCGCTCTGTTATAATAGTTTTGTGTTATCTTGCACTTGGTCTCTACGCTTGTGCCAGCCAGAATGTCACAGTACGGGTTACTAAAGCGTCATCTCGTTCTATGCCTTTTGCCTATCTCTCCAGATTTACAATTATTTTTCCTATTTCTACTGTTAGGAGCATAAGGAGAATTATTTTTAATTCCTTGGTAAAGCCGACAGTGAATGAGAAAGGGGAGAAAGAGATTGATACGATCACCACTTCCCAGGCTCTGCAAATAGCAGGCCGAGCCGGCAGATTCAGCTCTCTGTTCAAGGAAGGTGAGGTTACCACCATGGTCCAGGAAGATCTGCCCCTGCTGAAGGAAATTCTGGACAGACCAGTCCAAGATATACAGGTGAAGTACAATAGAGGCTGTAATAGAAAAGTGAGGCTTTATTAGCAAACACCAGGTTATCTCAGCAATTACAGAATGTGTTAAGCCCCCGTTACACACAGCGAGATCGCAAGCGATATTGCTAAAGTGTCACCGATTTTGTGACGCAGCAGCGATATTGCTAGCGATATCGCTATGTGTGATACTTACCTCCAACCAGCTCCCCCGCTGGTTATCGCTGATCGCGCGAGAACGTCCTGGACCGACGCGTGGACGCGATCGGGAGGACGTCAGGATCGCCTCGTCTGACAGGTAAGTAACGACCGCTGCTATGTCGCTGGTGAGATCTGCCTGTGTGGCAGCTCACTTGCAACCACTTAGCGATGCACCAGCGATCCTGACCGCGTCATATCGTGGTCGGAATCGCTGGTGCATCGCTAAATGTAACAGTACCCTTAGTTGTCCTGGAGATTTGCTTTAAAAAGTGCGTATCTTAAGACGGCACCTTTACAAAAGGAAACCTCTTCATCGTTAGTTACTGCCAGGCTGTCTGCTGATAATCCCCAGTAATAAGTTGGTGTTGCGGGGGAACTGGCGGCCGGCCATAAATTTCTCTTCCTTGGTGTCTATTCAACTGAAGAGCCAACAATGTAATATATGGCCAAGTACGTGAACACTGGAGCTGTGTTAGTGGCTTTTCAATCTGGCAAACCAGGGCTGCGGAGTTGGTAGGCCAAACCTCTGACTCCTCAATTTCCATGACACCGAATCCAACTCCACCAAAATGGGCTCCAACTCCACAGCCCTGTGGCAAACAATAGTAAATCGCAAGCAAATGATCATTTCTTTTGATGGCCGTATTCCCTGATAGGGCATAATGATGGGCTGTGTTGCTCAGACAGCTGCTTTTAACCTCCTCACGACATTTGACGTAATTGTCAGATAGGTATTTCCGACCGATGATGTATAGGTACGTCATAACGATCGTGCAAGGCACAGGAGATATACCAGATCAATCGCCGACGGGAGCTCGGCTTAGTTGATCACTGAAACTCAGCTGTTGCTGCTGGAATCGAAAACCACTCCGCTTCCTGCTGTTTAATTCCTTACATGCCATGAGTGATATTGATTGCAACATTTATGAGGGGGAGGTTCCATTCAGATCGACATTATCGCAAGAGCCCGATGGTCGACACGACAAGCAGAGGTCATCTTCACAGGCCTTCTGGTCTGCCAATGACCGTGGCCTGCTGGGAGCATGATGGGTAAAGTTTTCAAAATGGGGATAATTGTGGGGGGTTTCCACTGTTTAGGCACTTCAGGCGCTCTTTAAACGCAACATGGCGTCTATCTATTCCAGCCAGTTTTGTACTCCCAAAAGTCAAATGGCTCCTTCCCTTCTGAGCCCTGCTGTGCCCCCAAACAGTAGTTTTCCACCACATATGAGGTATTTGCATACTCAGGAGACATTAGACAACAAATTGTATTGTCCTTTTACTCCTGTCACTCTAAATTTAGGGCTAAAGCAACATGTTTGTGAGAAAAAGTAAAATTAATCTTTTTTACTTCCTCATTGCTTTAGTTTCTGTGAAGCTCCTCAAGGGTTAATGGACTTCTTGAATGATGTTTTGAGCACCTTGAGGGGTGCAGTTTTTAGAATGTTGTCACTTTTGGGTATTTTCTGTCATATTGACTCTTCAGTCACTTCAATGCGATGTGTTCCCTAAAAAAATTGGTTTTGTAAATTTTGTTGGAAAAATAAGAAATCGCTGGTCAACTTTTAACCCTTGTAACTTCCTAACAAAAAAAATTGTTTAAAAAATGATGCTGATGTAAAGTAGACATGTGGGAAATGTTTATTAATGTGTGCTGTAACGATCTGGTTTAAGGGCATAAAAAAAATTGAAAATTTTTAAAAATTGTGAAATTTTTGCCAAAATTTCAATATTTTCATGAAGGTAAAAAAAAAATTCAATCTAAATTTACCACTAACATTAAAAGTACAGGGTGTTACGAGAAAACATTCTCAGTTAGTGGGATCGCTAGGAAGGTTCAAGGAAGGTGAGGTTACCACCATGGTCCAGGAAGATCTGCCCCTGCTGAAGGAAATTCTGGACAGACCAGTCCAAGATATACAGGTGAAGTACAATAGAGGCTGTAATAGAAAAGTGAGGCTTTATTAGCAAACACCAGGTTATCTCAGCAATTACAGAATGTGTTAAGCCCCCGTTACACACAGCGAGATCGCAAGCGATATTGCTAAAGTGTCACCGATTTTGTGACGCAGCAGCGATATTGCTAGCGATATCGCTATGTGTGATACTTACCTCCAACCAGCTCCCCCGCTGGTTATCGCTGATCGCGCGAGAACGTCCTGGACCGACGCGTGGACGCGATCGGGAGGACGTCAGGATCGCCTCGTCTGACAGGTAAGTAACGACCGCTGCTATGTCGCTGGTGAGATCTGCCTGTGTGGCAGCTCACTTGCAACCACTTAGCGATGCACCAGCGATCCTGACCGCGTCATATCGTGGTCGGAATCGCTGGTGCATCGCTAAATGTAACAGTACCCTTAGTTGTCCTGGAGATTTGCTTTAAAAAGTGCGTATCTTAAGACGGCACCTTTACAAAAGGAAACCTCTTCATCGTTAGTTACTGCCAGGCTGTCTGCTGATAATCCCCAGTAATAAGTTGGTGTTGCGGGGGAACTGGCGGCCGGCCATAAATTTCTCTTCCTTGGTGTCTATTCAACTGAAGAGCCAACAATGTAATATATGGCCAAGTACGTGAACACTGGAGCTGTGTTAGTGGCTTTTCAATCTGGCAAACCAGGGCTGCGGAGTTGGTAGGCCAAACCTCTGACTCCTCAATTTCCATGACACCGAATCCAACTCCACCAAAATGGGCTCCAACTCCACAGCCCTGTGGCAAACAATAGTAAATCGCAAGCAAATGATCATTTCTTTTGATGGCCGTATTCCCTGATAGGGCATAATGATGGGCTGTGTTGCTCAGACAGCTGCTTTTAACCTCCTCACGACATTTGACGTAATTGTCAGATAGGTATTTCCGACCGATGATGTATAGGTACGTCATAACGATCGTGCAAGGCACAGGAGATATACCAGATCAATCGCCGACGGGAGCTCGGCTTAGTTGATCACTGAAACTCAGCTGTTGCTGCTGGAATCGAAAACCACTCCGCTTCCTGCTGTTTAATTCCTTACATGCCATGAGTGATATTGATTGCAACATTTATGAGGGGGAGGTTCCATTCAGATCGACATTATCGCGAGAGCCCGATGGTCGACACGACAAGCAGAGGTCATCTTCACAGGCCTTCTGGTCTGCCAATGACCGTGGCCTGCTGGGAGCATGATGGGTAAAGTTTTCAAAATGGGGATAATTGTGGGGGGTTTCCACTGTTTAGGCAC
Organism: Dendrobates tinctorius; assembly: GCF_039654945.1. NCBI lineage: Eukaryota > Metazoa > Chordata > Amphibia > Anura > Dendrobatidae > Dendrobates > Dendrobates tinctorius. The sequence goes on along the minus strand of NW_027361823.1, from coordinate 5,078,905 downwards.
TTCAGGCGCTCTTTAAACGCAACATGGCGTCTATCTATTCCAGCCAGTTTTGTACTCCCAAAAGTCAAATGGCTCCTTCCCTTCTGAGCCCTGCTGTGCCCCCAAACAGTAGTTTTCCACCACATATGAGGTATTTGCATACTCAGGAGACATTAGACAACAAATTGTATTGTCCTTTTATTCCTGTCACTCTAAATTTAGGGCTAAAGCAACATGTTTGTGAGAAAAAGTAAAATTAATCTTTTTTACTTCCTCATTGCTTTAGTTTCTGTGAAGCTCCTCAAGGGTTAATGGACTTCTTGAATGATGTTTTGAGCACCTTGAGGGGTGCAGTTTTTAGAATGTTGTCACTTTTGGGTATTTTCTGTCATATTGACTCTTCAGTCACTTCAATGCGATGTGTTCCCTAAAAAAATTGGTTTTGTAAATTTTGTTGGAAAAATAAGAAATCGCTGGTCAACTTTTAACCCTTGTAACTTCCTAACAAAAAAAATTGTTTAAAAAATGATGCTGATGTAAAGTAGACATGTGGGAAATGTTTATTAATGTGTGCTGTAACGATCTGGTTTAAGGGCATAAAAAAAATTGAAAATTTTTAAAAATTGTGAAATTTTTGCCAAAATTTCAATATTTTCATGAAGGTAAAAAAAAAATTCAATCTAAATTTACCACTAACATTAAAAGTACAGGGTGTTACGAGAAACCATTCTCAGTTAGTGGGATCCTTTTGAATTTTTTCCAGACTTATAACCTCATAATGTGACACTGGTCAGAATTGTAAAAATTGGCCTGGTCACGAAGGTGAAATTAGGCTTGGGGTGAAGGGGTATTGCCTTGCCGAACACTGCCCTCCACTGTCTCCGGCACTTCTATTAGAGAATGAATGGGGCACTAGCGCATGCACATTGCTGCTTTATTCTGGTGATCCCGAGGTGTCTCTTTAGAAGTTATCTATCCTGTGGATAGGTCATAATCTTTTATTACCAGAATGCCCCTAAAGTAAAATAATCTGTTGTAATACATTTCTGCCAATTGGCTGACCAGGCAGACATGTTTGCTTTGTGTATATAACTCCCACATGCCTGCCCAATCCCAAAATCGCAGGCTTGATACCAAAGTGGCTTCTTGGTCAGGCTCAGCCAGATGTCCGTATTGCCAGCTTCCCATAATGTAATTTAACACTTCGATATTGAAAGTCATTATTTCATTGTGTAGGACTTGTGAAGCAGCTGCTTCATTTTGTGACTGTTTTCCTCTTTATCAGGCTGCCGGACTGCATCCTACAGCGGAGCAGATAGAAATGTTTGCTTACCACTTGCCTGATGCTACTCTCGCTAACCTCATCGTAAGTATCCTGCTGGGTCATACTCAGTTTTCCTGGTACCATTAGTTATACTATTGTACCCCTTTCACTATGTTTGTACTGAGAATTAGAGTGAGGCACTGTATCCTCAATAACCAGATATTTTCAGGGGGCATTTATCCTTTTTCAGTAATTTATCACTTACCATTTTTATTTACCTTTCTTCACATTTTAGGACATATTTGTCAGTCTCTCTCAAGTAGATGGGCTTTACTTTGTGTGCAATATTGACGATTTTAAATTTGTTGCCGACATGATCCAGCATATACCATTAAACTTGAGAGTACGCTATGTGTTCTGTACGGCTCCCATAAATCGCAATTTGCCATTTGTATGCACTTCACTATTAAAGGTGAGTTACCTTCTTATCTGAAATTATTAGCTCCCATAGCTTAAATTGTATTTTCTTTTGGTGAAAGGGGCTGTCTATTCCCAATTTCCCAATCGATCTGACGTCGGGTTTGGAGAATTGCTGCTGCCGGCTGGTGGGACAGTGGCTGACACAAGTGTTTTGCCTGGACATGTGCAGGACACTTGGGGTTTGGGATTTTGCAAGTCTCCCTCCTGGAGTGCAGCAGTGTCTCTACTGTCGCCAAGCACAGTAGAAATGGGATGGACAACCTCTTTAAGGCTATGTGCTCACAGCATGGAGTAGAAGAAGCTAACGGTGAAGCTGCTCCAGGAAAGCAACTGCTGGCATTTTCCTGAATCAGCTCCGCCTGAGAAACCTATATGGGTGTGCTGGTGTCTAAAAGATGCCATGTGCACAGAGCCTAAATCTTGTTTGCCATTCTAATAAACTTCTGTCTTTGCTATTTTAGTTTGCTCGTCAGTTTAGCAGGAATGAGCCACTTACCTTCCAGTGGGTCTGTAAGCACGCCAACTGGCCCGTTTCTCCTCCGAAAACTATCAAAGATCTGATGCATCTGGAAGCTGTGCATGACATCCTTGATCTTTATCTGTGGTTAAGGTGAGATTAAACTACCTTCATATTCCCATCAGTACCAGATATTTGGGTAGATAGACTGCTTTCTTTTGCTTGAACGGTGAGCTGTGGCTGTAGGCACTTTGTCTGCCAGATAGCTCTATCTAATACCCCCTACATATACATGTATGCTTTAACAAAGTGTGCATGGTTATTTTACTGCGATTCAGTCTGCTGACATTGAATGGATTGTCTGGTGATAAACCACAAGCCTGCAGTCACTCTGTGTGACTGCGGACTTGTGAATCCTCACAGCACTTCATATACTTGCGGTCACATGGCTGCTATTCCCGGCACTGACGCCAGAGAATCCTCTCAGCACGCGGCGAATGCACTGTAAGGATTCACAAGTTTGCAGTCACATAAAGTGACTGCAGACTTGTCGTTTTACACCGCAGACCCATTTAAAGAGGTTATCCCCTTTCAGAAAAAAATTTACGATATGTTTAGTTCATTATAAAAGAAAACAAATTTTTATTTACTTGCCCTCGCTAGGTCCAGTGTGGGATCTCCTCTGCTACTCGAGTCTCTCTTGGTTGGCTGCAGGGATGGTGTGATTTGACAGTACTGTTACCTAGTCACTGAGCTCAGCGGCTCTACTGATGTACACAGCATGAACCATTGAGCTAAATGATTGGCTGCAGCGCTGACAACAGGACGTCACCATTGGAGCCAAACATAGTGGGGCCGTGGCAGAGATGCAATGCTGGACCTGTGAAAGGTAAAGAAGGCTCAGTCTGGGTTTTCTTTTTTTTTTTTAATGAACTGAGCATTTGGTAAATAGTTTTCTGAAAGAATACAGCCCTTTAATCTAATCATTAATTTAAAAAAAGACTTGCATGGCCAAAGTATGCATGTTTATTTCAGAAGAAACAAGGTAAGCAAAAGCTGCTCTCACTGTTTTATCTGATGAGGAGCAAAGGATCGGGCAGATTAGAATACAATTTGATTATCTTATTCCTGATGGCAAGAAATGTGTTGATGGGACCATGATACAAGCCCCTAAAGTCCCCATACACATTAGGTATTTACCTAAAGATTGTTCGATCTTTAATCTTTAGCTACCTCTTCTGACTCCCCTCATACACAGGAACAATCTCAACCTAGTGCTTCTGTGGTTTTTGAAACTCCCTCATGGCGGTGTCTTATCTCCCCCATCATCATCTGTGAGGGGGAGGCCCCCATGCACATTGAACTGTCTTTGCATCCAGCTGATGTAGGCACATTAGTTTGACCTTGGCCTTAAGACATGAGATTTATATATATTTACAGCACCATTAAATTGGAATAGTAGAAAAACTTTAGAGGAACAAAAGTGCACAAGACCTTCGGGTGATACCCTTTTTGGGTGCGAAGGAAAGTAAAAGCAGGTTGTGTGCAGGCACAACTCCCATGAGCACCTGAGGATATCAGCTGCTGCCCTGTGGCTGGGGGAGGATCTCCTCCAGGATAGTTACCGAATTTGGAAGATAACTTGATATCAGACTGAGCTGCTGTAATTAAGAATCCTTAGGACCAAGATTAGTTGAACGGTTTTTATTCCCGTTTAATGGACCATCCAACCCTTCAATACCTCTTGGTCATAAGGATTCTTTACAGCAGCCCAGCCCGATATCGTGTTATAATCCAAATTACGGGGCAGGGTGGAAAACTTGGTAACTAAGACTTTCTGGTGACCCAAAAAATGTCTATCCCAGTTTAATGACCAATTTGGACGATTTCACAACATCAGGCTGGGCTGCTGTAAAGAATCCTTAGGACCAAGATGAGCTTCCACTAAGTGGAAATAAAAACTGTTCAATCTTTTAGGAATGAAGAGGCGAGGGAGATACAGCATTATTAGGGGGTGAGACCTGCTCTGTTTCTTTGTAGGAGGTGTTCATATGTTGTGATGACTAGTAAAGAGGACAAAGGGGGTGGAAAAGCAAGCTGATGTACAGCATACTCTAAAGTCTCTTTCTTTCTGTTTCTCTATCAGTTACCGCTTCATGGACATGTTTCCAGATGCTGGTCTTGTCCGGGCTATTCAGAGAGAGCTGGACATCATCATTCAGACAGGCGTTCATAGCATCACCAAACTCATTAGAGCCTCAGAAAACAGGGCGGCACTACAAATTGTCGATGACATTTCTAAAAACTCAGAAACTGTTCTGGAAGACACTCAGAAACCCGGAACCAGAAGAGTTCGAGGAACCAAACCAGTGTCGGTAAATCCTGAATCACAGAGAGCATCTCTCACCTCTAGACTGGTTCAGGATGGACTCCTTACACCAGATATGTTAAAACAGCTGGAGAAAGAATGGATGTCTCGTCAGCACAATCGCGGAAGCCAGATCCGATTAAATGAACTGGATATTTTAAAAAAGAACAGAAAGAAGAAATAGAACAGTAGATTATGTCCACTTTTATATTTTAGTTTTATAAAAAGAAAACACTGTATAAACAAAATGGTAATGATTTTGTAAGGGGTGAAATGTACTGAACACTACATAGGACACAACAATTTAGAATAGAATCATGCAATGAAGGCCGGATACAAAGCCGGTGGAGGGTGATACAATTCTTAATCTGTAGAGAGGAACACATTCTTCATGTGCCCATAAAGTGTTTGTGTAAATTTGAAGCTTTATTGGCAGGATCAAATAACTTAGTTTTGCTAAAGCATGTGTGTGTATATATCTATAAAATTGTATTCTATTAAAAAGGAGGAAAAAATATACATACTTTCCAAAAATGTTGAAGTGACTATCCTCCATTAAAGGGAATCGGTCACCTATTTTTTCGCATATAAGATGCGGCCATCTGGTTTATCTACAGCATTCTGTAATGCTGTAGATAAGCCCCCGATGTAACCTGAAAGATAAGAAAAACAAGTTATATTACACTCTCACCAGGGGGCGGTTGGGTCCGATGGGTGTCGCGGTCCGGCGCCTCCCATCTTCTAGCGATGACTTCCTCTTTTTTTCTTCCGTCACAGCTCCTGCACAGGCGTACTGCTCTGTCCTGTTGAGGGCACAGCAAAGTACTGCAGTGCGCAGGCCCCGGGAAAGGTCAGAGAGGTTCGGCGCCTGCGCACTGCAGTACTCTTCTCTGCCCTCAACAGGGCAGAGCAGTACGCCAGCGCCGGAGCCGCGAGGGGAAGCAAAGAAGAGGACGGTATCGCTAGAAGATGAGAGGCACCGGCCCCAGACCGTGACACCCATCGGACCCGGACCTCCCACCCGGTGCGTATAATATAACTCATTTTTCTTTTCTTTCAAGTTACATCGGGGGCTTATCTACAGCATTACAGAATGCTGTAGCTAAGCCCCTGATGGCGGTGGCCGCATCTTATATGCGAAAAAATAGGTGACAGATTCCCTTTAATGGAGTATAGCCACTTCAACAATTTTGCAAAGTATGTATATTTTTTCCTCATTTTTAATAGTAATTATTGTACCTGTGTAGGTCGCAAGAGCAGCACTCTGGAGTCCCCAGGTGGACACGCACCCACCCCAATGCAAGTTTTGGCGGAGCCTTCGTCAGGGGGCGGTGCATACCTGGTCAGACACGTCTAAAAATAGGTGTCTAGCCAATGAGATTGCCGCATATACCGGAAGTGATACATAGGGCATCATGGTAACCGTACCGCAAGCCGGTCGACGTCAGGAACTTTGCGGTCATGTGACCCAACGTCAATCAGCACATGCAGAGGCCAACGGGTGCCCAGGCACCATGGCGTGCATGTGTGTTAGGCTAGTTTCACACTAGCATTACTGGATGCAGCGCACGGCCGTCGCTAAGCTCCGCCCCCAGCCATGCCCCCTCCGGTCAGCTCCTCCTCTGATCGCATGGCGCTGCATGCGATCAGCATACCCTATATTTAGCGTTGGGTACGCTGGTCATGCGCTGGTACACTTTTGCCGGCGCTTGCGCCGAGCGCACAAAAATGCAACACTGTGTTTTTGTGCGCTCGGTGCAGCGCCAAAAGTGCGCAAGCGCAAAAGTGTACCAGCGCACGACCAGCGTACCCAGCGCTAAATATAGGGTACGCTGATAACATGCAGCGTCATGCAATCAGAGGAGCTGACCGGAGGGGGGCGGGCGGAGCTTAGCGGCAGCCGTGCACTGCGCCCAGTAACGCTAGTGTGAAACTAGCCTTAGGCATGCTATTAGGCTGGGGTCACACTTGCAACTGCAATGAGAGAAACTCACGCATCAATACCCGACTCTGCCGCCTGCAGTCAGGACCGGAGTGTGCGGCTACATGTATTTCTATGCAGCTGAGTGCTCCGGTCCAGAGTGCCATCGGCAGTGCCGGGTATTGATGTGAGACTCGCACGTTGCAGTTGCAAGTGTGACCCCGGCCTTAGTACAAGAAGGTGTATATTACAACTACAAATTAAATGGGCAGTTGCTGTTCACCTATGGTTATAAAGTTAAGCAGTAAGATGACACCATGTCTATCACATATCAATACTTACATCTCTTAAGAAAAACATAGTGAACAAAATGTGACATGGAAGCAAGAAGGAAAAGGGACATAGAACATGTCAGATAATGTAAGTATATGTAGTATTGATAGTCCATATACATCATAGATATACAGTGTAAACCACCTGTGTAGGACGTATCTTATGCAATGAACATAAACAGTAATTGTCATAACAGCCTGTATGCATTGTACTGGGACTGGGGGAGGAGGCGAAAAATGACAACACCATACAAAGTATGTACTAAAATTATCATATGAGAGAATCAACAATAATATTTATGCATCATATTAACATATTAAAGACACATGTGACATGCACAAATGTGAACAAGTCGGTCGGACAGTGTTCACACCACCCACTGATTGAAACACAAAAAGAAAACACAGAATGACAAATGTGCAGAAATACCCTGCAGTAACAAATATGACAGTAATCAGCAAGTGCTGGTAAAAAGATGGCAACAAATACAGGGTATTTGGTCGATAGGTTTTTTTGCAAAAAAAAATGTATACCAAGCTACTCCACCTCGCCAAGGTAACCCTTAATGGAGCAGCCCCTATCTAATGTATTTAAAACCTGAACATATGAACAGGATTCAGACAGGCGCTTCCTAGTATGGGCACATTGTATAAGACAGCTCTTTATGTGCATGTCACACAAGAGAGAGGTGGGGTCTCTCAAACCATGCATAAGCAAGGAAAAAAAGGGATTAAAAACACATGTGACATGCACAAATGTGAACAAGTCGGTCGGAGAGTGTTCACACCACCCACTGACTGAAACACAAAAAGAAAACAGAATGACAAATGTGCAGAAATACCCTGCAGTAACAAATACGACAGTAATCAACAAGTGCTGGTAAAAAGATGGCAACAAATACAGGGTATTTAGTCGTTCATATGTTCAGGTTTTAAATACATTAGATAGGGACTGCTCCATTAAGGGTTACCTTGACGAGGTGGAGTACCTTGGTATACATTTTTTTGCAAAAAAAAGTGTCAACTAAATACCCTGTATTTGTTGCCATCTTTTTACCAGCACTTGCTGATTACTGTCATATTTGTTACTGCAGGGTATTTCTGCACATTTGTCATTCTGTGTTTTCTTTTTGTGCATCATATTAACATAGTGCAGCTACAGTATATATCCAATCAGAAATTAATTAGGAAGAAATGGCAGAGGACCAACAAGCACAAGTCCTGCCATATATTAGATGAACATATATCATCAACATGCCAACCAATTATGTTCTGCCAAGATGATACATAGATGGAAATCGATGTCATCAAATGGAATACTTGAATGATCTCATTTTTGAATTCCAGCACCCGGGCATTGGAGTAAACCCCTCTAAACAACAAATATAAAACATGTTAAAATCAATCAAACCATGTACATATGCATTCTAATGCAGCAGGCAAGTAAAGGGGGGAAAATTAATGTTCTCATTTAATGCTCTCAGGTGAAGTGTGTCTAGTGACCAAATCCATCTGGATTCTAGTTGCGCTAATCTTATTTTTCCCCCCCGAATATTCACATCAATCTGGTCTATGCATCTGACTTTAAGTAGGGTACTGTCACAGTCATTATAAAGTGGCGAGGTATGGTCCGGAGTGTGGATGGGTCCACGTGGCAGGCCAAAGCAGTGATTCCAACTACGTGTTCCCCTACACCTACGTGTCCCCTGAAAAAAGGTGGGCTATCACTACTTATTTTATTGGGATTTTGATCGTTTTTCTGTTCTCTCAAGTTTTGCTAGTATATCATATACATTGTATTACACGTGCACAATCGTATGATGCACAAAATGTTTTTTTTTCTCCATCGCTTCAATGGGGGACACAGGAACCATGGGTGTATGCTGCTGCCACTAGGAGGCTGACACTTTGCACATAAAAAAGTTAGCTCCTACGCAGTATACACCTCACCGACTGGCACTAAATTAATCAGTTTAGCGTAGTGTCAGTAGGAGGTGGACACAGGTCTTTCATTAGACCCTTATCTACCTCAGTGTATTTCTGGAGGGATACATTCTGAATAGTCAAATCTGTACTCCCACAAAGAGACTGAGTATGGTGTGTACTGCCACCCCATATCCTCATATGTCTCCTTGGCAGGATCAAGAGCCCCCATCACGGATGTTTGTCCAGGCGATCCACACCGTTCCTAGCCCCCCGTCTCCCACCCACTCGCCCACCAGAGCCTGTCGGTTGGAGAAGGCACGGACGTCCATCAACAGGATTTCTTTATGGATGTCCTTTACATCGCCTGGAAGATGAGGTACCTCTTCCCTCAGGTTTTCTTCCAGAGAATGTATTTACGGATGAAGTAGGTAAGTATCTGCAGGTCAGGACCCACTCTAGCTTCCCTGTCAGCATAGTGTTCCTTAGTTTCTAAAGCAGGGCCCTGGGCTGTGGTGTATGGGTATCCGGGGAAGCACTGCAGCTTTACAGCATAGGGCTACAGCTCCCCTTTTCACAGATCGCCTTGAAGTCCCCTCGTTCCCTGCAGTTCCCCCCGTTCCTTGGCGCACTCATAACAGGCTGCCTTGTGGAGTCTCAGCTGAGAGCAGTCGCCACGGCAGTTTGACTATTGGCGATGCCTCCGTGCTGTCCTGGGCTCCCCGGTGTCCGCCGGGTTTAATCCATGCCCCGGCTTCTATCGGGCCTTGTCCTGCGATTTGGCCATGCTCCCCTTCACATCCTTGAACGGGCTTTTCTCTCTTGTGCTTCCTCCTTCTACCTGGCTTTGCCCACCACTCTGCATCAGTGCATGATGACATCGGCGCCATCTTTCACCTCCTGATGCGGCGCCTGGCTCCGCCCATTCCTCCCAGCCTCTGTATAGGCTTCTAGCAGCAACATCTTTTGCCTCCTGAGCACGCAGTTGGCTCCGCCCCTCTTCTGGCCTCAGCGGGCTTTTGGCTCCTTGCCGCCCACTTCCAAAGCACACACTATCTGCCCTGCATCTCCTCGACAGCCTCCATTTTCCCAGCTTGTGAATCCGGACACTGATTCTGTCTGCGGGACCTGCATACCCAAACCATCTGCGCAGCCTCTATAGCTGGAAGTCACCTACAGGACATGTGATCCAAGAGTAGCTCTGCTCTGCAGACTGACACCCTCCTCTGCTCCCCTATCCCCTAACCTTCTGGCACCGCTTAGTGGGTTTTTTCATCATGTCTAATTCTAAGTCACACCATTCTCATCCTCAAACTTCCTCTTCTGCTTTCGTCAGTCACTTTGCATGTTCATCTTGTAAAAGCAAACTTCCCTCTGTCAAGACTGCAGCAACCCCATTGAGCCCACCGCCCAGGAGCCCCCGGTTGACCCACGTGAGAGCAAGACCAGATCTCACCAGGGTGTGTCAGATCCTGGTGTCCATACTTGATAAGTTGCCCCTGCAGACTTCCACAGGAACCAGTAGGTCACAGGAAGCTCCGAGCCTGCCAACATAAGCTGCAAAAGATCCAGACAGGAGCAGCGGTCTGAATCCTCTTCCCATTCCATCTCGCCCCATAGTTCGTCCCAGAGGCCGCCTCCTTCCTGGTCCTCTCCCGAGTCAGGCGAGGCGTTATCGGATGCACCCTCTGAGGATGTTTTGTAGCTGGATTCGGACCAAATCACTGACATGAGGGATATGGTGCAGAGCCTCATTGGGGCGATCAACCAGACCTTCGGCATCAAAGACTCCCCTGCGGAACCCGCAGATCAGGCGGTTTCGTTCAGACGGTCTAAACCACCTTGCAAAGTCTTCGCTCCTCATTCTGGGAGAGAGAAAATCTGACCAGGCGCTTTCAAAAAGGAAAGCACCTTGGCGTGTTATATTCCTTTTCTACGGAGCTCACCGCCAACTGGTCAGCTTCCCCCTCCATGGACCCGCCAGTTTCTAGGCTATCTAACAACACGGTCCTTCCGATCTCTGGTGGAGCATCTTTGAGCGATTCTAATGACAGAATTATAGAATCCTTTGCAAAGTCTGCATTCGAAGCAGCTGTGTCTATAGCTCCCGCCTTTGCTTCCACTTGGATTTCAAAGGCCATGGCCAAATGGGCAAAGGATCTCTGCCAAGGCATTCTGGCTGGAGCCCAGCCAGAACAGCTGGCGGAGCTCGCCAACCAGATTTCTCTCGCAGGCAAATATTTGGTCTCTGCCTCCCTGGATGCCACGTCTTGCACAGCTCAGGCGTCCAGCAACGTTGTTGCCATTCAGTATACAGTTTGACTTAAGGCCTGGCAGGTGGACTTATCAAAAAATATATAAAAAAAGAAGAAAACGCGGACGGCACCGCTGTTACCATATGACTTCTAGTGGTGTGCGGTATCCGGAGCACTCAATGCTGGCAGCTGCGGGTGCTGGTCTGGAGATCCACAACATAGAATATTTCCAAGGAGAGATATTGGACCCGTTGAAGCGCTTTGGTAGTGCGAAGCGGCCGTTGTCAGCTGCTTTCTCCCCTCCTTTTATCACTCCCCGGCCGACATGTATAGCATGTACTAATAAACCCAGCGATATTTCATCAGCTTCAGGAGTGCGGTCTTCCTTTCTCCTTGGACTTATCAAAAAAGTTCCTTACCAGCCTACCTTTTCAGGAATCGTGCCTCTTTGGTGCCAGGCTGGACCAGATTATTAAAGACGCCACTGGGGGCACAAGCTGTCTTCTTCCCCAGTCCAAACCCCGTCAGCCTCTTCCAAAACAGCAGTTTCGGCCCTTCCGTCATGTCGCCACGACAGAGCCTTTTTCCAGACAGCAGAGACTGCAAGCGCGCCAAGAGAGGAAGAAGTTTTCCTTTAGGCCCACTCCTTCCTGGTGCTCCCATTCCTCTCAAGGTAGATCCACCAGGCCCAGACCTGGAAGGTCTACCTCTGCATGACTGTCAGCAAAACCCAGCGCACCCCCCCCAGTTGGGCGGCCATCTCCTTTGCTTCAGAGACGTCTGGCTCGCTTCGGTGGAAGACGCTTGGGTCAGGGAAGTTGTATCCTCAGGATACAAGAGAGAATTTTTGTTTTTCGGGATCAATTCTTTGAATCTCAAGCTCCGAGAGACCCAGCTTTGGTCCCGGGTTTCTTTGCATCCATCGCCTCTCTCCTCAGATTGAACCCATACCAGAAAGAGAACGTTTCACAGGTTTCATCTCAAACCTGTTTGTAGTGCTGAAAAAAGGCGGCGCAGTTGGCCCATTCTGGATCTCAAGTTACTGAACAAAAGGGTCCGCCTGTGACATTTCAGGATGGAGTCCCTTCATTCAGTAATCCACTTCCATGGAGGCGCAGGAATTCCTGTGCTCCATAGCAATTCAGGATGCTTATCTGCATGTCCCTATCTTCCCAGGACATCAGAAATTCCCGCGTTTCGCGATACATCAGAAGCATTTCCAGTTTGTCAAGTATCAGCGCTTTCCATTCTTTTCCAGAAGACATTATCCTCCCATCCTCGGGTTAAGACATTTCTTCAGGAGGTAGCTCATGCAGCACCTCTGTATCAGGCTCCCATGGATCCCTGGGATCTCAATGTAATCCTAGCGGTCCTACAGGGTTCGCCCTTTGAGCCTCTCAAGGAAGTTTCCCTGACCTTTCTCTCCTGGAAAGTGGCCTTTCTCATGGCCATCACCTCTATCTGACGCGTCTCGGAGTTGGCGGCCCTTTCTTGTCGACCTCCTTTCTTGGTGCTTCACCAGGATAAGGTGGTTCTCCAGCCGCCGCATTCCTTCCCAAGGTGGTATCCGCTTTCCACATAAATGAGGGCATCGTTCTACCTTCCTTTTGTCCTGCTCCAATTCATCCTTTGAAAGGCTCCTTGAACAAGCTAGACCTGGTCAGAATGGTGAGGGTCTACTTGGCTAGAATTGCTCCTTTCCAGAAGACAGACTCCCTTTTAGTCATTCCAGATGGTGCGCGAAAAGGCCTGCCGGCCTCCAAGGTGACTATTACTTGCTGAATCAGATCGGCAATTTTGGAGGCTTACTGGGTCAAACACAGAGTACCCCCTCCTGGGTTTAAGGCTCACTCTACCCGGACAGTGGGCGCCTCCTGGGTGGTGCACCACAGGGCTTCTGCGCTGCAGCTGTGCAAGGCTGCAATCTGGTCTTCTGTCCACATGTTCACAAAATTGTACAAGGTCCACACCTACGCTTCGGCGGACGCCAGACTAGGCAGAAGGATCTTGCAGGCAGCTGTGGTGAGTTCTGCAACCTAATGGATGTTTGCTTTTCCCTCCCCAGGGACTGCTTTGGGACGTTCCATGGTTCCTGTGTCCCCCAATGAAGCGATGGAGAAAACAGAATTTTTGGTTGCTTACAGTAAAATCTGTTTCTCTGAGCCTTCATTAGGGGACACAGCACCCTCCCATGTTTTACAACTCCTGTTATTTGTTCTGTGTGTTGTAGTTACAGTTGAGTTGTCTGTTTTTTTTTCTATTCTGCTTCTCCTACTGCCTTCTCACTAACAGATTAATTTAGTGCCAGTCGGTGGGGTGTACACTGCTGAGGAGGAGCTAACTTCTTTATGTGCATAGTGTCAGCCTCCTAGTGGCAGCAGCATACACCCATGGTTCCTGTGTCCCCCAATGGAGTCTCTGAGAAACAGATTTTACAGTAAGCAACCAAAAATCCTGTTTTTTCTATGATTCATTTGGATTAAGTACCAAGTCTGCTGATATATAAGCAAGCTGAAATGTCAGTTTACCTGATGAGTAAGCTTCTGGTTCATTCAGCAGGTGGTTGTCAGCCTGTTTACACTGCACACTTGTCGTGACACAAGCGTTTCTAGTAACACTTATTCTTGATAATCAGCCAGTGCAAATGCAACTTTACTCTAGTAGCCAACATAGCCTATATTCAGGTTGTATTGTTATAAAGAAAAAAAAGTATTTTTTCTCACTTCTGTAATATCATCATTATATGACATGAAAAACTGCTCCTTATTTACGTTCAGTGCAGGTCTTGGTTTGCCTACTCCGGCATGCACTGCTCCCTTAAGAATCCAACTTAATGCACAGATACAAAATTAAAATTTTTTTATTGTAGATCATGTAATATTGCTTAGCAGATTTACAGCCGGTACAAGTCTTCAACACATTTTGATTGTGGCTGCAATTCTTATTCGGGAAAATACAACTTCTCACCATCATTACATGAGCTTAAATAAGGCTACTTGGTGAGACGTCCACACCCAGCAAGAAAAGCTGTTGAATAATTAATTACTAATCATTAATAACTTCAAATGTCTGCTAAAGTAAGATCTTAATATGAATAGCTAATACAGAGAAACCACACATGATAGAAAAGTTTAGGTAAAGATAGTTGGAAATGAGTCAGTTTCATTAAAGCATACACAGGGGCGTAACTACCACGGTCGCAGCAGTCACCACTGAGAGCGGGCCCGGGGGGAGTCAGGGGCCCGGCAGGTCCGACCATATCTCCCAATGGTCCTAATTCTTGCGGGACAGTCACGTTTTTGACCCCCTCCCACCCGCACCCCATCCAGCACTGCACTGAGCCACCACGCCCCCCCATGCACCCCATCCTCGCACTCATGCAGAGACCCACCGCAGCCCCCCACAGCCTGCAAACACGTTGCTAGGCTGTTCTGTAATGTACGCACAGGACCTGTGAAGAGGTCACAGGAGGGGAGGAGTCAGGGGTCACATGATCAGGGGCCTCTGTCCAAGGCCCCCGATCATGTGACCCCCTGACTCCTCCCCTCCTGTGACCTCACAGGTCCTGTGCGCACAGCCCTCAGTGTATGCAGGACTCCACTATGCTGGTTGTCATGGTGCTGGATGAGGGTAGGGTAAGTTTATGTGTGGAGTCAGGAGGGGTTTACAGTGTGGATGTAGCAGAGCTGTGTGTGTATAATTTTGGATGGAGCGGATCCGCGTGTGTACGAGATGGACGGAGCAGATCCGCGTGTGTACGAGGTGGACGGTGCAGAGCCGCGTGTGTACGAGGTGGACGGAGCGGAGATGTTCGTGTATTTTGGCATGGGAGGCCCCATTTGAAAGTTTGCACCGGGGCCCATAGCTTTGTAGTTACGCCACTGAGCATACAGGTACATTACAAAAGTAAATATAATCATTTTAGCTCACATGAATATATAACTTGTACCAATAAAGTGATGAGCGACCGTGCTGAGATATGGTGTTATCTCAGCATGCTCAGGTGCTAACCGAGTGTCTTCGGCACGCTAGAAAAGTATGTTCTAATCCCCACGACTGCATGTCTCGTGGCTGTTAGCCAATCCCTGCATGTGTTGCAGCTGTCTAACATCCGTGAGATATACAGTCGTGGGGACTCCAACATATTATTCTGTCATAGATTTTTGATTGATATAGATATATATCTCTGTGTGTGCTGCGGCCTGTCCTAATTAGACAGAGTCTTATTGAGCGCTCAAGGAAGGAAAGACGCCAAGCCTAGTTAGCAGCAATCCTTTCCAGCAGAACTCTGGAAGTTTATTGAATATACTTGGTTTTATCAGTTCGTACAAAGGAGTGGTTACTTATTAACATAAAGGCTGAACTTCTAGTTTAATTGGTCAGTTTAAATGCATGAACATATATGGGTGTCCGACCTGAGGTGACTTAGACATCATATGATCTACTGTCCCTTGTCTTACAATGTCAGCAAGACTCCAATATCGGCTTGGACCATCTGGCCTAACTTCCTCTTCTGTATGTCTGGGATAAATGTCACAAGACAATGCTATCATGAGTTAACATCAGCTCCCCAGACTGGCTCATGGGGGGGTAGCAGGTCATTTCCAATAACTGGTTACAAAGTTCAAGCTGTGCATATGTATCTGTGTGCATATGAGTATACTGTATAAGAGTATATAGCATATAGCCGGCAAGTGAGATCTAGATGAAATACATATACATATATATTTCCATAACAATCCCCCCTTAGATATCGCTTGCCCTAAAATCCTGCTCCTGGCCCAAAGCGCTGCAACTCTTTTATGCTGCCAGTGGACTGACTTACGCCTAGCGCATACATCCTCCTCTGTACAGACTTTTCGCAAATGGGCGGTCAAGAGGTCTGTCCCTAATGGGGGTTTGGTGCAATGTAATCAAAGTCTCTTAGTTAGCAGTCTATGCATGTGTATTCTCTATCAGGTAGGTAATTTATTCAGTCAGGTAGGTCATCCACAGCATCATTCCAGCTCAGGTGTATCTTCTGGTATGAGGGCTTTTTCCTTAAATGCGGTGCGTGGATCCAGGTGGGGGTTTTCCTTCCAGGTTGGTGGCGTCAGCACTTGGAGAAGGGCCATCGGATCTGGGATCGAGTGCTTCTCCTTACGGACTTTTTCCACCCACACTCAGTCTCCTGACTTCAGGGCGTGCATTCCAGGCACCGAATCTGGACCTGGCAATGAAGGAAAAAACTCGAGAATGGACATTAGCAAGATTCTTGATAAATTCAATTACACATGCAGACAAAGTATCACATTGCATAGTCAACTGCTAAGTAAAGAATACCCCTAACCTGGGGGTTAGACCAAATAAAGTTTCATATTGGTGACAGCTTTTTCTGAGTCTAGGGGAGTGTCTAATGCCAGGGTTTGTCTGCTTCTTGGCAGAATTTTTTTTAGCATGCTGCTCTTAAGTGTCCCACCTAGTCTATGGTGGGTAGTGTGTGTAGGCCTAAGTCTGAACCTACTGCTGATCAGATCTCGTGTCAGGTTTGCTGTGTATGTGGGTCCCTGATCACTTGCTATTGCTTCTGGAACCCCCATATCTGCACACTATTTTCGAGAGTAGCTTCTTTGCAATAGTCTTCGCCAACCGGTTACTTACTGGGAAGTCTTCAGGCCGGATGGCGTGGGGGAACCTTTCCCGCTTGTCCGATGTTGAATTTTTCGGAGGCCAAACAGCTGCTGGGAATTTGGCTGTTAAGGTGTGAGTTGAGTCCAATCAGGTCATTCATCTGTGTCTTCAATTCTGTGCGGGGCCATGTGCCCATTGAACCACCGTAGGGTACACACTTTGAGGTAGACGGTTTCTTTGGAGCCCAGTGCTTTTGCCCTTCAGCATCCAGCTTTCCTTCTCCTTCCGAGTTTGATCCTGCTACTTCTTGTACAACTTTCAGGAAGTCATTTTGTTAGGTTTAGTGACTGGGTTGTGGTAATTGACATTCTCTGAGCTGATTGTGGGATTTTGGCTGAGGTTTCGTCTATGTCCGTGCCGCGGCATCTCCCCTCCCTCTGTATGAAGACTAGGGTTAGACTGTGTCAGAGGAGGACTTGGGACTCTTTGCATTGGTACAGATCCAGCCGGCATTCTCCGGGGATGAGGGGGAAGGTCAAACTGTTGTAGCCTTGGGATACCTTCGGACTCATGCAGCTCGTCTCGGGCGGACGGGGTAAGTGTTGCCGTGGACTGCTGACTGTAGGACTGTGCTGGAGAAGAAGCTTCCCCACGAGAGGGTGGTGGAGGACAATCTTCTGGAATGATCTCCATCAAATATGTCCTTTCTGTTAAAGGTGGGCACCATTCTTCTGCCTCAGAATTCATATCCACGTCAGAGTCTTCATCCTGGAAGTGATTCAGCTTGTTGGCTGGTGGAGGAGGAGGCAGCACTTCTGTCAAATTCAGAGATGGCGTCTTCACCGGTTTTCCCATTGACTTCTGTTTGCCAGGTTTTCTCATCTTCAGTCGTCATGTAGTAGCCGTCCAGCTCTACGACCTCTCCCATTTTCCATATTGTCTTCCTCTGGCTGCTTCTTTGGCTGCCACGTCTGCCATGTTGATGTCCCGTGTCTCTACTGTGTTCAATTTTCCGTGTGCCTTGACCTTCAACACTGCCACTACTTTTAGTAGTTGAAGAGCGTCCAGCAGGTCTCTGATGGCTCCATGATGCTTCACGGTCGATCCGCTTGCTGTGATGAAGTCTCTTGCAGCCCAGATGGGTCCGAAGTCGTATGCTATGCTATGCGAGTACCTGGAAGTTTTGTTCTTCACAATCTGGCAGGCCTTTCGTCAGCTCTATCAGTTCTGCTTTTTGGGCTGACAAACTTCTGGACCATAGGATGTCTTGATTGCTGGTCATTGCACAGCCTGTGTGGAACCTTCCTTCATCATTTGGAAAACTGGAGCCATCTACGGTATCTTTCAGATTTTTCATCTGAGGGTCCGTATCCACATCCACCCTTGGGAGTGGGAGTAGAGACAGGTAATGGCTGAGAGCACTGAAAGGTGGTGGAGAGCCGCCTTGTCAGGAGGGCGTGTGCTGCAGATATTGTTTTCATGCAGGAGGGGCCCCCCTTGCAACTGGATCCAGGCCAGCTGAGAGGTATTCTGGAGGCCTCTGGTTTTCCTCCGTGGGTCTGTTTTAAGACACCAGTAGCATGACTTTCTCCATCTTTGTCCTTCCTTTTCTGTTCGGCAAAGACGGGATGGCTTCTCGTAGTCAGGGAGGCCTAGAGCTGGCGCAGAGACCATGAAGTCTTTCAGTTTCCTGTACGAGATGAAGGCTGCAATGCGTTGATGCAATTGTGCAGAGGCTGCATTAAGCCTAGAGCACCAGAGATCCGAGTTCTGCAGTACGAGACTAGACCAAGGAAGGCCTGCATCTTCGGAGTTGTTGAGGGAGCCATCTTCTCCTCCGCGGTCTTCCGGTCATCTGCTAAGTGTTTCGTCTAGTGGGCGATACGGTGTCTTCAGGAACTTGCTTTTGACACCACTGGACTCTGTTTTGCAGAACTTACGTTGACTTACGTTGACTTTTCTGAGGTGGGAAGTCAAGCATGCGCTCGAGAACAGGAGCAGGGAATAGCGGTCCCCATGGGGAAGGTCCGGTGTGGAGGCTTCCCTGAACACAGTTGCGGAGCCTCAATGGGTAGAAGAAATGAAGCAGGAGTTGAAGAACATCCAGGGCGAGATGGCTGAAGTGAAAAGAAGGACTGAGTCTGGGACTGGACGGCCTAGTTTCAACCCTGGTCCTTGGGGACTCCGCCCCACCCGGGGTGGACAGACCTCGCAGACCCAGTGCTATGAGTGCGGGGAGCCGGACCACTTCGCCCGAGAGTGTCCACAGCGTGGGAGATACCCACCCTGGCGGCCATTGAACTAGAGGGCTCTAGACTGGAGGGACACCGCTCAGAGCCAGAAACCACAATTAGGGGTGGTGGAAGTCCCGAAGATTTGGTCGCAAAGTGTCCGGTGATATGGGCAGAAGTCGAGGGCCGTGCCGTCCGGTGCCTAGTCTATACGGGGTAACAAGTAACAACTATGCCTGCAACTTATTTCCGGCAGAATTTCCCTGAGGCAGCGAGACCCCAGTGGGGGCCCATGATCAGACTGGTAGCCGTCAATCAACTACCAGTCCCTGTTGCCGGGGTGGTGTGGGTACAGGTGACGCTGTGCTGTAAATTCCTCGGCCACAGAGGAGTGGTTCTGACCCACGGAGAAACTGATAAACAGCACCCAGTCATTCTGGGCATGAACATACTGCGGGAGTTCGGCAACCTACTCCTCAATGATCCCACGCATGAGACCTTGAAACAGTGGGGTTCCCGCACGGCCCAAGGACAGGAATTCCAGCAGTTAGTGCGGGAAGCATGAGTCCTCCAGGACTGCCAGGAGGGCGAGGCCCTGGGCATAGTCATCGCGCCAGCGGCTCCCCTGCTTGTACTCCCCCCTGGACAGGCAGTGGTGGCCATGCCCATCCGAGCCCCGATACCATTGGAAGGTGTGGAGATGTAGGTGGAGCCATGCTACTCGGAGCGCTTACCCCCCTGGCATACTGGTGGCTCGCTCCCTGACCACAGTGTAGAAGGGGACTGTCCTGGTGTGCTGCGTTAACCTTGAAGCCCCGGACAGAATTGGCCAAGCTAGTAAGGCCTTTTGAAGAAGTACTACCGGCCCCTGCAGTTCAATTGAGAGTGCAATCCGAGGACCCCTGGGCAGTAACTATCCGTACTCTACAGGCTACCAAAATTTCAACTCAGGAAAAGGGTCGAATCATCCTGGAACAAACGCGGGCCAAACTCTCCGGACTAACTGCAGCCCAGCTCTCTCACATAAAAACACTGCTCGGACAGTATCACGCGGTACAATTGTGGCCAAAAGTATTGACACCCCTGCAATTCTGTCAGATAATACTGTTTCTTCCTGAAAATGATTGCAAACACAAATTCTTTGGTATTATTATCTTCATTTAATTTGTCTTAAATGAAAAAACACAAAAAGAATTGTCCTAAAGCCAAATTGGATATAATTCCACACCAAACATTAAAAAGAGGGTGGACAAAAGTATTGACGCTGTTCGAAAAATCATGTGATGCTTCTCTAATTTGTGTAATTAACAGCACCTGTAACTTACCTGTGGCACCTAACAGGTGTTGGCAATAACTAAATCACACTTGCAGCCAGTTGACATGGATTAAAGTTGACTCAACCTCTGTCCTGTGTCCTTGTGTGTACCACATTGCGCATGGAGAAAAGAAAGAAGACCAAAGAACTGTCTGAGGACTTGAGAAACCAAATTGCGAGGTAGCATGAGCAATCTCAAGGCTGCAAGTCCATCTCCAAAGACCTGAATGTCTTGTGTCTACCGTGCACAGTGTCATCAAGAAATTTAAAGCCCATGGCACTGTGGCTAACCTCCCTAGATGTGGAAGGAAAAGAAAAATTGACAAGAGATTTCAAACAAAAATTGTGCGGATGTTGGATAAAGAACCTCGACTAACATCCAAACGAGTTCAAGCTGCCCTGCAGTCCGAGGGTACAACAGTGTCAACCCATACTATCCGTCGGCGTCTGAATGAAAAGGAACTGTATGGTAGGAGACCCAGGAAGACCCCACTTCTTACTCCGAGACATAAAGAAGCCAGGCTGGAGTTTGCCAAAACTTACCTGAAAAAGCCTAAAACGTTTTGGAAGAATGTTCTCTGGTCAGATGAGACAAAAGTAGAGCTTTTTGGGCAAAGGTATCAACATAGAGTTTACAGGAGAAAAAAAGAGGCATTCAAAGAAAAGAACACGGTTCCTACAGTCAAACATGGCGGAGTTCCCTGATGTTTTGGGGTTGCTTTGCTGCCTCTGGCACTGGACTGCTTGACCGTGTGCATGGCATTATGAAGTCAGAAGACTACCAACAAATTTTGCAGCATAATGTAGGGCCCAGTGTGAGAAAGCTGGGTCTCCCTCAGAGGTCATGGGTCTTCCAGCAGGACAATGACCCAAAACACACTTCAAAAAGCACTAGAAAATGGTTTGAGAGAAAGCACTTCTAAGGTGGCCAGCAATGAGTCCAGACCTGAATCCCATAGAACACCTGTGGAGAGATCTAAAAATGGCAGTTTGGAGAAGGCACCCTTCAAATATCAGGGACCTGGAGCAGTTTGCCAAAGAAGAATGGTCTAAAATTCCAGCAGAGCATTGTAAGAAACTCATTGATGGTTACCGGAAGCGATTGGTCACAGTTATTTTGGCTAAAGGTTGTGCAACCAAGTATTAGGCTGAGGGTGCCAATACTTTTGTTACTTTTGTCTGGCCCATTTTTGGAGTTTTGTGTGAAGTGATCAATGTTTTGCTTTTTGCGTCATTCTCTTTTGTGTTTTTTCATTTAAGACAAATTAAATGAAGATAATAATACCAAATAATTTGTGTTTGCAATCATTTTCAGGAAGAAACTGAGTATTATCTGACAGAATTGCAGGGGTGTCAATACTTTTGGCCACAACTGTATTTGCTAGTCATGAGGAAGATTTTGGATGTACCACCGCCATCACCCATGGAATTCCCACGGCAGGAGCAGCCCCCATCCGTGAACGATATCGACAGATTCCTCCACAACTCTACTAAGAGGTGAAAACTTTGCTAGCCCAAATGCTACGAAAGGGAGTGATACAAGAAAGCCAAAGCCCCTGGGCGGCTCCTATTGTGTTGGTCCGCAAAAAGGATGGCACCTTACGATTCTGCGTGGACTATCGAAAGCTGAATGCTTGTACTATCAAAGACTCGTACCCACTACCCCGAATAGAAGAATCCTTGTCCGCCTTGGGGATGGCGACGTACTTTTCTACTTTGGACCTGGCCAGTGGGTACTGGCAGGTACCCATGTCAGAAGAAGACAGGGCAAAGACGGCGTTCATACTTCCTATGGGGCTATTTGAGTTTAATCGAATGCCGTTCGGACTGGCCAACGCCCCGGGGACCATTCAGCGGTTGATGGAGCGGTGTCTGGGAGATCTCAATTTTGAGGCCACGTTGATATACCTTAATGATATCATCATCTATGCTGCCACTTTTGAGGACCACCTGAAGCAGTTGGGGCAGGTACTCGGATGGCTGCAAAAGTACGAGTTGAAGGTAAAACCCCAAAAATGCCATCTATTTCGCACCCAGATCGAATATCGGGGTCATGTCGTCTCATCGGAGGGCGTAAGGCCTTCCCGGGAAAAGGTTGCTGCCATTCAGGGATGGCCTACCCCCGAGACGATAAAAGACGTGCGGGCCTTCCTGGGGTTGGCCGAATACTACCGTCGTTTCGTAAAGAATTTTGCATGCCGGGCTCGAACCCTGCACGACCTGCTGAAGGGGTCTCCCGCTGGGGCAAATGGACGGAAAATCCAGTGGCGACAACCTCAAGCAGAGGCCTTCCAAGACCTTAAGGCTGCGCTTTCGGATGCTCCGGTGTTGGCTTATGCGGATTTCTCGCAACCGTTCATCCTGAACACTGACGGGAGTCTTCACGGGCTGGGGGTTGTGTTGTCACAAGTTCAAGACGGCCGGAAGAGAGTGATCGCGTATGGAAGCCGCTCACTCTATGATTCCGAGCGCAACCCTGACAATTACAGCTCCTTTAAGCTCGAGCTCCTCGCAGTAGTGTGGGTCATGACAGAGCGGTTCGCAGAGTACCTGGCGGGCTCCGAAATAGTGGTGCGGACCGACAATAACCCGCTGGCCCATATGGAAAACACCAAACTGGGAGCTCTGGAACAAAGATGGGTGGCCCGGATGGTGAAATTCAACTATAAAATTATCTATAAAAAAGGGGCCGAGAATGTACACGCTGATGCTCTCTCCAGGATTCGACATATAACCCCAGGGAACGGTCGAGACGACGAACTAGAAGGGGAAGAGATACCGTTCGCCCTCACCGTTGCCATGCTTACAGCGCCACCCAGGAAGTACCTCCCACGGAGACCCTAAGGGGCATGTTGGAACAATCCTGGAAATGGGTAACCGCTGGAAAATTGCCCACTGACTCTCAAAGACAGACTTTGACTCAGGACATGTCGCTGATGTTACGACAATGGGAGAGACTGGTTATCCGAAAGGGACTATTGTATCGTAAAATGACATCACGAACAACATCTATGATGATTTGGCAGGTAGTTACGCCAGGAGTCCAACTTAACGAACTGGCTCGAGAAGCCCACGAAAAAGGGGCTCATTTTGGAGCTCAAAAGACCTTGCAATGGTTACAACAGAAAATTTACCATCCACACTTGCATGCTGTTGTGGACGAGACTTGCCGGACCTGTCGCCTATGCGAATTAGCTAAACTGCCCGCACAGCGAGCCCCAGTACAATCGTGACCTCAGCGCCCCTCGAGCTTCTGACGGTGGATTACCTGACCATTGGTCCCGCATTCCAGGGGTATGAACACTGCCTCGACATGGTAGACCATTTCACTAAGTTCGCTGTGGTCACCTCCACTCGAGACCAGACCGCGGAGTCGGCCGCCTCCGCAATTTGTAGAAACTTTATACAAGTTTATGGCTGCCCTCAACGGATACATTTCGATCAAGGAGCATGTTTTTTGGGAAAAATAATGGAGGAACTACACCGTCTCTACGTTATTGACAAATCCCGGACCACGCCATACCATCCGCAGGGGAACGGGGCCTGCGAGCGATTTAATCGGATATTAATCCAAATGTTGCGTACTCTGGAGAGTGAAAAGAAGGTCCGTTGGCCCGAATATGTCCCTGAACTAGTATGGGTCTATAACAACCGAGTACATTGAGTTAGCGGCTATACCCCTTATTCCCTGTTGTTCGGACGCGAGGGCAAGGGGATCACGGAGGTAGAGTTGGACCCAGAGGAACCTCAGCCCTGAACTGGGGTATCATCATGGGTCCGAAATCACTAGCACAGGCTGCAAACTCTTCATCGAATCGTACATACCAAACTTCAAGACTTAGAGATAAACTCTTTCCTGGGTATTCTATCTCCCGACCTCCAAAGCGGAGACCGAGTACTCGTACTGGACCAACGTCCCCAGAACAAATTAGAGACACTCTGGGAAGAGGGTCCCTATTGGGTCCTATGCCTTATAAACCCTGAAGGACCTGTGTACGAAATACAACCCGAGAAAGATGAAACGCTGCCTACCCGCATAGTGCATCGGAATATGCTACGCCTCTGTATTTCCATCGACCCGAAACAACCTGAACCTGCTCCTCAGGTCTCTAAACCATTGCCTGTGTTCTGGGACTCGGACGACGAAGAAGACTTCCCCACAGTAACCAGGGGCTCTCTACTCAATGACAAACCAACTGACACAATTAGCCCGCCTGAACCAGCTAGCCTACCACCGGCCACCACCCCAAAAGACTCCACCCTCGTCGAACTAAGATGCTCCGAGCAGTCGACAGCCGGCAAACCCCCCGAACGATACGAACAGGACCAGTTCATATGGCAAAGAAAACTGACACTTCCGCAGACCAGCCCAAGTATACTGAGGCCCTCGCCCGAGGACTGGCGAGCTTACAGGATGGAGGAGTGTAGGGAGGAGGACCAGAGTGTCCGGGCCGGAACCAAGGGGACCACCATCTGAGTTCCTAAGGAAACAGAACCCGGGGAACAGAGGAGGAGAGTGGACTGTTGAGAGTGACAGGACAACAAGGGGAGGGGCGAGTATAAAAGGGGCAGGGAGCGTGCAGAGGAGTCAGTTGGTGATACATCAGACACGGAGCAGGAGACGGAGGGGGCGTGAGAGAGCGGGAAGGACACTGACAGTTCAGAGAAGAGACCAGCAGCAGAGGGTAGATACGCAGTGGCCCTCAGGAAAGAGGCGCCGAGCTTACCGACAGGGGACTGTCTCCTCACCCCAATCCCGGGTTACGATCTGCCCCTGGTCATCCTCGGCCGTTACCGCTGACCTTGAGCCCTCCGCGGCCTGTCCGCTCCCTCTCCCGGCTGCTGCCATCCCCCTTCAGCCCGCAGTTGTGGCCTGCCCGCTGCCACCCGCGGACGCTGCCGGTTCACATCAGCCCGTGGTTGCGGCCTGTCTATCACCGCTCACAGCCGCCTTCACCCCGCTGCAGTCGGGAGTTGAGGCCTGTTCCTCGTCAACAGAGACACTCTGCACACAGCCCCAGGCTGTGCGTGCGGCCAGTAAACCGCCACTCTTGAGCACTGCGACACAACCCTGCTTGGG
Source organism: Dendrobates tinctorius (assembly GCF_039654945.1). NCBI lineage: Eukaryota > Metazoa > Chordata > Amphibia > Anura > Dendrobatidae > Dendrobates > Dendrobates tinctorius. The sequence goes on along the minus strand of NW_027361823.1, from coordinate 5,053,690 downwards.
GACAGAAGTCCCATTGAACTCACTAACAAGCGCAACCCCGCTGTAACAACAGGGGGTTTCTTCATCTCAGGACTCCATCAGGACCTATTGTGCCCCAACTCCTCCTGTGCGCTGGGGCGCCCGAAGACTACTCCAAATCTTCAGCAGCTGGGCCCAGCGGCTGCGACGCCACAGCAGCCTCATCAAAGATGCCACAGCAGCCTCTTCAAAGACGCCACAGCAGCCTCTTCAAAGACGCCAGAGCAGCCTCATCAAAGACGCCAAAGCAGCCTTATCAAAGACGCCAAAGCAGCCTTATCAAAGACGCCAAAGCAGCTTCATCAGCAACGCAGCTTCCACAGAGACGCCCAGGGACGTCAGGACGGATAAGTGACATTATAGAGTGTAAGGACCCGTAGACAGCCATACTGTGGCCCCATAGTAACCGGCCTCGGCTGGGTTAGTCGTGTTCTTTCCAAATAGTGTTTGGTTGCACTGAGTCCCTGCGAGGACAATTGTTGTTATCCCTTTTTGGTTAATAGGTATAGCCCTAGCGGCTTTAAATTATAAAAAGTTTGCTTTTCAAAGTTCAACCAGTCTCGCGTCTCGACACTGCATCCTGTGAACCTGCTGTTACCTACACACCAACCAATCATGAAGCAGCAGAGCAGGGCTGAGGACGGATACAGCAGGACAGTGCATGGAGAGTGGGGCTGTGGAGGAAGACAGTCTTCAGGACCGGGGCCAAACAGGCCGGCACCCTCCCAACCCTGTCCCGGCTCAGTCGGCGCTCCCCGTCGCCAACTGCGCTATCCCCCTCTCCCCTGCAGCTTTCCGGCCTAAATTTAGTCCCCGGCTTCTACTGCGGCCTACTACAGCGCTAGGCAACGCCCCCGCAGGCCGCCCAATCACACGCGCTGCAGCTCCACTCTAGCTCCACCCACTCCAGCAAGCTCCACCCACTCCGGCCTCCCGTGCTAGGCCACACCCCCGCAGACCGCCCAATCACATGCGCTGCAGCTCTAGCTCCACCCACTCCACCCAGCTCCGCCCACTCTGGCCAAAGTAACAATCTGTGCACCTCTCTCTCCTGGATTCGGCGTCACCGTGTGTGGTGCATGGAGAGTGGGGATGTGGAGGAAGGAAGACAGCCAGGCTGTAAAGGGAGAGAGCTGGAGAGCAGGGCTGTGAAGGAAGAGAACGGGGCTGTGGACAGGGAGAGCAGGGCTGTGAAGGAAGAGAACGGGGCTGTGGACGGAGAGAGCGGGAGAGCAGGACTGTGAAGACAGAGAACGGGGCTGTGGATGGAGAGAGCAGGGCTGTGAAGGAAGAGAACGGGGCTGTGGACAGGGAGAGCAGGGCTGTGAAGGAAGAGAACAGGGCTGTGGAGGGAGAGATCAGGAGAGCAGGGCTGTGGACAAAGAGACCGGGGCAATGGAGGGAGAGAGCGGGAGAGCAGGGCTGTGGAAGAAGAGAGCAGGGCTGTGGAGGGACACCGGGACATGGATGTAGAGTGGGCGGTGGAGAGCGGGGCTGCAGAAGGAGAGAGCGTGATGGCGGATGGAGAGCGGGGCTGTTAAGGAAGACAGCAGGACACAGTTAAGCACTATGCCCGGGCAACGCCGGTCTCTTCAGCTAGTACATAATAATCACCAAACACTGATCTGGATGCCACCTCCACCTATTACTTTGCTTCGGACTTTGTTCTCTCCAGACACACATACTGTACAGAAGATAAGACTTGATCAGTAGAATTCCATCGATATTATACGTGAGCACAAGGGCTATTTTATCACATACTGTCAGAGCTGCACATTATGATAAAATTACAGGTTTAGATCCAATGATATTCAGGCCTTGCTGTCAATTATCCAGAAAATCTATTCTCTGTTCTACCTCGTACTAAAGGTGACTTTTCTCAGCAGTCCTCAAAACTGAATTAACACCTCAGCACACAACGAGGTCTATGTTCACAAAGAATGGTGCGGCTCTGAGACGAGACGGATTCATGCTCCGGAGGTCTATGTGGAAAATAACCTTTGTGCACTTTGCCAGTTTTTTGCCTTGTATTAACATTTTTTGGACCAAATTTTTGTAAAGCGCTTACGTGGTTCATGAATTTTGCGCAAAATTTAAAAAAATGTTCTTCATTTTTGTCTCATTTTTTTTGCACCTTTTTTAAAACAAAAAAATGTTGTGGTCCACAAAAAAAGTCTTAAAATTTGCTCAAAAAAATACAATCACTCCAGGTGAAAAATTGAAAATTTGCTGTTTTTTAGGGTAGGTGCACACGTTGTGGATTGGCCTGCGGAATATTCCACACAGAATTTGCATCTCTTGGCAGAAAACGCAGGCCAAAATGATTGCGGATTTCATGCGGAATTGATGCGAATTTCTTGCGGATTGTCATGCGTTTTTTGATGTGCGGATTTGCCTTACTCAATATATAGCCAATGGGTGCAGAAACGCTGCGTTTCCGCACAAAGAATTGACATGCTGCGGAAAAAAAACGCAGCGAATCCGGGCAGATTTTTCGGCAGCATGTGCACAGCAATTCTCATTGTTACTGTACTACACTGCAGATTTGATGCAATTCCGCGCGTCCAAAAATGCTGCAGAACTTTGATTCAATAAGACTGGCATGTTGTATGAAGGGTAAGTAAGCCAGAGTAAGATGTGCCTATTTCAATAAGAGGCGTGCGGCGTTTAGAGTATGTTCACATGTTGCGTTTTTACTGTGAAAAGGCAGAATTTTACTGTCCTAGCAAAGTGAGTGAAAAATCTGAAATTTCTTACACATGTTGCTTATGTCTTCCTTACAGATTTGAAGCCATTTCAGATCTGCAGCATTTCAATGTTTCCAGTGTTTTTTTTTCATCCATTTTAAAGGGAATCTGTCCCCCCCTGGGATGTTTTTAATATGGGCATACAGGTTATAGAATGGTTAAAATGGTTAAAATAGTCATACCCGTATGCCCATATCTGCAGTCATGTGCAAAAATCATCTTTTAATCCTTTATGTTAATGCGTTCTTCCAGGCTCTGCGGCGTGCAGTGCCTGGAAGAAAACTGCCTCCTGTCTTCATTAATGTACCTGTCGCCTCCCGTCAGCATCACAGAGCCCTGTAACATCTAGTGGTGGTCCCGCGCCTGCACCCTGCAATTGTGATATTCCACGTTACTTCTCCGCCTTTCTATGGGCATTGACTTCTTGTTTCTTCTGCGCAGGTACCAGGATTGCGGGACAAGTGCTCTGAGAAGCGAGTCCACTCCTTGGTTCATTCTTGGACTACAAGTTAGACGTCACAATGTCATTGCACTTTCTTTCTTAACTGCACTGAGAAGGGTATGTGCACACGTTCCGGATTTGGCTGCAGATTTTTCCTAATCCGCACGTAAAACGACCTGCGTTTTACCTGCGGATTTAGTGCAGATTTACTGCGGATTTTCTGCAGATTTTGTGCGGATTTCGCCTGCGGATTCCTATAATGGAAGAGGTGTAAAAACGCTGTGGATTCCGCACAAAGAATTGACATGCTGCGGAAAATAAACCGCAGCAAATCTGCGCGGAATTTTCCGCAGCATGTGCACAGCGGATTTGGTTTTCCATAGGTTTACATGGTACTGTACTCTGCATGGAAAACTGCTGCGGATCCGCAGGGCCAAATCCGCTGCGGATCCACAGCCAAATCCGCAACGTGTGCACACACCCAAAGGGACTAAGTATTAAGTCTGGCATTTAATGTGCTGGCAAGGAAATTCATATGAAGGTAAGGATATACATGAAGAAATAAAAGTATGCTGGTTATCAAGTGGAGGAGCTGACATCATTTATTTTAAACTTCTTCTTTATTTAGACTTTTTGACTCAACATATGAAAAAAACTGCAGAAATAGATTACCCAATATTCAGCAGATCATAAAAAAACATTCTTGATATTGAATACAAAATCATCTCCCAACACCCATCCCTAAGGAAGCAAGAAAAAAATAGTGAAACCCTTCCCTAGATTCTCAGGAAATGTTTTATCTCTATCTCTTACTTAACCCTTCTGTCTACATTTCCCATTTATAATGAAAAGCGTGAGAAACATTTTTTGTTTTTGTGATCATATCCTTCTAAAAGCATGACCATATTAACCTAACTCCTCCAGCCTGAATACATTGAGACCTCTTGAGATCTATTTGTAAATAATATTCAAAATAGAAATAAAAATTTCAAGTTAAAACACCACTCCAGCACTTTTTTTTTGGAGTGGTGCCACTAATGTAAGTTCTCTTTCCCTAATCATACTTACGAGCCGCCATCTTCTGTTCTCGGCGCTTCACTGGTTGTGACCTGCCTGATCGCTCCAGTGTTTGTTGGATGTCAGGTGAAGGGGTTAAAATTACCATCCCCTTTGCTCTCAGGTGAGCACTTACATTCATGGTCATGGTGGAAAGACAATCTCCTTTTTATAAAGAGTTTATGATTGATTGATGATTGTACTTTTTTCTCCTCCCTCACTGGATAGTTACATAACGTAAAGACCTGCAGCATCCAGTTCTAACCATTTTGACTGGCAATTGTTTGAAAAATGAAGTGTGAACAATTACAAAAATACACTAATTTGCCAATGTGTTCGGTTGGCGCCATATTGAAGAAGTGTTCAAAATGTTGCAAATACATTAAAAAGTATTTGGTCACTCTCCAGATGTCTTGCGATGTCGAATATTAACCTGGTCGGAAGGAGCGCAGAGAAAGGGGAGGTGCTGCCACCTGAGGAAAACAGATGATCCTGTCGAAAGGCGTTGTGGACTATGCAATAAAAAGAAGATTTTAAATCACCTCCCCTTTCTCTGCGCTCCTCCCGACCGGTTTAATATTCAGCATCGCAATTACCCTCCTCTCTAGAGGTACCCGGCTGGAGCTGCATTGTGCCCCTAACTGCTCACGGCTGGCGCTCCTTCATGACCGTTATTACCACTATCTGAACTCTCCACATGTCTGGCAGTGATCCTATTGGCTCAACACGCTCAAAATTTAACATTGATGAACTATTGATGATCCTCACAGTCAATTTGTTTTATTCCTCTAAGGTTACATAGGATCATTATATCTCAAGATGCCTGTGCACTCTCACGCCATGCACTTGTATGTTGCACCATAAAGCCCCCTTTACATTTAGTGATGCACCAGCGATCCCGACAACGATACGACCCGGTCAAGATCGCTGGCACATCGCTAAATGGTCGCTAGTGAGCTGCCAAACAGGCAGATCTCACAGCGGCGCAGCAGCGGTCATTACTTACCTTTCAGACGCGGCGATGATTACGTCCTCCCGCCCACGTCCACGTGTCGCTCGTCGGCGCCAGCAGGAAGCCGCCGATGAGAAATGGTCGTGGACGATCTCACGCGATCAGCGATAGCCAGCGGGGGAGCCGGTCGGAGGTAAGTATCACACATAGCGATATCGCTAGCAAAATTGCTGCTGCGTCACAAAATCGGTGACACTTTAGCGATATTGCTAGCGATATCGCTATGTGTAAAGCCCCCTTAAGAATGTGTCTGTGCAAATGACTCATTCCTCGCAGCTTAATCAATATCTAGTCCCAGCAATAAACCCAGAAACGAGTGTTAATGATTTAACCAGCGCAGTGATTCACTGTAGCCTTTGTCATTTTCTCAGTCTCCCGGTGAGAGTTGGATGTGGACTCTACTACTATATGAACTGAACTTCCTAGACTATTATTTTATACGCTTTGATTGAAAAATGTTTGCTGTACATTTAGTGTCGTTTTGGTTCACAAAACTAAAAGAAGATCAGATAAAGAAGGTAAGTACTGCTATTCTATTATTACTCGTCAACATATTTATCAGGTAATATAGCTAGAATTAGGAATCGGGTGTATTTTTAGGTCATTTGATCTCTCAAAAAATGTTTGTTTTTTAAATACCTAATCCTAATACCTGCTAGCCTGCATCTTCTTGGTTAGGTTTGGGGGTGGGTATAAATTATTTATTCTTTTGCTAGCTTTACATTTATACAGTACTCTCTGTTGAGCACTATGTCAGGGTCATTATTGGACTTCTCAAAAAAAAAAAAAATAGTTCCCAGGGGCAGACAAATCATTGGTGCAACCCAAGCAGTAGCGCAGGGGCTTAAGAGGTAAGGAGGCAACTTCTACCTCCAACATAGGTAGAATTGTGCATTAAATTAAGCTATTTAATTGCAAAGGGCCTGTATATGTTTTTGCTGAGGGCTCCTCGTCTGTCTGGGTCCACTAGTGAGTATACCAAAGGGAAACCTGACACAGCCATTCACATGAATGAAGTTGATGGAGTCACTGAGGACACTATCTTATCTCTGTCCTGGCAGTTTTCGTCTTTTTCCGACATGGACAAACATGTGGCAAACCAGAATCCACATCGTTTCCATAGGACACTGTGAGACGCGTTTTGTCACCATCATTCTTTCAGAATTTTTATACTGCGAGAATCATGAGGGATCATCAAAGAGGTCTAAATGAAATGGATCACAGTATGTAATGCATGTTGTGTAGTACGGTGGTGCTCATAATCTGACGTCATCTGCGTTAGCACCACAGTACATGATTCATTTAGTTATCGTTACTAAAAATCCTTTAGCCCCTTAACGACCACCAATAACACATTAAAACGGCAGCCATTAAGGGGCCTTATTCTCTCATCGCTGTTGTAAAATGGCGATCGGGAATAGCGCCGCAACCACGGCTAAAATTCCCACAAGTGACAGCTGACACCCTGCGGTATCGGCCTCGGCTGGTTTTGGGGCCAATTGGGGCTGATTAACCCCTTAAGTACTTCTGTCAATTGCGATAGCGATATCTAAGTGGTTAAAAGACCACCTATGGCAGGAGCGGCACCCCCCATGATCGTAATCGCGGTTGACGATCATTGCCATGGTACCCTGAGGTCATCTGATTACCCAGGGTACAGTGGCTTGTGAAATAAAGCTATTAACTGGGTCTCACAGGCCGTGTCAGTGATTCACTGACAGGTCTCAGGCGCTGCAGTGTAGCCCCACTCCTTCCTGCTGCAGTGTCCCTCCCTCCTGAGACTCTGCTCCATCACAGCTGCCCCCCTTAGTAAGCTACCGTAAAAGCGGACTATAAGATGCACCACCATTCTATTAAAATAAAATTGCCTCCCCAAAATTTGGTCCAGTTCGATTTATAAGTTGCAAATTACAGTAATTGGCATCATCGTGTGCGGAACGACCTGATCTATAAAACTAACACGTTATTTATTCCTTACGGCGAACACTGTAAGAAAAAATAAAACGCCAAAAATATCACTTTTTCCATCATACTGACACAAAAAAGATTGAATTAAAAGTCATCAAAAAGTCATGTAAAAAATGGTAGAAATAAAAATGTCACATCATCTCGCTAAAAACAAGCCCTAATATGGCTCATTCGGGAAAATAATTAAAAAGTTACTGCTCTCAGAATATGGTGATGAAAAAATAAATTATTTTTTGTAAATTATTGTTTAGTCTGTAAAAGCAGCAAAGCATTAAAAAAAATATAAATGTGGTATCACTGTAATCTTACTGACCCAATAAACAAATCTTTCGTCTCATTTTTACTGCATGAATGACACAAAAAAGGTAAAATAATTCTTAAATTGCTTGTTTTTGTTTATTTTGTGCCTGAAAAATCTGAATAAAAAGCAACCAAAATATGATAAGTGCTCCAAATGGTACCAAAAAATTCTCCAAGTCGTAGTGCAAAAAATACGCCCTCATACAGCTTTGTTTGCCAAAAAATAAAAGTTACAGCCCTCAGAATATGGTGTCGAAATAAATACTTTTCTTTATAAAAAATATTTTTTACTATGTGATAGCATTATATAAATCTGGTATCGCTGTAATTGCTCCGACCCAAAGAATAAATCTGACTTATTACTTAAGTCAGGGGTCCCCAACCTGTAGCTCGGGAGCCATATGTGGCTCCCGGTCCCATGAATTGTGGCTAGTGGGTGTCTGCCAGCTTGGTGTGTTAGCTCCAGGTCTACTAAACAGGGATGAGGAGCACATCTCAAAATGGTGGATTTTGTGAGCAGCCCTGCACAGAAGAGCAGATCTGGATGCATATATACTGGTCTAAGAGGTTTCGATTTAATTTAAGTATGGTACGCTGGAGACAGGATGATACTACCTGTGAGAGGTGGTGCGTGAAGCTGGATGTGACAGTGTGTTGGGAGTGCTGGATGGGAGAATACTGAACGGGGGAACTGTGGGGACCACTGGATCTTGTTATACTGCTTCGGGGGGATTTCTGTGGAAAAGCTTTGGTTATCATTATACCGTAATGGGGCTCTGGTTGCCCCTACTGTGAGGGGGGAGGGAACTGGATGTGGCCCACGACCCTCTCTCAGAGCTGAATTTGGCTCTCTAGATCAGAAAGGGGACAACTGACTTAAGTGATAACTATTCTTGCACTGCTGTCTATATGTTCATTCCACCTACCAAAAATCAGAACAAGACTCGGCTCACATATATCCTGCACTCTCGGGTGAGCACTTAAGTTGGTGTTTCTGTGTAAATTCCTCAAAACCGCAATTCAGACAAAACCTTGGAGGAAACCACTCATTTATGTGGCAGATAGAGTCCCATAATTTTAGACATGTTTTTAGCACACATGTGTGGTCGACCACAGTTCTGTGAACACCTAAAAAGATGGATACCACTGAAGCAGGGTCCATTTTCTCCTACAACCACTGGTGGAAATTAAACATTTGATGCTAATACAGTATTTTAGTGGAAAAAAAATTAATGTTTTGTTTTCATGTCTAAATTTTATAAAGTTTGTGAATTACCTGTAGGTTAAAAATGCTCAATAAACCCCTATATGAATTCCTTGAGGGGTCTAGTTTCCAAAATGGGGTCACTTCTAGGGGGTTTCTGCTGTTTTGAAATGTTAGGGGCTCTGCAAATGCAACATGACATTCACAATCTATTCCAGACAAATTTACACTCCAAAAATCAAATAGTGCTCTTTTCTTTCCAAGCCCTGCCATGTACCCAAACGGCAGTTTTTGACCACATTTGGGGTATCCTTCTGTTTGGAAGAAACTGCATAATAAATTATGGGGTCTGTTTTTCCTATTATCCAGTGTAAAAATTACAAATTTGGGGCTAAAACAACATTTTAGCAGAAAAAAATAATTTTCATTTTCATATCCACATTTTAAAAGGTTATGTGAAGCACCTACGGGTTTGACAAAATCAACACATCAATAGATGAATTCCTTGATTGGTCTAGTTTCCAAAATGGGGTTACTTGTGGGGGTTTCTGCTGTTTTGGTACCTCAGGGGCTCTGCAAATGAGGCATGGTGTCTGCAATCTACAACCCCTGGCAAAAATTATGGACTCACCGGCCTTGGAGGATGTTCATTCAGTTGTTTAATTTTGTAGAAAAAAAGCAGATCACAGACATGGCACACAACTAAAGTCATCTCAAATGGCAACTTTCTGGCTTTAAGAAACACTAAAAGAAATCAAGAACAAAAAATGTGGTAGTCAGTAATGGTTACTTTTATAGACCAAGCAGAGGGGAAACATTATGGAATCACTCAATTCTGTGGGAAAAAACTATGGAATCACCCTCTAAATTTTCATTCCCAAAACCAACACCTGCATCAAATTAGATCTGCTCGTTAGTCTGCGTCTGTAAAAGAGTGGTCACACCTTGGAGGGCTGTTGCACCAAGTGGACTGTCATGATTCATGGCTCCAACACGAGAGATGTCAATTGAAACAAAGGAGAGGATTATCCAACTCTTAAAAGAGGGTAAAAAGATGTGCAAAAGATATTGGTTGTTCACAGTCAGCTGTGTCTAAAATCTGGACCAAATACAAACAACATGGGAAGGTTGTTAAAGGAAATCTGTCACCCCATTTTAGCCCTATCAGCTGCCGGCACCGCCATCAGGGGCTATTCTACAGCATTCTGTAATGCTGTAGATAAGCCCCCAATGTAACCTGAAAGATAAGAAAAAAGAGTTAGATTATACTCACCTAGGTGTTTGGTCTGGTCCGATGGGTGTCGCCGTCCCATGCGGCGCCTCCCATCTTCATACAATGATGTCCTCTTCCTTGCTTCTCCCTCGGCTCCTGCGCAGGCGTACTTTATCTGCCATGTTGAGGACAGAGCAGAGTACTGCAGTGCGCAGGCGCCGGACCTCTCTGACCTTTCCCGGTGCCTGCGCACTGAACTACTTTACTCTACCCTCAACAGGGCAGATAAAGTACGCCTGCGCAGGAGCCGAGGGAGAAGCAAGGAGGAGGACGTCATCGTATGAAGATGGGAGGCGCCGGACCGGACTGCGACACCCACCGCACCCGACTCCACCCCTCGGTGAGTATAATCTAACGTGTTTTTCTTATCTTTCAGGTTTCATCAGGGGCTTATCTACAGCATTACAGAATGCTGTAGATAAGCCCCTGATGGCGGTGGCCGCACCTTATAGGCTGAAAATGAGGTGACAGATTCCCTTTAAAGGCAAACATACTGGTAGACCAAGGAAGACATCAAAGCGTCAAGACCGGAAACTTAAAGCAATATGTGTCCAAAACAGGAAATGCACAACAAAACAAATGAGGAACGAATGGGAGGAAACTGGAGTCAACGTCTGTGACCGAACTGTAAGAAACCGCCTAAAGGAAATGGGATTTACCTGCAGAAAAGCTAAACGAAAGCCATCATTAACACCTAAACAGAAAAAAACAAGGTTACAATGGGCTAAGGAAAAGCAATCGTGGACTGTGGATGACTGGATGAAAGTCATATTCAGTGATGAATCGCAAGTCTGCATTGGGCAAGGTGATGATGCTGGAACTTTTGTTTGGTGACGTTCCAGTGAGATTTATGAAAGTCACTGCCTGAAGAGAGCATGCAAATTTCCACAGTCATTGATGATATGGGGCTGCATGTCAGGTAAAGGCACTGGGGAGATGGCTGTCATTACATCTTCAATAAATACACAAGTTTATGTTGATATTTTGGACACTTTTCTTTCCCATCAATTGAAAGGATGTTTGGGGATGATTATATCATTTTTCAAAATGATAATGCATCCTGCCATAGTGCAAAAACTGTGCAAACATTCCTTGAAAAAAGACACATAAGGTCAATGTCATGGCCTGCAAATAGTCCGGATCTCAATCCAATTGAAAATCTTTGGTGGAAGTTGAAGAAAATGGTCCATGACAAGGCTCCAACCTGCAAAGCTGATCTGGCAACAGCAATCAGAGAAAGTTGGAGCCAGATTGATGAAGAGTACTGTTTGACACTCATTAAGTCCATGCCTCAGAGACTGCAAGCTGTTATAAAAGCCAGAGGTGGTGCAACAAAATACTAGTGATGTGTTGGGAGTGGTTTTTTTGTTTGTTTGTTTTTCATGATTCCATAATTTTTTCCTCAGAATTGAGTGATTCCATAATTTTTTCCCTCTGCTTTGTCTAAAAAAGTAACCATTACTGACCAGCACATTTTTTGTTCTTGATTTCTTTTAGTGTTTCTTAAGACCAGAAAGTTGCCATTTGAAATGACTTTAGTTTTGTGCCATATCTGTGATCTGCTTTTTTTATACAAAATTAAACAACTGAATGAACATCCTCCAAGGCCGGTGATTACATATTTTTTGCCAGGGGTTGTATTCCATCCAAATATCAAATGTGACTTCTTCTCTTCCGGGCCCTGCCGTGTGTCCAAAGAGAACTTTTTGACTACATATGGAGTATTACCATGCTCAGAAGAAAGTGGGTAACAAAATATGCAGTCTGGTTTTTTCATGTTACCTCTTGAAAAAGTGAAATATCAGGTGAAAAAGCAATATTTTCTTTAAAAAAATTAAAATTTTCGACACACATGGTAGATATATCTTTCTCAAGATAAAAATTGCAAACTCAATATACACAATTGCTAACTGGTATCTTCCTAATAAGGACCAGATTCCAGCATGTCATGCGTTCCTAACCTCACTTTCTAATTTCGCACAAGGTACACTGATCGCAGGTGGAGACTTCAATTTTACAATGAACCCAAAGGTAAACTCTTCTTCTGGGAGGGAAACTGTTTCGGTTAGACAGCTGCGTTCTCTTAAAGGGGTTCTCCATGCCCTCCGACTGACAGATGTTTGGCAGATAATGAATCCTCAGTGGATTACACATATTATTTTCATATACATAATTCTTATAGCCGCATCGACCTCTTTCTCTTGAGCCACCATGCTGTGTCCTGGAGTAGGTAGGGTAACCGACAGGGGGGGGTGACCCACTTCTTGCCGCAGACAGACACGAGACGGAGACAGAATTTGTGTTCAACAGGTCCGTTTTTATTGGCCGTCCTCCTGACGACCACAGCAATACACCACAGTAGCTTCACACTTCGAACACAGGCCCAGGTACCTTCACTCTCTTTTCCTGTAGTCGTGGCGTGGTTCTTTTTGCCGTGGCTGCCCTAGGCCTATCTACCACAGCGCTTCACCAATCTGAGTACATCGTCCGTTTGGTACCCCCAGGCCGTCTCCGTCTGTGGCTTCTGTCGTTTGGGCCACCCCCCGTGACCGTCTCAACTGTCAGTCCCCTACGGAGCCTCTTCTCCGTCATCTCTCCTCAGCAGAGCCTCCTATCTCTTGCGCTCCCCTCACTAACTGACTTTTCCTGAACCTTCCCTCAGCCTTTTATCCGTCCTGTTCTGGTAACCCCGCCCACCATGACTTGACAGTTTCTTCAACCAATGGTAGTTATTCAGTCCCTTCCCTACACTCTCCACTGCCCTCTAATTGTCAAACTACAATACTACACTCTTTATCTCCAGCTGTTTCCCATCTTTCACTCTTAACAGTCCACCCACAATACACTACACCTCTGCCTCTCCACTGCAAACAGGTCCGCCCGTCAATCCACCTTCCCTACACTGTCAACCCAAGGCCACAATCGGAGACATTCTGTGGTCGGCTCACGCTCCGATTTTTCTGTCCTTATCTCCGCCATCTCTGCTCCAACGTTCTTGGTCTTGGAGATTAAATGATAACCTTATCAAGGATATTTTATGTGCTTCGGAGCAGAAAGAATCTATTGACTCCTTTATCCAAATACATACCTCTGACCAAACTTCAGCTCCCTTGCAATGGGAGACTTTGAAATGCGTTATGAGAGGGATTCTGATAAAGCATGGTTCTAGGTTAAAGAGAGAGAGAGCTCAGAGAGTGGATGAATTATTACAGCAAATTCATTCCCTTGAAATTTCACACAAGCAAACTTTATCTGCTTCCACACTTGCTGACTTGATAAAAAAAAAAGAAATGAATTAGGAAAAATTTTAGATAAATATTTTCAATCCATGGAAAGATCTAAATGTTTTTTCTATGAACTATCCCACATATGCGTCGGCTACATTTATTCCGTTTGTTAAAAAACAAAATGGCAGGGATACACACAACCCAAAAGAAATTTTGGATCTCTTTCAGTCTTGCTATGAGCATTTTTACAACATTAAGAACCAATTCGCAGATATGACCCCATTAGACCTCTCTTATAAGATAAAAGAATACATTCAGGAAACATCCCTACCTATGTTGAGTAGTTCAGTTCTGAAAGCTTTAGAGGAGGAGATCAATTTGGCAATACGGTCCTCTCCGTCGGGTAAATGCCCTGGTCCAGACGGATTCACACCGGCGTTTTATAAAAACTTTAGGGAACAACTCTCTCCAATAATGGCAAAAACTTTCAATGCTATTGATGCAAATATTAGATTTGTCCCCCAGTCTCTAGAGGCACACATTAGTGTGATCCCTAAGCCAGGTAAAGACCCTTCGATAATTGCCAACTTTAGGCCGATTTCTCTCTTAAGCATAGACATTAAACTATTTTCAAAAATCTTAGCTGAGAGGCACGCCCCTTTACTTCCTTCCCTAGTCAATATTGTAATGATCAGGTAGGATTCATCAAAGGACGAGAAGCCCGGAATAATACTACTAAGACATTACTTATCATCTCCAAGGCAAAAACTAGCTCCACGCCACTAGGTCTTTTAACTGTAGACGCAGAGAAGGCTGTTGTGAGTTCATTTTCCCCTTCACCATTGAGGTCTGATGAACTCCCTCTTCTGGTGAAGGAAGGTAGTGAGGCTGATTACAAAGCACCTGAGCAGAATGATGATGACTGGGTGACTGGAATTGCTGACTGGATATAAGGCAGCCGACACCCTTCTGCCTTGCGGGTGATTACTCTGAGGGATTCTTGGAGACCAGTCTGATTCCTGCTCCTCAAAAGCTAAGTTTTCTGCTCTACTTTTTGCATTTGTGTTTTGGTTTTGTTTTGCCTTGTTTTTCTGGATTTCTGCCTTTCCCTGCTGGGTGAGCTGAATTCCTTTTTGCTCTGTCTTCAGAAAATACCTGAGTACTGATATAGTCTTTTTGAAGCCTAGCGTATTCAGGGCTTTTTTCCCTATCAGTCTGTTGGCTCTTGTTTTGAGAGGGTTTTGGCGGAATGCAGACAGCAGCTTTTCTATTCTGTCCTATTTAGTTAACTTGGGCCCCATCATTTGCTCAGCCTATCTTTTTATCTGTGTGAGTGGTTTTTCATCTTGCTTCACCATCATTATATATTGGGGGCTGCTATTGCTTTGGGGTCTGCTCTGGGGCAGTTTAGATTTCCCTTTCTGTCTTTAGGCTATGTAGTTCTCCGGCTGTGATCGAGGGGTCTAGGGCACCGTAGGAACCCCCCACGGCTACTGCTAGTTGTTGTTGTTAGGTTCAGGGGTCTGCAATCCGATAGCTGCCAACTTCTCTGGTTTTCTGGACTTAGCTAGTATTTCTGTTTTTGCCTCCTACGGTGACTCATTCATAACAGAAGGCTTTCGATAGAGTCCATTGGGGGTTTATGGAGGAAGCCTTGAGACAGATAGGTCTAGGTCCTCCCTTTCTACAGAAAATCTTAGTCTTATATAATTGTCCAACAGCGTGGGTTAGAATAAATGGTTCATTATCCAGCCCAATTAAGATCAACAATGGAACCAGACAGGGCTGCCCGCTTTCTCCATTACTTTACATAGTGTTGGCTAGGTGTTACATTACCACTATAAGAAATAATAGCAATATTCATGGATACACGATAGGGCCTAACTCTTATAAAACAGCTCTGTATGCAGATGATTTACTCCTTTATATATCACAACCACAAATATTGTTTCCAATGATTTTAAAGGAATTTGTTAGGATCACTTAGTAATTTTAAAGTCAATTATTCCAAATTAGAAGCCTTAAATATATCCCTTTCTCAGAATGAAGTCCTTCGAATCATGAATAAATTTCCATTTAAATGGCAAGGAGAGTCATTGAAATATCTAGGGGTTGTGGTCCCCTCTGATCCTAACAAATTGTTTGAGCTTAACTATCAAACTTTATTAAGCAGAACATACAGAGACCTAGCGAATTATAGTAAATTTAAACTATCCTGGTTTGGAAGGATGAATGCTATCAAAATGGACGTTTTACCCCGTTTCTTATACATATTGCAAACTATACCGATTTCCCCCCTCATAGTTTCTTCAGTAAATTACGATCAGCTTTAACCAAATTCATATGGGGTAAAAATCTCGCATAAGCATACAGACCCTTTCTCGACCTAAATCTATAGGTGATGCTGGTCTTCCCAATTTTAAGAGGCACTTCCAGGCTACTGCATTACTTAGGATTCTAGACTGGCACTTTTAGGCTGATGCTAAACAATGGGTGGGGGTGGAACAGGAGGATTTAGATGTCCCTTTAAGACATCTGCCGTGGTGTTCTGGGAAATCATTGACTATTGTCAATTGTAATTTAACTAGAGACACACTTAAAATATGGCACACTCTGAGAAAGAAGGGGTTCCCAGATAAGGAATATTAGCCCACTTACATAATTGTTATTCAATCCATCCTTTCTCCCTGGATACTTTCGTGGATCTTTTCTCGGTCGGAGGGCAGTGGAGGATACCCGATTGTTTCAGGTGCTAGAAAACGGGGAGTTGCCTTCTTTTGTCTCTATACAGGCTCAGTTTCCAAATGAGAAAATTAGGTGGTTTGAATACTTGCAATTATAGTCCTTCCTAGTGACACATAATTTTGATAAAATTTCGATTTCAAACTTCACCTTTTTTGAGAAATTGTTTGTAGAGGAAAATAAGCCGCCACATGCTATATCTGTGATTTGTGGGGGATTGAGCAGAGAGGGTGAAGTGGAGAAGTTAACATTTCAGCAGGCATGGGAGAGAGACTTAGGGATAAGCTTGTCTCCTGAGGAATGGGAAAGGGGGGTTCTCTTCACTCATAAACTTGCTAGCGCCGGGATTGCACAAGAGAAGAACTATAAAATAGTTATGAGATGGTATAATTACCCTTCTAAACTACATACTAACACAATTCCAAAAAGGAAGAAAAACTATGGGTGTAACACTTGTTTATGTTGATAAAATAAAAAAAAATCAATAGTTTTTACCCAAATATAATGATGTTGGACTAATACTGTATACTCCAAATAATAACCAATAAAAATAAAAAACGGAGTTCCATACAAAAAATTATAAAAATTCTTAAATTTATTTATTCCATCAAGTGACATGCATGTATAAAAATATTTACTAGAAAAAAGACCCTAAAAAAAGTGCATGAACCCATAGGGTAATATAGTAATATAAAAATTATTGCACATAAAAGAAACATCATATCAATATAAGATACTGTTTTTCAACCATATCTATTCACAACATAAACCCCTCAAAACAGACAAATACTTTTGCTCATAAAACCTGGAGTACCTCCAGTATATATAATATCAGAGCGTTGTTGAAAGGAATTGGTAAAATGCTGTGCAAAAAGTGCTTTCATTGCTTACCGATAAAGTATGCTGCTATAGTGCCCCGGAGCCACATGCCGCCCCTTGACGCGAGTTTCGCGTTTGCTTTATCAAGAGGGAGTGAGCAATCAATTCACTAGCTGGTATTTATATAGTGTGGTTAATTATATGGCATGTCCAGACTGCGCATGCGTTAGGAGTCATTGCTGGAGGAAGTTATATCGTCTCCCAGCGGACCCGCAGCAGTTTTAGCTGCGGTGTACAGTACCATTCAAATGAATGGTAAAAAAAAAACGCTGTGTAGACGTTGCGGAAAAATCCGCGCGGATTTGCTGCGGTTTTGAAACCGCAGAAAGAAGTGACATGTCAATTCTTTCTGCAAAATCCGCAGCGTGTTCCTATCTCCACCATTGTGGAGATGGTGAATCCACAGGACCAAACCGCAGTCTTTTGACCTGCGGTTTATCTGCGGTTTTTGCAAAATCCGTGCGGATTAATCCGCAGCGGATTCCGCAGCCTCTGCACACACCCTTATTGTCTACCATGGTATGTTTGACTTACTGTTAAAAGGTTGTATTCTCATTTTTGAATACTAGATATTTTCTATGATTCTACATATTATCAGTTTTCATATAATATATTCCTTGTTTTGTAAAATGTTTAATAAAATAGATTGAACATAAAAAAAAAGATATTTTCAATACGATGGCCTAATATTATCAATTTCTGTGTAGTTCCTGTGAGTTCAAAATGCTTACTATACCCCTGGATAAAATCTTTGAGGGTATGTGCAGACGATCCAGAAGTGGCAGCGCTTTGGACACATCACGTTTGCTGTGTCTACTGAACGCAAGTGGATCCGTATGTGTTCACTGAATTGGGGCTAAGGCAACAGTTTTGAGTAAAAATTTCAATTTTTTCTTTCATTCTACTTTGCATTAATCCTGAGTGGCAACAATTTCCTGACAACAGTTTTAAAGTATTTGAGGGGTGCGGTTTTTAAAATTATATCATTAGTAGCTGGCCTGTGCAAAATTTTCACACATTGGTCGTCGGGCACGCAGGCAATTTCAGAAAAAGCAAGCTGATCAAATGTAAATGTATTTCATGAGATGAACACAGACAGGTATTTATATATGTAGATTGGTAATGCAATAAATTGGTTTGATAAGCAGAGGCCAAAAAATGTCTTCCGGTTGAGATGCCACCTACAGGTCATTGTGTCTTTCTGCAGGTTTATGAAAATGAATGTTTAAACTGTATGTAGTGATAAAATCGTGAATATGTGGTTTGCTTGGCTGCTGAAGTGAGCAAGTTTACCTTTAAAATGGTGTATCATTTGTGTGTGTGAGGCGAAGAAATCACCGAAAAAGCAGTGCATGTATACAAATGTGTTTGCATATGTGACTCACCTGCAGTGAAGTGTGCAATCCTACAATGTGCCTGAAATAGGCTGGGCAAGCACTTGAGCAAGCTGGAAAGACTCCAAGGCAAATGTTTGGATTTGTTTGTGATGTCTGTAAGCAGCTTTGTGATAGCATGCTTTGGGGTAGTATGCTGCCACCTGAAAGTAATTTGACCTTTCAAATGGTGTATCATTTGTTTGTTTGGGTGGAGCATGAACAGAGCAAGTGTGCAATTCAATAGGCAGTGCATGTTTACAAATGTGTTTGCATATGTGCCTCACCTGCAGTGAAGTGTGCAATCCTCCAATTTGGCTAAAATAGGCTGGGCAAGCAGTTCGGAAAGCTGGAAAGCCCCCAAGGCAAATGTTTGGATTTGTTTGTGATGTCTGTAAGCAGCTTCGTGGTAGTGTGCTTTGGTGTACTGTTGTGCCACCTGCAGTTCATTTTTCCTTACTGCAGGTTTATGAAAATTAATGTTTAAACTGTATTTTGTGATCAAATCGTGCATGTGTGGTTTGTTTGGCTATTCTCTTGCTGAAGGGGGCAAGTTTACCTTTCAAATGGTGTATCATTTGTGTCTGTGGGTGCAATATGAACGATACAAAGTAATCACCAAAAAACAGTGTTGAGAAATAATAGAATAGATTGAGTAGTTTCCGATAAACAGACCCCGAAAAGTCCATTTAAATCTGAATAGGTCCCTAAAGAAACAGCTTTTGTAAATAAATTGCTACTAAACGTTTAACCCTTCTAACGTCCTAACAAAATAAAATGCTTGAGAAATGATGCAAATGGAAAGTAGACATACAGAAATGTTATTTATTAATTAATTTGTACAGTATGACTAACTGGTTTAAGGATATACAAATTGAAAATTTGAAAAATGCAGATTTTTCAAAATTTTCACCAAAATTCAGATATTTTCACAAAAGCAAAACACATGTACTTACATTTACCACTAACACAAAGTACAATATGTCACAAAAAGACCTTCTCAGTCTCACTGGGATACGTTGAAGCGTTCCAGAGCTTTTACTACGTGAGGTGACACTGGTCAGATTTTAAAAATTTGGCCTGGTCTTTAAGTTTAAAATGGGCTCGGTCACTAAGGGGTTAATACTTATTGTACATTTAAGCGACGACCAACAAACTACAAGCAAACCTATCGGTGGTCGATTACTGGCATGCTCAGTCATGTTACCAGAATTCTACAAAAAGATTGCAAATACAATTGGTCTGTATAGAATATCATGTTGGCAGCACATCACAGGAAGATCTGCTGCTGATGTTGATACTGAAAATTATTTTGAAGCCTACTGATGAACGAGTGTTTTGTCAGCATGCTCAGTTGTACCGATAATTGGGGAACAAATGTGCAACTCGGCCTTTACTTATTAGTTGCCAAATAATTAAAGAAAAAAGTATTTGTTTTGCTAAACTGGTAGAACAAGTTTCAGATGTCTCAATAAACTTTTATTGTCGTTTTTCTGGTAAACAGGAGACAGAAAGTGTGGGGGAATAAGGTATTTGTAAAGAAGCACTCCAATCAAAGTTTTTATCCTCCTAATATGTTGCAACCATTACATTATATGGCACTGTGTGTTTACTTTTCCATTAAGTCTATTAACAAGCAATGCCTTGGGACTGTGGTGCCAACCAGGTTCCTAAAACTAGGGATGCTCTAGTCTATTCCTGTTCCCAGATTACTCTTGAAGGTGGAGATGTCGGGTTCACGTGCCTTACTATGCTCCTATATCAACCATTATTTGTCCTCTCCCTCACCCAGGGAGGAGGGAAACTGAATTGTATAGGATAGCATTAACCAGATAAACAAGGGAAGACTGACGGGTAAATTAAAATAACGATCATACAAAATACACTCACCAAACAACAGAGTGGAACACACTAGAGTAAAAGGAAGGAGAAACTAAATAAGAGAGGATGAGGATGTGCACACAAACAAAACTCCAAGCAATAATCTGAACAAATCTCCAAATGCCAGTCCCAACCACGAACTACACCTCCAACTCCAAATCAGGCAGTAAACACTAAAAAGCTGAGACAATCAAGATAGGAAAGTTCCAGGAGCTTCACCTGAGCACATTAACCCTTGCACTGCCAGCAATGAAAAAAAAACTGCACTGTTTAATAAGATGGTGAAGTACTTCTTGCCAATGCAGTTTGTGAAACAGACGCCGCTATCTTCTGGACCCTCTCTGTTGCGGAGTCCCTGGAACATCTATGACATCATGTGATTAAAAACAAACTAGCTGAATCCTTCTTATCTTTATGTAGAAACAGGAAGTCTATTTTTTCATGCATGAATCAGCATCAGAACTACAATACCACATCACTGCAAATTACTCCCTGATGTCTGAACAGTCTAAGTCATTGTGGATTTCACCTCAACAAGACCCTGGAAAAACTTTATATAAATTCAGTCATAGCTGACACAATGTTAACTAGAAGCTAGTACATAAAAAAAAAAAAAAAAATTATATATATCACGGTTCAAAAGTTTGGGGTCACCCAGACAAATTTTGTGTTTTCCATGAAAACTCATATTTTAATTAATCAAATGAGTTGCCAAATGAATTTAAAATCTAGTCCAGACATTGACAACGTTCAAAAAAAATATTTCTATTTTAAATAAGAATTTTCTCCTTCAAACTTTGCTTTCGTCAAAGAATACTCCCTTTGCAACAATTACAGCATTGCAGACCTTTGGCATTCTAGCGGTTAATTTGCTGAGGTAATCTGAAGAAATTTCACCCCATGCTTTCAGAAGCCCCTCCCACAAGTTGGTTTGGCTTGATGGGCACTTTTTGCGTACCATACGGTCAAGCTGCTCTCACAACAGCTCAATGGGGTTGAGATCTGGTGGCTTGCTTCTTCCCTAAATAGTTCTGACATAAATTGGAGGTGTGCTTTGTATCATTGTCCTGTTGTAGGATGAAATTGGCTCCAATCAAGCGCTGTCCACAGGGTATGGCATGGCGTTGCAAAATGGAGCGATAGCCTTCCTTGTTTTAAATCCCTTTTACCTTGTACAAATCTCCCACTTTTCCAGCACCAAAGCACCTTCAGACCATCACATTACCTCCACCATGCTTGACAGATGGCGTCAGGCACTCTTCCAGCATCTTTTCAGTTGTTCTGTGTCTCACAAATGTTCTTCTGTGTGATCCAAACACCTCAAACTGGGATTCGTCTGTCCATAACACTTTTTTCCTATCTTCCTCTGTCCAATGTCTATGTTCTTTTGCCAATATTAATCTTTTCATTTTATTAGCCAGTCTCAGATATGGCTTTTTCTTTGCCACTCTGCCCTAAAGGTCAGCATCCAGGAGTCGCCTCTTCACTGTAGTCGTTGACACTGGTGTTATGCGTGTACTATTTAATGAAGCTGCCAGTTGAGGACCTGTGAGACATTGATTTCTTAAACTGCAGACTCTAATGTACTTGTCTTGTTGCTCAGTTGTGCATCGGGGCCTCCTACTTCTCTTTTTACTCTGGTTAGAGCCTGTTTGTGCTCTCCTCTGAAGGGAGTAGTACACACTGTTGTAGGAAATCTTCAGTTTCTTGGCAATTTCTCTCATGGAATAACCTTCATTTCTAAGAACAAGAATAGACTGTCGAGTTTCACATGAAAGTTCTATTTTTCTGGCCATTTTGATAGTTTAATGGAACCAACAAACGTAATGCTCCAGATTCTCAACTAGTTCAAAGGAGGGTCAGGTTTATAGCTTCTCTAATCAGCCAAACTGTTTTCAGCTGTGCTAACATACTTGCATAAGGTTTTGCAAGGGTATTCTAACCATCCATTAGCCTTCTTACACAGTTAGCAAACACAAAGTATCACAAAAACACTCGAGTGATGGTTGTTGGAAATGGGCCTCTATAGACCTATGAACATATTGCATTACAAACCAGATGTTTGCAGCTAGAATAGTCATTTACCACATTAACAATGTATAGAGTGTATTTCTGAATCATTTAATGTTAGATTCATTGGAAAAAACTGCTTTTCTTTCAAAAATAAGAAAATTTCTAAGTGACCCCAAACTTTTGAACGGTAGTGTGTGTGTGTATGTGTATATATATATATATATATATATAAAATATGGTGAGGCAATGACCCCTGTTACAGCTAGGGGGCGCTGTGTGTTCTCCCCAGGATACGCACGGAGGTGTATGAAGGCCATAGGTGTGCATGGCAGTCATGGGCGTAGCTGTGACTGCAATGCAGACTGATAATAAAGACAAAGGTAGGGAAAACCTGCTCTGGATGTTGTTTTGAAACAGATTGCAGTATGACAGTGTTGCAGTCTGTTCCATTTCAGATCCAGGTTTTCCAGGTTTCTGTGATAAAAGCCCTGCAGGAATGGGTTAGTGAGGTCTGAGGGAGTGCTTAGTAAGTCTCAGGTGTGTCAGGGCCAGAGAGAGGCCTGGCAACCCACAGAGTACACAGTGATGCAAGTCATCCACGGTAACTGGTCTAGGATGTGGACAGTCCTGTGCCCCGAGGTGGAAGTCCTGTGCCCGAAAGCAGACTGGCATGTGTAACGATTGCAAAACAGGTGGATATGGTGCCCGGCTGCAATCCGGAGGATATCCTGGACTGTGTATAGCTGTGTGAGTAAAGAGACTGTGATGCAGCGGTGCAAGACACCCACGTGTGTAGTGCCTGCAACATGTAATGCTGTGTGAATAGAGTCTTGGATATGGCGCATAGACACCCACGGGAACTAGTCAGAGGAAGACTGGAAGTGTCTGTAAAATGAAGGATTCCGTATAATATTTATTCTGAAAGTGGTGAAATGGATACTAATTATATGCACTGAAGTTATATGCACTTGTGTGGTTTGAACTTTAAATGCTGTGAGGTAACACATTAAAGAGACTTATGTGTTTTGAATTTTGTGGGTCATCACTGCCTCTTCACTACGTACGGTGCTACCGGTGCCTTACAGTTTATATATATATATATATATATATATATATATATAAACAGCTTGAGGAGTTGACATTCTAGTTGTTAAAGTGCCTTATAACATGGACGTGGTTAGAGGTGCCAACAAGGTGTCATCTATCAGTCATGAAAAAGGAAGCTTTTAGGTTCCATCTGCGTAAAAAAGTTTTGTCTTCTTTATTGAATCATACTAAAATAGACATATGTCACACTGCTCGCCAGAAAATTGCCTTAAACACGGAAAAGGCTATTTTTCTGGAGAGCAATGTGACATATGTCTATTTTAATATGATTCAATAAAGAAGACAAAACTTTTTTACGCAGATGGAACCTAAAAGTTTCCTTTTTCATGAGCGATCCTGACGTCTGTCTATACGGAGTTCCGAGGTTCTGCGGTGGTCCTTAATTGTTTATCATGGATTCCTGAGCAAATATTATACGCAGCAGATTTTTCCAATGTGCATTTATTCCATGAGACTACAATGTACCCTGTCATTAATGTGATTAGATCTAAGGGAGGAAAGTAACATCCTTGCTCCAACTGCAAATCCATGCAAGCACGTAGCAAACCATTCAGGGAAACTAGTTTTTTAACATTAACTGAGTATTGTGGTAGCTTATTCATTAAGTGTATTAATGTCAATAATTTGTAGGTTGACCGATTCCTGTACCATATGCGCCTGTCAGATGAAGCATTGCTGGATATTATGGCACGCTTCCAAGCAGAGATGGAGAAAGGCCTGAAGAAAGACACAAACCCAACAGCAACAGTGAAGATGTTACCAACATACGTCAGGTCAACTCCTGATGGATCTGGTAAGTGGTCCACTCTACTGATATCAGATGTGATGGGCGGATTAAAAAGTCACATTACATCATAAAACCTCTGCGGCTCTCTTCATTTTGCTATACATTTGTTTAAAGACCCACATACGCATCAGTCTAATATCAGTCGCACTTGCCAATATCAACAAGTTTGGCCGACACTTTAATGTGTATGTGTGCCCCAGCCAACTGATTGTTGGGTGAGATGTTAATCAGGCATGCCTGTTTCAGACTGCCGATAGCTTTGTTCTCCCTGCGCTGCCGGAAAAGATGTCTGGTAACGGTTTTCTCATAGAGAACAGAGTAGCGCACGGCTGAACGAGCGCTCCTGTGTATGGGCGATTTGACTGAGATGGATGTCAGCTGAATGGTCGGCTTGAAACATTGTTCAACAGCCATCTAATGTGTATGGGAGGCTTCAGTATTGAAGGCAAGTGCAACATATTGATGGAGTTTGTATGTTCTCTCCATGGTTGCATAGATTTTACACTTGCAAGGACAGCTATGACCCCACAAGGATAGGGATTGTTGTTCACATTGTCTTACATCACAGTATAGGAAATTAGTAGTGTTTTAGCGAGGTGGTCTTCTAAAAGAAGGTAAATTATATAAGATACAGAACAGAGGTGCCAGTGCACATAGGGCATCACCAATACAAGGGAATATAGCGGAAGGATCGAAGATAGCAGAACTGCAAACCTGATGGTTACATAGTTATATAGTTACATAGGTTAAAAAAAAGTCCTGGGTCCATCAAGTTCAACCTTTCTCCACCAATTATACATTTTGTCAATAATTTTAACTAAAATCCACAATATTATTTGTATTGAGGAAATCATCCAGGCCTTTTTTAAAAGCTGTTAGTGTCTGCCATTACTTCCTCTTGTGGTCGGCATTCCACATTCTCACTGCTCATACTGTTAAGAACCCTTTCCTATTCAGCTAAAGGAATCCCTTTTCTTCCACTCGCAATGAGTGCCCCTGGTCCTAGCCACACATATATTTGTACATATAAATGATATCTCCTCTGAGACGTCTTTTTCTAAGCTAAATAAGCCCAAATTTTCCAGCCTCTCATAATATGAGAGGCCTTCCATCCCTTGTAATAATCTAGTTGCCTGCCTTTGAACTGACTCTATCTCATGAATATCTTTTTCAAAATGTGGAGCACAAAACTGGATCCCATATTCTAGATGTGGCCTCACCAGTGATTAATAAATAGGTATCAATATGTTGGGATCACAGGATTTTATCTCTCTTTTTATACATCTGAAAATATTGCTTGCTTTCCCAACTGCTACTTGACATTGAGGACTGCTGCTCAGCTTACTTGTAACCAGAATGTCGAAGTCCTTCTCCTGTTCTGTGGTCGCAAGTACACTCCCATTTAATGTATATATATATGCAGCTATAGGATTACTCCGGCCTAGTTGCTTTACTCTACATTTATCTACATTAACCCTTATTTGCCAAGTGTTTGCCCATTCAATCATCTTATTCAGATCGTTTTGCAATATTTTAGTGTCTTGGTCATATTTTAGTATTCTACATACACTCACTGGCCACTTTATTAGGTACACCATGCTAGTAACGGGTTGGACCCCCTTTTGCCTTCAGAACTGCCTCAATTCTTCGTGGCAGAGATTCAACAAGGTGCTGGAAGCATTCCTCAGAGATTTTGGACCATATTGACATGATGGCATCACACAGTTGGCGCAGATTTGTCGGCTGCACATCCCTGATGCGAATCTCCCGTTCCACCACATCCCAAAGATGCTCTATTGGATTGAGATCTGGTGACTGAGGAGGCCATTTGAGTACAGTGAACTCATTGTCATGTTCAAGAAACCAATCTGAGATGATTCGAGCTTTATGACATGGCGCATTATCCTGCTGAAAGTAGCCATCAGATGCCTGTTCTTAGCTGAGAGGAGTGGTACCCAGTGTGGTCTTCTGCTGCTGTAGCCCATCTGCCTCAAAGTTCGACGCACTGTGCGTTCAGAGATGCTCTTCTGCCTACCTTGGTTGTAACGGGTGGCAATTTGAGTCACTGTTGCCTTTCTATCAGCTCGAACCAGTATGCCCATTCTCCTCTGACCTCTGGCATCAACATGGCATTTCCGGCCACAGAACTGCCGCTCACTGGATTTTTTTTCTTTTTCGGACCATTCTCTGTAAACCCTAGAGATGGTTGTGCGTGAAAATCCCAGTAGATCAGCAGTTTCTGAAATACTCAGACCAGCCCTTCTGGCACCAACAATCATGCCACGTTCAAAGGCACTCAAATCACCTTTCTTCCCCATACTGATGCTCGGTTTGAACTGCAGGAGATTGTCTTGACCATGTCTACATGCCTAAATGCACTGAGTTGCCGCCATGTGATTGGCTGATTAGAAATTAAGTCTTAACACACAGTTGGACAGGTGTACCTAATAAAATGGCCAGTGAGTGTAGTTTGGTGTCGTCAGCAAAGACTGACAGTTTACTCTCAATCCCATTCATGTGCTTCTTGATAAAGAGGTTAAAAAGAATCGATCCTTACACAGATCCCTGCAGTCCCTACTGCTGACTATGTCCCATTTAGAGAACATACCATTTATGATGACTCTTTGTTTCCTGTCATTTAGCCAATTCCTTACCTATCTGCATATAGTTTCCCCCAGTCCTTGCTTCTACAGCTTCAGTATAAGGCTGTGTGTAGTACAGTATCAAATACCTTTGCAAAGTGCAGATAAATCACATCATCCGCATTACCAACATCCATATTTGCACTTACCTCCTCATAGAAACCCAACTTGCTAGTTTGACACGACTTATTATTCATGAATCCATGCTCGTTGTCAGTTATTATATTATTCTCTGCAATATATTTCTGGAGGTAATCTCTTCTAATGCCCTTAAAAACTTTGCACACTACTCATATCAGGCTTACAGGACAGTAGTTGCCTGGATCCACCTTCTTACTTTTCTTATATATCGGTACTACATCAGCCATCCTCCAATTCTGTTGCACCACCCCTGTTACAAGAGAGTCTAAGAAGATGAAATACATCAGTCTGTCAATTGCTGAGCTCAATTCCCTCAGTATCCGTGGATGAATGTCATCTGGGCCGGGGGATTTGTCAGTGTTTCATTTGCTCAGACACAGGCATACTCCTTTGTTAAACAGTAAACTAGTTGTATCCGGTGGTAAACTTTGATTTTTTGCCTTGTTGAATGATCTCTGGAGCAGACAGTTCACTGGTGAACATGGATGACAAGTGCCTGTTTAAAATTTCATCCTTTTATTCTGTCCTCTATAATTGTCTTGTTATTATCATTTTTTAAATGGCCAATACCATCTATTTTTTTTCTTTCTGGCACTGATGTATTTATAAAAAATTTTGAGGATTTATTTTAGTGTTGCTGGTGATTTGTTTCTCTGTAGATGACTTTGCTAGCTTAATTTTTTTTTTACATTTCTTATTACGATATTTATACTTCTGAAATGCTATTTCTGTATTCTAGGCCTTCAAGATTTTGAATGCCCTTGTTTTTTGTCTCATTAAACTTTGTAGTGTCTTATTCAGCCATAATGGTTTCTATTAGAGTTGAGCGAAACGGGTCGGTCAAATTAAAAAATAGCCGACTTTCGCTAAAGTCGGGTTTCGCCGATCGAAACCTGACCATAGCGTGAGGTCGGCCATGAGGTCGCCGATCAGAGCGCCAATGTCGCGTGTCAAATAATGCTTCCAGCGCCTTTTCTCAGCTAATGATGGAGGACGCACACTGTGGGCAACGCGATGACGTGCAGCGGCCACCACTATCTTAGAGAAGGGCATTGAAGTGATTGGCTGGCTTTGTGTGGCGTCAGTGGGTATAAAAGGCTGTGACCGCCAACCGCCATCTTTCTTCTGCCGATCATAGCATAGGGAGAGGTTGCTGGCTGCTGCTGATTCTGAATAAGGGAGAGCGTTAGGCAGGGAAGAAGAAAAAAAACTGCTTCTGCTGATAGCGCTTTTCACTGTACAGTTAGTGTGCAGTGAAAGGGGAGGATTTTTGCTTTTGTGCAGCAGCGCTGGTGGTCATTAGGCAGCCTTTTAAGGCTACCTGCTAGCTGCATTGCTGTGTGCACACTGCTGTTCAAACTGCTTTTTTCAAAGTACTCCAACTTTTATTATTTTGTCCTGGTGAGTTACTGAGCGTTCATTTTTTCACACACCGTATAGCGGTGTACGCTCCTCACACACTACTGTGTACCGGCGGCTGGTATCACGGACAAATAGAAGCTATCTGGGTGTGACTCTGGAAGAAAAAGCTGAGGAGTTTGTCCGTTTTTCCAGACTTACACCTTAGAGTGCTGTCCGCTTTTCAAACAGTTTCATATATCTGCTGTTTAATAATGGTCAAAACTAGACAGAGACAGCGTGTGTCACTCCGTACACAAATAAACAGAGATTGACAATTTTCCATACAGACACCGTATAGTGCTGTATGCTCCTCACACACTACCGTGTACTGCCTTGTATCACGGACAAATAGTAGCTATCTGGGTGTGACTCTGGAAGAAAAAGCTGAGGAGTTTGTCCGTTTATCCAGACCTACACCTTAGAGTGCTGTCTGCCTTTCAAACAGTTTCGTATATCTGCTGTTTGATCACGGTCAAAACTAGACAGAGACAGTGTCTGTCAGTCCCTATACAAATAGACGGAGATTGACAATTTTCCATACAGACACCGTATAGCGGTGTACGCTCCTCACACACTCCCGAGTACCGCCTTGTATCACGGACAAATAGAAGCCTTCTGTATGCGACTCTGGAAAGAAAAAGCAGAGGAGTTTTTCAGTTTTTCCAGACCTACACCTTAGAGTGCTGTCCGCTTTTCAAACAGTTTCATATATCTTCTGTTTGATCACGGTCAAAACTAGACAGAGACAGCGTGTGTCAGTCCCTATACAAATAGACGGAGATTGACAATTTTCCATACAGACACCGTATAGCGGTGTACGCTCCCCACATACTATCGTGTACCGGCTGGTATCACGGACAAATACAAGCTATCTGTGTGTGACTCTGGAAAATAAAAGCCGAGGAGTTTTTCCATTTTTCCAGACCTACAGCTTAGAGTGAGTGCTGTTGTTAGGGTCGTCGGAACGCACCAAATATAAATAATAGTATGTGCGTTTGCCGCCCGGGGTCCACCGTGCGGTAGGTGACAAGACCGCTGCTGAACAATGGCAGATGCACCTAGTAGGTGTGGGACTGCGCTCGGGTTAACGTCACCCGAACGCTAAGGGCGACTCCGTACAAACACAGAGTCGCTTGGAGAACACTAAAGCAAAGGCACAGGCCCTGTTAGCGTCACAGAGGCCTGCGTGTGGCGTCGCAGCCGCGAACACCAATAGTTGCTGTTACTACAGCGCAGCGGCAGAGAAAAGCTGCAAGCGTCGGCGCCGAGGACCGGGCGCCGACGGACGCTAGTGTAGGTGTGGAGCAAGTGGCGTGTATCTTGCCACAACCCTAGAGTTGACTATTCACACTCGGTCACCACTCGTAATATCAGAGGGTAGGGGTTTCATAATGAGTCAGACACCAGTCCATACATCCTTCACCATACACACACAGAATAATATGCTACACTAGCGCATGGCCGAGAAGCCATGCGGGCTTTTTATAGCCATGCGCTTCCAGGACCTTCCAGTACTTTGAGAAGGACCAATCAGATCCGACATAGGACCTGCACATGTGACCCCTGCTCTCCACTGAGAGGACAAGTTGCGGGCATGCCCAGTAGCACGGCACGAGGACTTAGCCTCTGGAGCAGTTCCCTGCAAAGCAGGTTGCGCTACCATTGCTGCACCAGAGGTGGCAGCAACATCCAGGCTCACAGAACGAGTCTGAGGGGAATGCCTGGCTCGCCGTGATTGCTGAGCAGGAGTCTGAGCGGTCGGCGGAGAATGAGAGACCGCAGGATGTCTGGCTCTGGATTCCCGCTGTGCAGTGCCAGGAATCCGACGCCTAACATTACCCCCCCTCCTAGGGCCCCCCCTCTGAGCCTCACTGCGCTCAAAGGCCGCGATCAGGAGTGGTGCATGAATGTTTTCCACCGGCTCCCAGGCCCATGACCCTTCCAGTCCACCAAATAAATTTTTTTGCCACGGACAAACCTGCGCCCCACGATGGCGTTAACCTCAAACTCATCAGACGATAAGTCTGATGACCCGGCAGATGACTCAGAAAACCGGACCATGTGAACTGGTTTGAGGAGGGACACATGGAACACATCCGAAATGGCCAAATGTGGAGGAAGAGCCAGGCGGCAGACCACCGAGCTAAGTCGCTCGAGGACCTTGAATGGTCCAATGTATCGCGGTGCGAACTTGGGAGACTCGACCCGCAGTTTAATGTTTCGGGTGGAGAGCCATACCATGTCGCCAGGGGAGAAGCTTGGAGCGGGCCGCCAATGCGTGTCGGCGGACGCCCTCATCCTTTCTTTAGATGCCCGGATAGCATCCTGAGTGCGATCCCAAATGTCCCGGGCCTCCACTGCCCAGTCTGCCACCCTGGAGTCGGTGGAGGACACTGGCATCGGGACAGGGACGCATGGATGTTGACCATAGTTTAGGAGAAAGGGCGTCTGACCAGTGGAATCAGCCACCGCATTGTTTAGGGCAAATTCAGCCCAAGGTAGCAAGGATGCCCAGTCATCCTGCCTGGCAGAGACAAAATGCCGTAAATAGGTGACCAAGGTCTGATTGGCTCTCTCGACCAAGTCATTCGTCTCGGGATGGTAAGCGGAAGATAGATTTAGCTCGATGCTGAGTAAACTGCAGAGCTCCCTCCAAAACCGAGACGCAAACTGGGGACCGCGGTCACTCACGATTTTGTCCGGCATGCCATGTAAACGGAATACGTGCTTAATGAACAAGGTGGCCAGACCTCGAGCGGAAGGCAGGCGTGCGAGTGGCACCAGATGCACCATTTTGGAAAAATGGTCGTTGACCACCCAGATGACCGTACTGCCACCAGACTTGGGCAGGCCAACTATGAAATCCATGCCAACTATCTCCCAAGGTCTATCCGCCACTGGCAGGGGAAACAACAGCCCCGCCGGCCTCTGTCTAGAGGGTCTTGTTATGATGAGTCACCGAAGGAGGAAAAAACAAAATACCAGCTAAGTCCAGAAAAACCAGAGAGGTTGGCAGCTATCGGATTGCAGACCCCTGAACCTATCCACAACAACTAGCAGTAGCCGTGGGGGGTTCCTACGGTGCCCTAGACCCCTCGATCACAGCCGGAGAACTATATAGCCTAAAGACAGAAAGGGGAAAAACTAAACTGCCCCAGAGCAGACCCCAAAGCAATAGGCAGCCCCCAACATATAATGACGGTGAAGCAAGATGAAAACACTAACACAGATAGAAAGATAGGTTGAGCAAATGATGGGGCCCAAGCTAACTACATAGGACAGGATAGGAAAGCTGCTGCCATCCGCAAAAACCCTATCAAAATGAGCCAACCGACTGATAGGAAAAACAGGCCCTGAAGTCGCTAGGCTTCAAAAGACTATATCAGCACTCAGGTATATTCTGAAGACAGAGCAAAATATCAACAGATCAGAGACAAAAATGGAGTTCAGCTCACCCCCGGCCGGGGATGGCAGAACTCCCAAAAAAAAAGGCAAAACAAAAACAAAACTGAAGAGTACAAAGAAGAGCAGAAAACTTAGCTTTGAGATGCAGGAATCAGACTGGTCTCCAAGAATCCAGCAGGAAAATCACCAGCCAGGAAGAAGGGCGTCGGCAGCCTTATATCCAGTCCTCAATTCCAGTCACCCAGTCATCATCTAGCTGCCCATGTGTTTGGTAATCAGCCTCACTACCTTCCTTCACTAGAGGAGGGAGTTCATCAGACCTCAATGGTGAAGGGAAAAATGAACTCACAACAGTACCTCCCCCTTGAGGAGGGGTCACCGAACCCTCATCCATGCCACCAGGGCGATCCGGGTGAGCCCGATGAAAGGCACACACCAATCTTTCGGCATGAATATCAGAGGCAGAGACCCAGGAATTATCCTCCTGACCATAACCCTTCCACTTAACCAAATACTGGAGTCTCCGTCTAGCCAGACGGGAATCCAGTATCTTCTCTACCTCATATTCCATGTTACCTTCAACCAATATAGGGTCAGGAGGTGCCACCACAGGAACTACTGGTTCAACAAACCTCTTCAACAAGGACTTATGAAACACATTATGAATTTTAAATGTGACAGGAAGAGCCAACCGAAAAGAGACCGGATTAATAATCTCCAAAATCTTGTAAGGTCCAATAAATCTAGGCTTAAACTTAGGAGAAGCCACCTTCATAGCGATATTTTTTGATGACAACCAAACCATATCACCCACCTTAAACTGGGGACCAACGGTCCTACGCCGGTTGGAAAACCGCTGGGCTTTTCCTGGGAGAGAGACAACTTATCCACTACTTGGTCCCAGATCTGGTGCATTCTCTCCACCACAGTGTCAACATCTGGGCAGGCAGAAGGCTCCACCTGCCCTGAAGAAAATCGAGGGTGAAAACCAAAGTTACAAAAAAAAGGTGACATCAAAGTGGCAGAACTAGCTCTATTATTTAAAGCAAATTCGGCCAAGGGCAAAAATGAAACCCAATCATCCTGATCGGCAGAAATAAAACATCTCAAATACGACTCCAAAGTCTGGTTTGTTCTCTCCGTCTGCCCATTGGTCTGAGGGTGAAACGCAGAGGAGAAGGACAACTGAATTCCCAGCTTGGAACAGAAAGTCCTCCAAAATCTAGACACAAACTGAACTCCTCTGTCAGATACAATGTTCTCAGGAATCCCGTGCAAGCGAACCACCTGTTGCAAAAACAAGGGCACCAACTCAGAGGAAGATGGCAACTTAGGGAGTGGTACAAGATGGACCATCTTAGAGAATCTATCACAAATCACCCAAATAACAGTCATTCTCTGAGAGACAGGCATATCAGAGATAAAATCCATTGAAATATGGGTCCATGGCCTCCTGGGCACCGGCAAAGACATCAACAAGCCACTAGAGCGAGAACAAGGTTTAGACCGGGAGCAAGTCCCACAGGACTGCACAAAATTCCTGACATCATGAGACAAGGCGGGCCACCAAAAAGACCGACTCACCAGATCTCTAGTACCAAAAATACCTGGATGACCAGCCAATGCAGAGCAATGAACTTCAGACATCACTCTCTTCCTCCACTGGTCAGGAACATACAACTTTCCACTGGGACAACGCTCAGGTTTGTCCTCCTGAAACTCTTCCAGAGCACGTCTCAAGTCGGGCGAGATGGCAGAAAGAACTACCCCCTCACCTAAGATGGTAGCAGGCTTAGTCACAACAGGAGAATCAGCAAGGAAACTCCTAGAGAGGGCGTCTGCCTTGACATTCTTAGTGCCCGGAAGAAAAGAGACCACAAAATCAAAACGTGTGAAAAACAAAGGCCCACCTAGCCTGTCTAGGATTCAAGCGCTTGGCCGACTCCAGGTAAATCAAATTCTTGTGGTCAGTAAGGACCACGACTTGGTGTTTGGCTCCCTTCAACCAATGTCTCCACTCCTCAA
The DNA here is from genome assembly GCF_039654945.1 of Dendrobates tinctorius. Taxonomy (NCBI): domain Eukaryota; kingdom Metazoa; phylum Chordata; class Amphibia; order Anura; family Dendrobatidae; genus Dendrobates; species Dendrobates tinctorius. The sequence continues at coordinate 5,020,047 of NW_027361823.1, read as the reverse complement.
ATGCCCATTTCATGGCCAACAGTTCCCGATTCCCCACATCATAGTTACGTTCGGATGGGGAGAACTTTCGGGAAAAGAAAGCACAAGGATTCATTTTAGATGTCACAGGATCTTTTTGGGACAACACCGCTCCTGCACCAATCTCAGAAGCGTCCACCTCCACCTCAAACGGGAGTGAGACATCAGGTTGCCTCAAAACCGGAGCAGAAGTGAATCTTCGCTTCAGCTCCTGAAAGGAAGAAACAGCCTCCGGAGACCAATTCAGCACATCAGCACCCTTCCTAGCCAAATCCGTCAATGGCTTGGCAATACCAGAAAAATTAGCTATAAATTTCCGATAAAAATTAGCAAAACCCAAAAACTTCTGGAGGTCCTTCAAAGAAGTGGGTTGAACCCATTCATAAATGGCCTGTACCTTGGCCGGGTCCATTTCAATAGTTGACGGAGACAAAATAAATCCCAAAAATGAAATCCTCTGTACCCCAAAAAGGCATTTCGATCCCTTGACATACAGGGAATTCTCCCTCAAAATCCGGAACACAGTCCGAACATGTTCCACATGAGAGTCCCAATTCTTGGAGAAGATCAAAATATCATCCAGATAGATAATCAAAAATTTATCCACAAAGTCTCGGAATATATCGTTCATGAAGCACTGGAAGACAGAAGGGGCATTAGTGAGCCCAAAAGGCATCACCAGGTACTCAAAATGTCCCTCCGGAGTATTAAACGCCGTCTTCCATTCATCCCCATGCTTAATGCGAATAAGATTATACGCCCCCTGAGGACAAGCTTGGTAAACCAGCAAGCACCTTTAACTCTGGAGAATAGATCAGAAATCAGGGGTAACGGATACTGATATTTAACAGTAATTTTGTTGAGGGCACGATAGTCAATACAAGGCCTTAATGAACCATCCTTTTTAGCCACGAAAAAAAACCCAGCATCTAAGGGTGAAGAGGATGGTCTAATATGACCCTTCTCCAATGCCTCCTTAATATAGGATCGCATAGCCTCGTGCTCGGGTACAGATAAATTGAAAAGCCGACCCTTGGGGAATTTACACCCCGGGTTCAGCCCAATTGCACAGTTATGACTCCTATGAGGAGGCAAAGACGCAGACTCATTCTCACTAAATACATCATAAAAGTCAGCCAAATAGTCAGGAACATCATGCGACTGGGGAGAGGTGGAGAAAACAGGAGCATCACTAAGGGCACACCGACAACCCCAACTCACCACAGACAAAGATTTCCAATCCAGAACTGGATTATGGATTTGCAACCAGGGAAACCCCAGAACAATGGTATCATGCAAATTATGCAACACCAAAAATCTGCAATTTTCTTGATGGTCTGGGGCGACCCACATTACCACCTGGGTCCAAAACTGAGGTTTATTCTTCGCCAAAGGAGTAGCATCAATACCCCTCAAAGGGATAGGCGTCCGCAGAGGTGTCATAGGAAATCCACAACGTTTAGCAAAATCCAAGTCCATCAGGTTCAGAGCTGCTCCTGAATCCACAAAAGCCTTGGCGGAAAATGTGGACAGGGAGCAGATCAGAGTAATTGCCAGAAGAAACTTAGGTTGAACACCACCCACAGAAAACGTGTGTGCACAACGTTTCTCTCGTTTAGGGCAGACAGAAATAATATGCGAGGCATCTCCACAAAAAAAACACAGCTTATTACGCCTTCTGAACTCCTGACGTTGCGCCCTAGACAAAACTCTATCACATTGCATAGGTTCAGACATTTGTTCAACAGGTGGTAACATCTCTCGTGTAGTTTTGCGTTCACGTAAACGCCGATCCACCTGAATGGCTAATGACATAGAATCGTCAAGACCAGAGGGAACAGGAAATCCCACCATAGTATCTTTTACAGTTTCTGACAAACCCTTCCGAAAGAGGGCTGCCAAGGCACCATCATTCCAGGTAGTAAGGACCGCCCACTTTCAGAATTTTTGACAGTACAACTCTGCCGAATCCCGACCCTGGCTTAATGCCAGCAGGGTCTTTTCAGCCTGATCAATAGCATTAGGTTCATCATACGACCCCAAGGCTTGAAAAAATGCGTTCACATTATTCAGAATAGGATCATCAGGTTTCAAAGAAAACGCCCAATCCTGGGGATCGCCACACAGCAAAGAGATGACAATTTTAACCTGCTGCGCGGAGTTCCCCGACGAGTTAGGCTTCAAGGCAAAAAATAATTTACAATTATTCTTGAAATTCAAGAATTTAGACCGATCCCCCAAAAATACATCAGGAGTAGGAATCTTTGGTGCAGCAGCAAGTGAATGAGCAAGATAGGCGGAAATTCCCCGCACTTCAGCAGCGAGCTGCTCCACACGATCAGACAATTGCTTCATCTCCATTGAGAGAAAAATTCCCCCTATGGCCTCAGAGATATAGAGGAAAAAATATGCACACAAAAAAAAAACAAATTCTGACACTTTTTTTTTTTTTTTTTTTTACAATTCTCTCCTGCTATTGAGTACCCTAGGATCTGCGGTATGGCTGGTGATTCTGTTATGATGAGTCACCGAAGGAGGAAAAAACAAAATACCAGCTAAGTCCAGAAAAACCAGAGAGGTTGGCAGCTATCGGATTGCAGACCCCTGAACCTATCCACAACAACTAGCAGTAGCCGTGGGGGGTTCCTACGGTGCCCTAGACCCCTCGATCACAGCCGGAGAACTATATAGCCTAAAGACAGAAAGGGGAAAACTAAACTGCCCCAGAGCAGACCCCAAAGCAATAGGCAGCCCCCAACATATAATGACGGTGAAGCAAGATGAAAACACTAACACAGATAGAAAGATAGGTTGAGCAAATGATGGGGCCCAAGCTAACTACATAGGACAGGATAGGAAAGCTGCTGTCTGCCATCCGCAAAAACCCTATCAAAATGAGCCAACCGACTGATAGGAAAAACAGGCCCTGAAGTCGCTAGGCTTCAAAAGACTATATCAGCACTCAGGTATATTCTGAAGACAGAGCAAAATATCAACAGATCAGAGACAAAAATGGAGTTCAGCTCACCCCCGGCCGGGGATGGCAGAACTCCCAAAAAAAAAGGCAAAACAAAAACAAAACTGAAGAGTACAAAGAAGAGCAGAAAACTTAGCTTTGAGATGCAGGAATCAGACTGGTCTCCAAGAATCCAGCAGGAAAATCACCAGCCAGGAAGAAGGGCGTCGGCAGCCTTATATCCAGTCCTCAATTCCAGTCACCCAGTCATCATCTAGCTGCCCATGTGTTTGGTAATCAGCCTCACTACCTTCCTTCACCAGAGGAGGGAGTTCATCAGACCTCAATGGTGAAGGGAAAAATGAACTCACAACAGGGTCTGTTCCGAGCACACGAAACACATGCTTGCACGTATTCCTTGACATCTCGAGCCATATGTGGCCACCAATATGACCTTGCCAGGAGTTCGGCGGTCCGTTTATTACCAAAATGGCCACCCACCCTGGAGGCATGTGCCCAGGCGAGGACCTCCGGCCGTAGCTGAGGAGGCACCAAGGTCTTGCCCGGTGGTACCGACTCGAGAGCAACTGGAGCCACGGTCGTAAGACTCTCCGGCGGCAGAATTAACCGAGGCTCAGCTTCTCCTTCTTCCGCTGAGACCACTGAACATGAGAGAGCATCCGCACGGACGTTCTTCTCTCCAGAGAGGTAGTGGAGGGTGAAGCGAAATCGGGAAAAGAAGAGCGACCACCTGGCCTGACGGGAATTCAGGCGTTGGGCCGTCTGTAGATAGACCAGGTTTTTATGGTCCTTATATACCTGAAAGGGAAACCGGGCTCCCTCCAGGAGATGTCTCCACTCAGAAAAAGCCAACTTCATGGCTAGCAGCTCCCTGTCGCCGATGGAGTAATTTTTCTCCGTCGGTGAGAAGGTCTTGGAATAGAAGAAGCAGGGATGCTTCCGACCTTGAGCATCCTTTTGATAAAGGACTGCTCCTGCACCGACGGAAGCGTCTACCTCAAGGATAAACGGCTAATCCACATCGGGATGATGTAATATGGGAGCGCCAGCAAAATGTGATTTTATAGCCGAGAAGGCCTTGGAGACATGTTCTGACCAAGCATTGGGGTTAGCTCCTTTCTTGTTGAGAGCAACCAAAGGAGCCACCAGTGTGGAAAAGTGTGGTATGAACTGGCGGTAGTAATTCACGAACCCCAAAAAGCGCTGCACCGCTTTGAGGGAATGGGGTTCCTGCCAGTCCATTACCGCTTATAGTTTGGCAGGATCCATGGCCAGCCCCTGGACCGAGATGATATAGTACAGGAACGGCAAGGACTCCTGCTCAAACTGGCACTTCTCCAACTTGGCAAATAGCGAGTTCTCCTGCAGACGGTCGAAGACCCTGCAGACGTCTCTCCGGTGGGTGGTCAAATCTGGCGAAAAGATGAGTATGTCATCCAGATAGACCACCACCGAGGTAGAGAGCATGTCGAGGAAGATGTCGTTGACAAAATCTTGGAAGACAGCTGGCGCATTACAAAGGCCAAAGGGCATAACCAGGTATTCGTAATGGCCATCCCTGGTAATAAAAGCTGTCTTCCATTCGTCTCCTTCGCGAATGCGGATCAGGTTGTATGCACCCCGCAGATCTAATTTAGTAAAGATCCGGGCCCCCCGCAACCTGTCAAATAACTCCGAGATCAACGGTAGGGGGTATTTGTTTTTAACCGTGATAGCATTGAGACCTCGGTAGTCAATGCAGGGGCGTAACTCTCCGTTCTTCTTCTGTACGAAGAAGAACCCTGCACCAGCCGGTGACACAGATTTTCTGATGAAACCCCTAGCCAGGTTCTCCCGGATATATTGGGACATAGCCTCCGTCTCAGGGAGTGATAAGGGGTAAACACAGCCTCGGGGAGGCTCTGTGCCTGGCAGGAGATCAATCGGGCAATCATAGGAACGGTGCGGCGGGAGCGTCTCCGCAGCCTTCTTAGAGAAGACCTCTGCGTACTGGTGGTAGGGTTTGGGGAGCGCGGAGAGATCCGCAGGCACTTCAGTGGAAGCCACCTGAACGCTGCCCCTCAGGCACCTTCCCTCACAGTCCTTGCCCAGCCCAGTATCCTCCCCGAAGCCCAGTCAATATGAGGGAAATGGCAACGAAGCCAGGGAAATCCGAGGAGCACCTGATCGATGCCATTGGGCATAATAAGCAGGGACAGAGTCTCCTGATGAGAGAGTGAAATAGAGAGTCTGAGTGGGGCTGTCTGATGGGTCACCTGAGACGGTAACGGTGCCCCATTTACCACCCTAATGGTCAGAGGTTGGGAGAGTAACACCAGAGGGATAGCGCGTCTCTGGGCAAAAGTCGAGGACATAAAGTTCCCCTCGGCCCCGGAATCCAGGGTGACCTCTGCCTCCCAGGTGGAGGACCCACTATCTAACGTACCCCGGAACACCGGGTGAAAAGGGTCCCACCTTGGATTGACCACCACCTACGGCCACTGCACGTGGTCGTCTTTTCGGCCGCTGAGGGCATGTGCCAGCCGAGTGGCCAAACTGTCGGCACTGATAACAGTGCACAGAGCTTCGCATCGGACGTGACTTAGTGCCGGTGTGAGACACCTCCATAGGCTCAGAGGAAGGGAGCTCCTGTGCGGGATATATCAGCGGCTCGGTAAAGGTGGGAGCCAAATTAACCCTACGTCTGGATTGCGCTCGTTCCAACCCGCGCTCCGTGAAGCGGAGATCAATGCGGGTGGAAACGGCGATCAAGTCGTCCAGACTTGTGGGAATTTCCCTAGTAGCTAGAGCATCTTTTACGTGCTCAGCCAGGCCTCTCCAAAACACCGGGACCAACACTTTGTCCGGCCACTCTAACTCGGAAGCCAGTGTCCGAAACTGGACAGCATGATGGCTAACCGAAAGTGACCCTTGTGTTAAGGATAACAGTTGGAGAGCCATATCGTGTGTGACCCGTGGTCCCAAGAAGACTTGCTTCAGAGCCGCGAGGAACTGAGCAGCTCCCTGTACCACGGGATCATCACGTTCCCACAATGGCGTGGCCCACTGTAATGCCCGGCCAGACAACAGGGAGACAATAAATCCCACCTTAGCCCGCTGTGTAGGAAACCGTGCAGCCAGCAACTCCAGCTGAATGGAGCACTGACTAACGAATCCCCTACAGGAGGCACTATCACCCGAAAACTTATCAGGGAGCGGGAGGAGAGACATTGTCGGCAAGGGCAAAAGTGTGGGCGCACGTGAGACAGCCTCAGCGACTGTCTGAGCAGCAGCTAGCGCAGCATTCGCAGCTGAGTTGGTGCTCTCAATAGCCGCCAACCTGCTCTCCAGCTGCCGAATGTAGCGCTGCAGCTGCTGCACGTCTGCCATTGCCAGACAGACCCTGGCGCTAGTGTAATGTTAGGGTCGGCGGAACGCACCAAATATAAATAATAGTAGGTGCGTTCGCCGCCCAGGGTCCACCGTGCGGTAGGTGACAAGACCACTGCTGAACAATGGCAGATGCACCTAGTAGGTGCGGGACTGCGCTCGGGTTAACGTCACCCGAACGCTAAGGGCGACTCCGTACAAACACAGAGTCACTTGGAGAACACTAAAGCAAAGGCACAGGCCCTGTTAGCGTCACAGAGGCCTGCGTGTGGCGTCGCAGCCGCGGACACCAATAGTTGCTGTTACTACAGCGCAGCGGCAGAGAAAAGCCGCAAGCGTCGGCGCCGAGGACCGGGCGCCGACGGACGCTAGTGTAGGTGTGGAGCAAGTGGCGTGTAGCTTGCCACAACCCTGGAGCTGACTATTCACACTCGGTCAGCACTTGTAATATCAGAGGGTAGGGGTTTCATAATGAGTCAGACACCAGTCCATACATCCATCACCATACACACACAGAATAATATGCTACACTAGCGCATGGCCGAGCCACCATGTGGGCTTTTTATAGCCATGCGCTTCCAGGACCTTCCAGTACTTTGAGAAGGACCAATCAGATCCGACATAGGACCTGCACATGTGACCCCTGCTCTCCACTGAGAGGACAAGTTGCGAGCATGCCCAGTAGCATGGCACGAGGACTTAGCCTCTGGAGCAGTTCCCTGCAAAGCAGGTTGCGCTACCATTGCTGCACCAGAGGTGGCAGCAACATCCAGGCTCACAGAACGAGTCTGAGGGGAATGCCTGGCTCGCCGTGATTGCTGAGCAGGAGTCTGAGCGGTCGGCGGAGAATGAGAGACCGCAGGATGTGTGGCTCTGGATTCCCGCTGTGCAGTGCCAGGAATCCGACGCCTAACAGCTGTCCGCTTTCCAAACGGTTTCGTATATCTGCTGTTTGAGTACGGTCAAAACTAGACAGAGACAGCATGTGTCAGTCCCTATACAAATAGACGGAGATTGACAATTTTCCATACAGACACCGTATAGCGGTGTACGCTCCTCGCACACTCCCGTGTACCGCCTTGTATCACGGACAAATAGAAGCCTTCTGTATGCGACTCTGGAAAGAAAAAGCTGAGGAGTTTTTTCAGACCTACACCTTAGAGTGCTGTCTGCTTTTCAAACAGTTTCCTATATCTGCTGTTTCATCACGGTCAAAACTAGACAGAGACAGCGTGTGTCAGTCCCTATACAAATAGACGGAGATTGACAATTTTCCATACAGACACCGTATAGCGGTGTACGCTCCCCACACACTATCGTGTACCGGCTGGTATCACGGACAAATACAAGCTATCTGTGTGTGACTCTGGAAAATAAAAGCCGAGGAGTTTTTCCGTTTTTCCAGACCTACAGCTTAGAGTGAGTGCTGTCCGCTTTCCAAACAGTTTCATATATCTGCTGTTTGAGCACGGCCAAAACTAGACAGAGAGAGCGTGTGTCAGTCCCTATACAAATAGACAGAGATTGACAATTTTCCATACAGACACCATATAGCGGTGTACGCTCCTCACACACTATCGTGTACCGGCTGGTATAACGGACAAATAGAAGCTATCTGTGTGTGACTCTGGAAAAAAAGCCAAGGAGTTTTTCCGTTTTTCAGACCTACACCTTAGAGTGATTGCTGTCCGCTTTTCAAACAGTTTTGTATATCTGCTATTTGATCACGGTCAAAATTAGACAGAGACAGCGTGTGTCACTCCCTATATTTTGATACTGATACAGGAAAGATGTATATCTTTGTACTGTGTTAGCCAGTAGATAGAAAAATATTCAGAATTGAGAGTCCTCAGTGGTTGATACCTTTTTAATGGCTAACTGAAAAGATGGTAACACATTGCAAGCTTTCAAGACTACTCAGGTCTCTTCATCAGGCATTGACTAATACAAGATCTGAAGAATCGCATATATATGCACAACACAGCACAGAAAAAATGCAATAGATGAGACAAGTGACGAGAAACAGAATTATCATTATGGGATAGGGAGAAACAAAAATATTGGACTAATTCACAGATAAGGAGTCTGGATGTTTTATTGTCCTCTGATTGGGGTCTCCTAATGTGTTGCGATGCCCCCACAAGGTTTTAGGAGCAAATTCTTTAATTGATGTGAAAAGACATAAATCCATGCGACACATTCATTCCAGCACTGAGAGTGTCAAAGGTCGTCATAAATTTATACTCCCAGACCCTCCTGTCTCTCTGAGATGTGAAGTTACTTTTCAATACCAGTAATTTCATATCCATGGTGTTGTTGTGATCAGGCATACAAAAATGTTTTGCCACAGGTAGATCCATTCTTTTTTCTCTTATTGTGTGACGATGACCTTTGACACTCTCAGTGCTGGAATGAATGTGTCGCTTGTATTTATGTCTTTTTACATCAATTAAGGAATTTGCTCCTAAGACCTTGTGGGGGCATCACAACACATTAGGAGACCCCAATCAGAGGACAATAAAACATCCAGACTACTTATCTATGAACTAGTCCAATATTTATGCTTCTCCCTATCCTATAATGATAATTCTGCTTCACGTCACTTGTCTTATCTATTGCATTTTTTCTGTGCTGTGTTGTGCATATATACGGTAGGTGATTCTTCAGATGTTGTATTAGTTAATGCCTGATAAAGAGACCTGAGTAGTCTTGAAAGCTTGCAATGTGTTACCATCTTTTCAGATAGCCATTAAAAGGTATCAACCACTGAGGACTCTCAATTCTGAATATTTTTCACTCCCTATACAAATAGACGGAGATTGACAATTTTCAATACACAAACCATATAGAGCTGTTTGATTCTCAAACAGTATTGTATATCTGCGGTTCGCATTACAGTCACATCCATACAGAGTCAGCGTGTGTGTGTGACACTCCGTAAATACATATACAAAAAAGTTACACAAAAAACGTATACAGCTGTACACTTCTGATACAGTTCCGTATATCTGCTTGTTGGATTACGTTCCAATACATACTGTGAGAGCGTCCATGACTAACAAAATATATACGTAGATTTAATTTTTTTAATACACCTTACACAGCTGGACTCTCCTCATACAGTACCATCTCTCTGCTGGTATTTTTGGTACATTTTCCCAAACATGAGGAAGTATGGTGGAAGAGTCCGCAGACGTGGGCAGAGGGGCGCAGCTGGTACTGATGGTGGTGGTGCATCGGCTGGTTCTGGCAAAAGCACAATAGCAGCTAAGGCAGGAGGTGTTGAGCCTGCGTCATCCTCTGGCCCAGGAAGGCCTGTAAGGTTGCCTTTTCTTGGAGTAGGAAAACCGCTTTTAAAGCCGGAGCATCAGGAGCAGGTTTTGGCGTACATTGCCGAAACAGCCACCAGCTCTATTGCCTCCTCTTCTGAATGTTCGAAACCTGCAAGCACGGAGTCGTCAGTGCAGGGTTCTGGTCAGGAAAAACAACTTTCCTTGTGTCCTTCACCCCCACCAAAGTTAAGGATACGGCAGCCCTCACTTCAGATTACTCTATGGAGCTCTTTTCACATACCATACCTGGGTTATCCAGTCAAATCCAGAATTCCCCAGTCCAAGATAAATCTGACATGGAGTGCACTGATGCACAGCCACTGCTAGATGATTCTGCTGGCACATCGACCCAGAGCACTACATTGCCCTCGCAGTCTATTGAGCCAGAATCTGACCCTGATGAAACTCAGGTGCCCCTTCCCGCATACTATACCACCTTACACGGTGATACAGAGGAAGGTAAAGAGGAAGGTGCAAATGACTTTGAAGAGCAGGTGATGGATGACCCAGTTCTTGACCCAGATTGGCATCCATTGGGGAGGAGGGTGGCGCTGGCAATAGTTCAGATAAGGAGAAGGATCTGCAGCAGGCATTGACATCGCAGCAGCGGTTATCTGGCAGGCCCGTAGCTGTCCAAAAACATGGACCAAAAACTAAAAGAGTTGCAGGACAGCTTGGCCAGACAGTTAACTTAGCACAGCGTGCAAGGCCAGAAAATGTATACCATAGTAGGAAGAGTGCAGTGTGGCACTTCTTTGTCCAAAATCCTTCTGATGAGGCAAAGGTTACCTGTAAGAAGTGCGGAAGGACCTTTAGCCGAGGTAAACAACTCAGAAAGTTGAATACCAGTTGCATGCATAGACATTTAATCAACATGCACTTGCAAGCGTGGACGGACTACAAAACCTCAGGTAGCACGTGTGCACCTGCTCCAACTCAAGGTAGCCAGCAACGCTCCATCGCTTCCCCCACTGTAAGACCACCGCCACCGTTAAGTACACCACCAGCACTAAATGTGGAGGTGTCGTCGCAAGGCCAAAGCACTCAGGGAATCACAATGGTTTTGCAACACAACACTGAATCCAGGCCATCACCACCAATACCATCACCAACCCCAGGGGTGGATTAAGGGTAGCCAGGGCCCGGGGCAGTTCAGACTCTGTGGGCCCCCCTCGTCACGTGACGGGGGTCACGAATCGTAGAGCCACACTCTACATAGAGAATAATGGGGCCTCCAGCACCGACCTCCACCCGCAGAGCCGCACTCCACATAGAGAATAATGGGGCCTCCAGCACCGACCTCCACCCGCAGAGCCGCACTCCACATAGAGAATAATGGGGCCTCCGGCACCGACCTCCACCCGCAGAGCCACACTCCACATAGAGAATAATGGGGCCTCCAGCACCGACCTCCACCCGCAGAGCCGCACTCCACATAGAGAATAATGGAGCCTCCAGCACCGACCTCCACCCGCAGAGCCTCACTCCACATAGAGAGTAATGGAGCCTCCAGCACCGTCCTACGCCCGCAGAGCCGCACTCCACATAGGGAATAATGGGGCCTCCAGCACCGACCTCTACCCGCAGAGCCGCACTCCACATAGAGAATAATGGAACCTCCAGCACTTACCTCCACCCGCAGAGCCGCACTCCACATAGAGAATAATGGAGCCTCCAGCACCGACCTCCACCCGCAGAGCCGCACTCCACATAGAGAATAATGGGACCTCCGGCACCGACCTCCACCCGCAGAGCCACACTCCACATAGAGAATAATGGGGCCTCCAGCACCGACCTCCACCCGCAGAGCCGCACTCCACATAGAGAATAATGGAGCCTCCAGCACCGACCTCCACCTGCAGAGCCTCACTCCACATAGAGAATAATGGAGCCTCCAGCACCGACCTCCACCCGCTGAGCCTCACTCCACATAGAGAGTAATGGAGCCTCCAGCACCGTCCTACGCCCGCAGAGCCGCACTCCACATAGGGAATAATGGGGCCTCCAGCACCGACCTCTACCCGCAGAGCCGCACTCCACATAGAGAATAATGGAGCCTCCAGCACTTACCTCCACCCGCAGAGCCGCACTCCACATAGAGAATAATGGAGCCTCCAGCACCGACCTCCATCCGCAGAGCCGCACTCCACATAGAGAATAATGGAGCCTCCAGCACCGACCTCCACCCGCAGAGCCGCACTCCACATAGAGAATAATGGGGCCTCCAGCACCGACCTCCACCCACAGAGCCACACTCCACATAGAGAATAATGGAGCCTCCAGCACTGACCTCCACCCGCAGAGCCGCACTCCACATAGAGAATAATGGGGCCTCCAGCACCGACCTCCACCCGCAGAGCCGCACTCCACATAGAGAATAATGGAGCCTCCAGCACCGACCTCCACCCGCACTCCACATAGAGAATAATGGAGCCTCCAGCACCGACCTCCACCCGCAGAGCCGCACTCCACATAGAGGATAATGGGGCCTCCAGCACCGACCTCCACCCGCAGAGCCGCACTCCACATAGAGAATAATGGAGCCTCCAGCACTGACCTCCACCCGCAGAGCCACACTCCACATAGAGAATAATGGAGCCTCCAGCACCGACCTCCACCCGCACAGCCGCACTCCACATAGAGAATAATGGAGCCTCCAGCACCGACCTCCACCCGCAGAGCCGCACTCCACATAGAGAATAATGGAGCCTCCAGCACCGACCTCCACCCGCAGAGCCGCACTCCACATAGAGAATAATGGAGCCTCCAGCACCGACCTCCACCCGCAGAGCCGCACTCCACATAGAGAATAATGGAGCCTCCAGCACCGACCTCCACCCGCAGAGCCGCACTCCACATAGAGAATAATGGAGCCTCCAGCACCGACCTCCACCCGCAGAGCCGCACTCCACATAGAGAATAATGGAGCCTCCAGCACCGACCTCCACCCGCAGAGCCGCACTCCACATAGAGAATAATGGAGCCTCCAGCACCGACCTCCACCCGCAGAGCCGCACTCCACATAGAGAATAATGGAGCCTCCAGCACCGACCTCCACCCGCAGAGCCGCACTCCACATAGAGAATAATGGAGCCTCCAGCACCTACCTCCACCCGCAGAGCCGCACTCCACATAGAGAATAATGGGGCCTCCAGCACCGACCTCCACCCGCAGAGCCGCACTCCACATAGAGAATAATGGGGCCTCCAGCACCGACCTCCACCCGCAGAGCCGCACTCCACATACATGGCTGCTCTCATTGTTCTGTGCTGTGCGCACAGGACCTGTGATGAGGTCACAGGAGGGGAGGAGACAGGGGTCACATGATCGGGGGGCCCTGACACCTTACCTCCTGTGATCTCATCACAAGCCTTTGCACGCTACCAGCAGCATCAGCGTTCACGCTACTTGTAGATGCTGCTGGTAGCAGAGCACATAATGCCGCCCCCACGGTCACTCACTTTTAGGTGGGGAGAAGATGGAGTGCCATTGCAGCAGCCAGCAGGAATGTGGTGGGGGCCCCGGGGCTGAAGCCCCGCCTGCCCTGCCTATAATCCGGCCCTGCGCGGTGGCGGATTATAATGGGGGAATTTACTGGCCTGGGCTGTGGGCCCCTTAACCCCACTGGGCCCGGGGCAACTGCCCAAATTGACCTCATTATAATCCGCCACTGACCAACCCCCTCTCACTCCGTCCGGTCCACCGCTACGTCCCCCATATGCAGCTCTCCAGTCCAGCTCACCCTACCAGACACTCTGAGTAGGACAAGAAAGTACTCATCCTCTCATCCGCGTACACTTTGTTGGAACGCCTACATTGCCAAACTAATCTCATTAGAGATGATGCCCTACCGTTTGGTGAAAGCAAAGTTTTCCGCGACCTCATGGCCCACGCTATGACCTACCCAGTCGGCATTTCTTTTCTCGAAAAGCCATCCCTGCCCTCCACCGGCATGTGAAAGACTGCATTGTCCATGCACTAAAACAGTCAGTGAGTGGAAAGGTGCACCTCACAACAGATGCATGGACCAGTAGGCATGGCCAGGGCCATTACGTGTCCATCACTGCGCACTGGGTTAATGTGGTGGATGCAGGCTCCACTGGGGACAGCGGCGGTGGAACATTGCTGCGTAGCCCACAGTATAGGAAACAGTTGGCTGTAGGCTTTCGATCCTCCTCCTCCTCCTCTATCAGCGAAAGCTTGTCAACACAGCGCAGTCGCACGAGCACTCCATCCGCAGCTGGCAGTGTTGCACACAAGGTGTCCCACTATGGAACTGCTAGTGGTAAGCGTCAGCAGGCTGTGTTAAAGATGATGTCTTTGGGCAACAACAGACACACCGCGGAGGCACTGGCCAACTACTTGCAGCGACTAAGAGAGTCATGGCTGGGCAGTCTACATCTTGAGGCAGGCAAGGTAGTCAGTGATAACGGCCGTAATTTTGTGGCAGCCATAGCCCGTGCAAAACTCACACACATACCTTGCCTGGCTCACACTTTGAACCTCGTGGTGCAGTGCTTCCTTAATAATTATCCGGAGTTAACATCCCTGCTCCATTAGGTGCGAAGACTGTGCTCGCACATCCGTCGCTCGGCCATACACTCCAGTCGTATGCAGAAGCTGCAGCGATTGCTCCACCTCCCCAAGCACCGCCTAATCATAGACGTTGCAACAAGGTAGAACTCCACCCTGTACATGGTTGAGAGGCTGTGCAAACAGAGATACGCTGTAATGCATTTGCGGGAGGATACACAGGCAGGCAGTTTGAGGGAAGACATGGAATTGTCGGGTGTGCAGTGGTCAAAGCTGACAGACCTCTGTAAAGTCCTTCAGTGTTTTGAGGAATGCACACGGCTGGTAAGCGCAGACGACGCCATCATAAGCATGAGCATCCCACTTATGCGTCTGCTCATGCAAAGTTTGGCGCACATTAAGGATCAGGCGTCTGCAGCGGAGGAGGAGGGAAGCCTTGATGACAGTCAGCCATTGTCTGGTTAGGGAACTGTCCAGGACAAGGTGGAAGAAAAAGAGGAAGAGGAGGAGGAGGAGGATGAGGGGGATGATTATTTTGGGCAGGAGGATGCTTCTCAGGGGGCAAGAGAAAATGTTGGTGTTCCAAGGTCAGGTACAGTGTTTGTGCGTGACTGTAGGGATGTGGATTTGCCAGAAAGTGCTCCTCCACCCACCACTGGCAGTGCATCATTGACACCTGGAACATTGGCCCACATGTGCGATTATGCATTGTGGATCCTAAAAAGGGACCCCCGCATTGCCAAAATGATGAGAGATGACGACTACTGGCTGGCCAGCATCCTCGATCCCTGCTACAAAGGCAAATTACACAACATCATGCCACAGGAGAACCTAGAGATAATATTGGCTAACAAACAAGCAACTCTGGTAAACCGTTTGTTTGAGGCTTTCCCAGCACACAGCAGCGGTGATGTTTCTCCCACGAGCTGTAGTGGGCACAATGGAAGAGGTGTTCGTGGTGCACACAGCCGAAGTGGCGTTGGAGACAGGGGTTTAATGACCATGTTGTGGAATGATTTCTCAAGTACCGCTCACACGATTGCTAATACTGCATCGATTAAAAGTGACAGGAGACAGCAGTTGTCATCTACTTTATGATTACAAACTAGTTCTCCTCCCATATCGATGTTCTCCCTCACAAGTCATTCCCCTTTGACTATTGGGCCTCTAAACTTGACGCCTGGCCTGAATTGGCACAATATGCCTTACAGGAGCTCACTTGCCCTGCTGCTAGTGTGTTATCTGAAAGAGTTTTCAGTGCTGCTGGATCAATCTTGACAGAAAAAAGGACCCGTCTGTCTATCCAAAATGTTGATGATCTAACCTTCATTAAAATGAACCATGCATGGGTTGCAAAGGATTTTGTCCCACCTTCCCCTGATGACACATAGGTTCCCAGAAAACTGCCTCGCTTTTGTCCTCCTCTTCCTCGGACTTGCCCAATTCCGCCCTTTGCAGCAGCTGAATGTCCAGCCAACACATCAACATATGCCATTTTTTAAACCTCCCTAATTGGGCTGCCCACCCCCCCAATGGATGGGGTCAACACCTGGCACACCCAGGCAAGTGCCGTTGCTCTGAACAGGTGGATGGGCCCACAGATGGCCGATGGCTCTGGCACAGGGCCCCTCATAGTACAATACAGTGTCTCTGAGGTTGGGGGGGCCCGCTCGCCGTCAGACACACCAGCGTACTATGAGGGGCCCTGTGCCAGTACCGTCGACCACGAGTGTGCCCCCCCTGCTTGGTCATGGCCACAGCCCTTGCAAGTTGCAATACTTACCGCTCCCTGCTCCACCGCTGTGTAGTCTGGGCAGTTAAATCCTTCACAGGGACGGCCACTAGAAATTTGGTGTATTGATCGATGATGGTTAAGATGTAGCTATGCCCTGTCCTGCTGGCCTCTACCTTCAGATGATCAATGGCTACCATTTATAATGGACATCAACTTACAAGTGGGTGCAGTGGTGCTTTATGATCACCTTTCACAGTTGTGATAGTCACAGACGTGTGACATTCCTGCCACCATTTTTCAATGTCTCCTCTCATGCCAATCCAATAGAATCGCCTACGGCCTGCGGCTTCTGTCTTTGGCACTCCAAAATGACCAGACACATCATGATAGGCAGTGAGGACCTTGTCTACATCTCTCCCTGTGATCACAGTTTGATGGAGACGAGTAACGGTGATGTGATCCACGCAACTGCGATAAAGCAATCCTTTCTTCACAAAGAACCGTTTTCGCTGTCTCCACAGGCAGAGTAATTGAGGGTCTGCATCACCTCTGCAACATCTACCGGGAGGTTTTCCCGCGATGAGTAATTCTCAAATTTCTGCTAACACTCTACTTTCTGTCTGTACTTGTATCCATGTAGTTTCCAGTAGCAGAGAGTCTGGACTGGCTTACTGAGATTGAAATATATACGAAGATTTAAAAGTACCAGAACACTGTATACCGTTGTACACTTCGACTACCTTTCCCTTTTTCTACTTGTTAAATTCTGTTGTAATACATACAGCGCCTGTGACTGAAATTTACAATTACCCCTAGACTGGATACACCTGGTATGTGCTGATACCGTACCTTTGTTCCAAATTTTGTATTACGGTATCCTTCATAGTAAGTGAGCACGTGTGAGCGTGTTTGGTTTACGCCTTCTATATATATGGTGAACTGGAGATACCAATTTTTACCCTATACTCGATACAGCTTGTATCTTGTTATACAATACCTTTGTTCGACATTTAGTATTACGGTCAAATCCATACTGAGTAAGCGTCTGAAACTGACTACGGGACTATGTATACAGAGATTTCAATTGTACCCTATAATATATATACTTGCTATCTTGTTATCCAGTACCTTTTTTACAACATTTTTTTTATGGTCAAACCCAGACTGACTGAGCGCCTGAGGGTGACTCCGGAAATATATACCGAGATTTCAAATTTGGCCAACACTGTATACAGCTGTATGCTTGTGTTACATTACCCATTTACAGCTTTTCATGTTCTTGTGTAATCCATACTGGGCCTGAGAGCGTTTGTGTCTGCCTCCTGAAATATATACGGAGATGTAGAATGTTTACACTATACTATATATACCTTGTATCTGGTGATACTGTACCCTTTTTCACTTTTTTATTTTCTTGGGTAATCCATACTGAGCCTGTGAGCGTCTGTGTATGACTCATGAAATATATACGGAGATTTACTGTTATCCCTAGACTGTATAGAGCTGTACGCTTCTGATACAGTACCATATATCTGCTGGTATTTTGGGTCAATTTTCTAAAACATGAGGAAGTATGGTGGAAGAAGACGCGGACGTGGGCGAGGGGGGCCACCTGGTAGTGACGGTGGTGGTGGTGCATCTGCTGGTAGTGCCAAAAACACAATAGCAGCTAAGGTAGGAGGTGTTGAGCCTGCATCATGGTGTAGCTCTGGAAGGCCTGTAAGGCTCCATTTTCTGGGAGTAGGTAGACTGATTTTAAAGCCGGAGCATCAGGAACTGTTTTTGGCTTACATTGCTGAAACAGCCTCCAGCTATATTGCCTCCTCTTCTGAAGTTTAAAAAAATGCAAGCACTGAGTCGTAAGTGCAGGCTTCTAGTCAGGAGCAACTACTTTCCTTGTGTCCTTCACCCACACCAAAAGTGAAGGATGCGGCAGCACACACTTCAGATTACTCCATGGAGCGCTGTTCACATTTAAAAATGGGGCCCATCATATACTGGAGCGATCAAAATGGAGGACATCTGACACTGGAGCAGCATCTATGGGGCACATGATACAATGGAGCATTAGAAATGGGGCCCATTATATATGGAGCATTATTAGGGCCCATAAGACACTGGAGCATCATCCATGAGGCCCATCATATACTGGAGCATTCCAAATGGGGGATATCAGACACTGGAGCAGCATCTGTGGGGCACATGATACACTGGAGCATTAGAAATGGGGCCCATTATATATGGAGCATTATTAGGGCCCATCATACACTGGATTATCATCCATGAGGCCCATCATATACTGGAGCATTCCAAATGGGGGACATCTGACACTGGAGCATCATCCATGAGGCCCATCATATACTCGAGCATTCCAAATGGGGCAGATCAAACACTGGAGCAGCATCTATGGGGCACATGATACACTGGAGCATTAGAAATGGGGCCCATTATATATGGAGTATTATTAGGGCCCATCATACACTGGAGCATCATCCATGGGCCCATCATATACTGGAGCATTCCAAATGGGGGACATCAGACACTGGAGCAGCATTTACGGGGCCCTTTATACACAGGAGCATTACAAATGGAGCCCACTATATATTGAGCATTATTAGGGCCCATCATACACTGGAACATCATCCATGAGGCCCATCATATACTGGAGCATTCCAAATGGGGGACATCAGACACTGGAGCAGCATTTACGGGGCCCATTATGCACTGGAGCATTAGAAATGGGACCCATTATATATGGAGCATTATTAGGGCCCATCATACACTGGAGCATCATCCATGAGGCCCATCATATACTGGAGCATTCCAAATGGGGGACATCAGACACTGGAGCAGCATTTACAGGGCCCTTTATACACTGGAGCATTACAAATGGAGACCAATATTATTTGAGCATTATTAGGGCCCATCATACACTGGAGCATCATCCATGAGACCCATCATATACTGGAGCATTCCAAACGGGGGACATCAGACACTGGAGCAGCATCTATGAGGCCCATCATATACTGGAGCATTCCAAATGGGGGACATCTGACACTGGAGCATCATCCATGAGGCCCATCATATACTCGAGCATTCCAAATGGGGCAGATCAAACACTGGAGCAGCATCTATGGGGCACATGATACACTGGAGCATTAGAAATGGGGCCCATTATATATGGAGTATTATTAGGGCCCATCATACACTGGAGCATCATTCATGGGGCCCATCATATACTGGAGCATTCCAAATGGGGGACATCAGACACTGGAGCAGCATTTACGGGGCCCTTTATACACTGGAGCATTACAAATGGAGACCAATATTATTTGAGCATTATTAGGGCCCATCATACACTGGAGCATCATCCATGAGACCCATCATATACTGGAGCATTCCAAACGGGGGACATCAGACACTGGAGCAGCATCTATGAGGCCCATCATATACTGGAGCATTCCAAATGGGGGACATCTGACACTGGAGCATCATCTATGAGGCCCATCATATACTGGAGCATTCCAAATGGGGCAGATCAAACACTGGAGCAGCATCTATGGGGCACATGATACACTGGAGCATTAGAAATGGGGCCCATTATATATGGAGCATTATTAGGGCCAATCATACACTGGAGCATCATCCATGAGGCCCATCATATACTGGAGCATTCCAAATGGGGGACATCAGACACTGGAGCAGCATTTACGGGGCCCTTTATACACTGGAGCATTACAAATGGAGCCCATTATATATTGAGCATTATTAGGGCCCATCATACACTGGAGCATCATCCATGAGGCCCATCATATACTGGAGCACTCCAAATGGGGGACATCAGACACTTGAGCAGCATTTACAGGGCCCTTTATACACTGGAGCATTACAAATGGAGCCCATTATATATTGAGCATTATTAGGGCCCATCATACACTGGAGCATCATCCATGAGGCCCATCATATACTGGAGCATTCCAAATGGGGGACATCAGACACTGGAGCAGCATTTACATGGCCCTTTATACACTGGAGCATTACAAATGGAGCCCATTATATATTGAGCATTATTAGGGCCCATCATACACTGGAGCATCATCCATGAGGCCCATCATATACTGGAGCATTCCAGATTGGGGACATCAGACCCTGGAGCAGCATTTACGGGGCCCATTATACACTGGAGAATTAGAAATGGAGCCCATTATATGTGGAGCATTATTTGGGCCCATAACACATTGGAGCATCGTCCATGAGGACCATCATATACTGTAGCATTATGTGGCGCTCATCATATACTGTATGGAACATTATATGTGGCCAATTATTCTGTATGGAGAAATATATGGGGCTCATTATTCTGTATGGCGCACAATGTGGTTGCCATAATACTGTATGGAGTAATATACTGTCCTTTTTTTGAGCTATTGTACAATTTAAAATAGATCAGTCATGTCATGTAAGCAGTGAAGTATTTGTCATTGTACTATACCTTTATTTCTGTGCCGTATTGGAGCATCATGCAGTTGTGGTATGTGTTAAAGGGGCGCACTGACACTCTTTGGCCCAGGGCACACGACAACCTGGAGCCAGCCCTACCCCCCCACAACTTTAGCCTAATAACCTCCTGTTTTCAATGCGTAACTATTGTTATGAAGTAAATTAAGGTTGACAAGCTTCAGTAATAAGAATTGATGTTTTTGGCATTGAAATGGGCACTGTAGGTGTGTTTACTGTCCTCCACTCCCTGTCGACTTTGCTTCCCCATTGACTTGCATTGGGTTTCGTGTTTCAGTCGGCCTCCGACTTTTCCCTAAAGTCGGACGATTTCGTTCGACCCGACTTTTGAGAAAGTTGGGTTTCATGAAACCCGACTCGACCCGTAAAAAGGAAAAGTCGCTCATCTCTAGTTTCTATATATTATTGAACATTTTATTGAAATTATAAGTTTTCTACAGCATTCCAGTAGTATATCCTTAAACATGCCTCATTTATGTTCGGTATCACCAGTCTACTCAATTAAGCTCTTCCCTTAATTTTTTCCCCCTTTGAGATGTTCTATTGAATATTACATTGAAACTTACAATATTATGGTCACTGCTTTCCAAATGCTCCCTGACCTGTAGATTTGAAATTGTATCTCGTCTATATGACAAGACCACAACCAGCAGATTACCTCACCTGAGGGTGGAGGAGGTCATGGCATCTTCAGTCACTGATGTCCCATCTTCTTAGGTAAATTACCTTGGGTTTATTATATTGTGCTAATCTTCAGGCTATGTCTTGATGGTGCCTTTGGGTATGATATTCACTTGAATTTTGGCATTGCCGCTATGTTATCTTTGAGATCATAATTATAATATTGGATGAACTCCCTTTTTATTTTTTGATATTTAGCACATATTTACTTATATTGGGTTATTGTTCTCCTTAAATGTAATGGCTATAATATTACCCTGCTATTAGGATAATTCATGTACAGTTTCACTGCTTAGTGACTCCATATTTGTATGGCGTTTTAAAGAGCCTCCTACTGGGCATTGATGTTATTTTTAACTAATTTTTTAATGTATATCAATAAAATATGATATTTTAATATAGTTTTACTGGATCTCTTCATTTTCAGTTAATAGCATGATATAAGTCCGAAAAATTGTCCTTTGATTTATGCTGTGAAGTGCCAGATTGCAAATTTATATGGACTAATTTTGGTAGATTACCTCACCTGGTTTGTTCATCAACCATCTTAGAGCGTTGTCTTGAACTGCGGATAAGAACTTGCATCTTTTAGCACAACCAGAAGATTCTATATCCAATTCAATGTCTGGATAGTTAAAATCCCCCATAATAAGGACCCTATTATTATTTTCTATCTTTTTAATTTGTTGCAGTATTTCATCCTCTACCTGTTCAGCTATATTAGGAGGCTTGTAACTATCTCCATTATTGGAGCAGCTATCCATTATATTGCTATCCCCATGTACACTAACCTACAGTTGTGGCCAAAAGTATTGACACCCCTGCAATTCTGTCAGATAATACTCAGTTTCTTCCTGAAAATGATTGCAACCACAAATTCTTTGGTATTATTATCTTCATTTAATTTGTCTTAAAAGAAAAAACACAAAAGAGAATGAAACAAAAAGCAAAACATTGATCATTTCACACAAAACTCCAAAAATGGGCCAGACAAAGGTATTGGCACCCTCAACCTAATACTTGGTTGCACAACCTTTAGCCAAAATAACTGCGACCAACTGCTTCCGGTAACCATCAATGAGTTTCTTACAATGCTCTGCTGGAATTTTAGACCATTCTTCTTTGGCAAACTGCTCCAGGTCCCTGATATTTGAAGGGTGCCTTCTCCAAACTGCCATTTTTAGATCTCTCCACAGGTGTTCTATGGGATTCAGGTCTGGACTCATTGCTGGCCACCTTAGAAGTCTCCAGTGCTTTCTCTCAAACCATTTTCTAGTGCTTTTTGAGGTGTGTTTTGGGTCATTGTCCTGCTGGAAGACCCATGACCTCTGAGGGAGACCCAGCTTTCTCACACTGGGCCCTACATTATGCTGCAAAATTTGTTGGTAGTCTTCAGACTTCATAATGTCATGCACATGGTCAAGCAGTCCAGTGCCAGAGGCAGCAAAGCAACCCCAAAACATCAGGGAACCTCCGCTATGTTTGACTGTAGGGACCGTGTTCTTTTCTTTGAATGCCTCTTTTTTTCTCCTGTAAACTCTATGTTGATGCCTTTGCCCAAAAAGCTCTACTTTTGTCTCATCTGACCAGAGAACATTCTTCCAAAACGTTTTAGGCTTTTTCAGGTAAGTTTTGGCAAACTCCAGCCTGGCTTTTTTATGTCTCGGGGTAAGAAGTGGGGTCTTCCTGGGTCTCCTACCATACAGTCCCTTTTCATTCAGACACCGACGGATCGTACGGGTTGACCCTGTTGTACCCTTGGACTGCAGGGCAGCTTTAACTAGTTTGGATGTTAGTCGAGGTTCTTTATCCAACATCAGCACAATCTTGCATTGAAATCTCTTGTCAATTTTTCTTTTCCGTCCACATCTAGGGAGGTTAGCAACAGTGCCATGGGCTTTAAACTTCTTGATGACACTGCGCACGGTAGACATAGGAACATTCAGGTCTTTGGAGATGGACTTGTAGCCTTGAGATTGCTCATGCTTCCTCACAATTTGGTTTCTCAAGTCCTCAGACAGTTCTTTGGTCTTCTTTCTTTTCTCCATGCTCAATATGGTACACACAAAGACACAGGACAGAGGTTGAGTCAACTTTAATCCATGTCAACTGGCTGCAAGTGTAATTTAGCTATTGCCAACACCTGTTAGGTGCCACAGGTAAGTTACAGGTGCTGTTAATTACACAAATTAGAGAAGCATCACATGATTTTTCGAACAGTGCCAATACTTTTGTCCACCCTCTTTTTTATGTTTGGTGTGGAATTATATCCAATTTGGCTTTAGGACAATTCTTTTTGTGTTTTTTCATTTAAGACAAATTAAATGAAGATAATAATACCAAAGAATTTGTGTTTGCAATCATTTTCAGGAAGAAATTGAGCATTATCTGACAGAATTGCAGGGGTGTCAATACTTTTGGCCACAACTGTATACTGACTCTACATTGTTGCAGCTCGCCCCAATGTCATCACTGAACACAGGTCTTAAGTTGGATTTAATGAAAATACTGTGGCTAACATAAGAGTATCCAAATAATTAATTTTGTTTGCAAGACTTCTTGCATTTGTCAGCAGACATTTAATACTATTAGCACATTTAATACTCCTATTCACCTCCCTACTTTCCTTGCATATCCCAGCCTCCCCTAAATCCTTATTAATCCGTACTGTCTCACTGTCTCGGTCTACTTTCTATATCCCCTTATTTGCACAACTTCCCTCCCACACCCCAAATCCTAGTTCAAAAGCTACTCCTTCCATCTGACCATTTTTCCCCCAGCACAGGTGTAGCCCGCTCCTACCATAGAGCCTGTAGCCAACAGAGAAGTCGTCCCAGTTCTCCATGAGCCCAAACCCTTCCTTCCTGCACCAATTTCTAAGTCACTTATTTATCTCCCTAAGCTCCCTCTGTCTTTCCAGTGACGCTAGTGACACTGGCAGCAATTCCGAAAATACCACCTTGGAGTTCCTGGCGTTCAGCTTCTTCTCTCCTAGCTCCCTGTAATTATTTTTAACCCCTTTACCCCCCCAAGGGTGGTTTGCATGCTAATGACCAGGCCAATTTTTACAATTCTGAACACTTTCCCTTTATGAGGTAATAACTCTGGAACGCTTCAATGGATCCTGGTGATTCTGACATTGTTTTCTTGTGACATATTGTACTTCATGATAGTGGTAAAAAAAAAAATTTTGATATAACTTGCGTTTATTTGTGAAAAAAAACGGAAATTTGGTGAAAATTTGGAAAATTTTGCAATTTTCCAACTTTGAATTTTCATGCCCTTAAATCACAGAGATACAGTTAGGTCCATATATATTTGGACAGAGACAACATTTTTCTAATTTTGGTTCTAGACATTACCACAATGAATTTTAAACAAAACAATTCAGATGCAGTTGAAGTTCAGACTTTCAGCTTTCATTTGAGGGTATCCACATTAAAATTGGATGAAGGGTTTAGGAATTTCAGCTCCTTAACATGTGCCACCCTGTTTTTAAAGGGACCAATAGTAATTGGACAATTGACTCCAAGGCTATTTCATGGACAGGTGTGGGCAATCCCTTTGTTATGTCATTCTCAATTAAGCAGATAAAAGGCCTGGAGTTGATTTGAGGTGTGGTGCTTGCATTTGGAAGGTTTTCCTGTGAAGGAAACAGCGGTCAAAGGAGCTCTCCATGCAGGTGAAACAAGCCATCTTTAAGCTGCAAAAACAGAAAAAACCCATCCGAGAAATTGCTACAACATTAGGAGTGGCAAAATCTACAGTTTGGTACATCCTGAGAAAGAAAGAAAGCACTGGTGAACTCATCAATGCAAAAAGACCTGGGCGCCCATGGAAGACAACAGTGGTGGATGATCGCAGAATAATCTCCATGGTGAAGAGAAACCCCTTCACAACAGCCAACCAAGTGAACAACACTCTCCAAGAGGTAGGTGTATCAATATCCAAATCTACCATAAAGAGAAGACTGCATGAAAGTAAATACAGAGGGTTCACTGCACGGTGCAAGCCACTCATAAGCATCAAGAATAAAAAGGCTAGACTGGACTTTGCTAAAAAACATCTAAAAAAGCCAGCACAGTTCCGGAAGAACATTCTTTGGACAGATGAAACCAAGATCAACCTCTACCAGAATGATGGAAAGAGAAAAGTATGGTGAAGTCGTGGTACTGTTCATGATCCAAAGCATACCACATCCTCTGTAAAACACGGCGGAGGCAGTGTGATGGCTTGGGCATGCATGGCTGCTAGTGGCACTGGGTCACTAGTGTTTATTGATGATGTGACACAGGACAGAAGCAGCCGAATGAATTCTGAGGTATTCAGAGCCATACTGTGTGCTCAGATCCAGCCAAATGCAGCCAAACTGATTGGTCGTCGTTTCATACTACTGATGGACAATGACCCAAAACATAAAGCCAAAGCAACCCAGGAGTTTATTAAAGCAAAGAAGTGGAATATTCTTGAAAGGCCAAGTCAGTCACCTGATCTCAATCCAATTGAGCATGAATTTCACTTGTTAAAGACTAAACTTCAGACAGAAAGGCCCACAAACAAACAGCAACTGAAAACCACCGCAGTGAAGGCCTGGCAGAGCATCAAAAAGGAGGAAACACAGCGCCTGGTGATGTCCATGAGTTCAAGACTTCAGGCAGTCATTGCCAACAAAGGGTTGTCAACCAAGTACTAGAAATGAACATTTCATTTACAATTATTTAATCTGTCCAATTACTTTTGGTCCCTTTACAAACAGGGTGGCACATGTTAAGGAGCTGAAACTCCTAAACCCTTCATCCAATTTTAATGTGGATACCCTCAAATGAAAGCTGAAAGTCTGAACTTCAACTGCATCTGAATTGTTTTGTTTAAAATTCATTGTGATAATGTCTAGAACCAAAATTAGAAAAATGTTGTCTCTGTCCAAATATATGGACCTAACTGTATGTCACACAAAATATTTAATAAGTAACATTTCCCACATGTCTACTTTACATCAGCACAATTTTGGAACCAAAATTATTTTTGTTAGGAAGTTATAAAGGTTAAAAGTGAAAGAGCGATTTCTCATTTTTACAACACCATTTTTTTTTTGGGGACTACATCACATTTGAAGTCACTGTGAGGGGTCTATATGATAGAAAATACCCAAAAGTGACACCATTCTAAAAACTACACCCCTGAAGGTGCTCAAAACCACATTCAAGAAGTTTATGAACCCTTCAGGTCCAATTTGTTTTATTTTACCAAGGGTAACAGGAGAAATTGGACCTCAAAAGTTGTTGTACAATTTGTCCTGGGTATACTGATACCCCATATGTGGGGGTAAACCACTGTTTGGGCACATGGCAGAACTCTGAAGGGAAGGAGCGCCGTTTGACTTTTCAATGCAAAATTGGCTGGAATTGAGATCGGACACCATGTCGCGTTTGGAGAACCCCTGATGCTCATGTGCCTAAACAGTGGAAACCCCCCACAAGTGACACCATTTTGGAAACTAGACCCACTAAGGAACTTATCTAGATGTGTGGTGAGCACTTTGAACCCCCAAGTGCTACACAGAAGTTTATAACGTACAGCCGTAAAAATAAAAAATCATATTTTTTTACAAAAATTATTTTTTCACCCCCAATTTTTTACTTTTGCAAGGGTAACAGAAGAAATTGGACCCCAAAAGTTGTTGTCCAATTTGTCCTGAGTATGCCGATACCCTATATGTGGAGGTAAATCACTGTTTGGGCGCACAGCAGAGCTCGGAAGGGAAGGAGCACCGTTTGATTTTTTCAACGCAGAATTGGCTGGAATTGAGATCGGATGCCATGTCGCATTTGGAGAGCCCCTGATGTGCCTAAACAGCTAAACAGTAGAAACCCCCCAATTCTAACTCCAACCCTAACCCCAACACACCCCTAACCCTAATCCCAGTCCTAACCATAACCTCAACCACAAACCTAACCCTAACACACCCCTAACCCTAATCCCAACCCTAAACCTAATTCCAACCCTAACCCTAACTTTAGCCCCAACCCTAACCCTAACTTTAGCCCCAACCCTAGCTTTAGCCCTAACCCTAACTTTAGCCCCAACCCCAATCCTAACTTTAGCCCTGACCCTAACCTAATGGGAAAATGGAAATAAATACTTTTATTTTATTATTCTTCCCTAACTAAGGGGGTGATAAAGGGGGTTTGATTTACTATTTATACCGGATTTTTATAGCAGGTTTTTATGTTTGGCAGGTGTCACACGCTAAAAGACGCTTTTTAGTGCAAAAAATTGTTTTTGCATCATCACATTTTGAGAGCTATAATTTTCTCATATTTTGGCCTACAGAGTCATGTGAGGTCTTGTTTTTTGAGGGACGAGCTGACGTTTTTATTGGTACCATTTTCGGGCACATGACATTTTTTCATCGCTTTTTATTCCGATTTTTTGGAAGGCAGAATGAACAAAAACCAACAATTCATGAATTTCTTTTGGGGGGCATTTATACTGTTCCGCGTGTGGTAAAATTGATAAAGCAGTTTTATTATTTGGGTTAGTATGATTGCAGCGATACCTTATTTACATTTTTTTTATTGTTTTGGCGCTTTATTCTGAGAGCTGTAACTTTTTTATTTTTTTCGCTGATGATGCTGTATGGCAGCTCTGCTCTTTTTTTGTGGGACAAGATGACGTTTTCAGCGATACCATGTTTATTTATATCCGTCTTTTTGATCGCGTGTTATTGCACTTTTTGTTCCTCAGTATGATGATAAAGCATTGTTCTTTGCCTTGTTTTTTTTTTTACGGTGTTCACTGAAGGGATTAACTAGTGGGACAGTTTTAAAGGGCGAGTCGTTATGGACATGGCGATACTAAATATATGTACTTTTATTGTTTTTTTTAATTTACATAAATAACTGTATTTATTGGGGGAATATTTTTTAGGAATTTTTAAAAAATATTTTTACACAGTAAAAAGTATATTTTTTTAACTTTTTAACATTGTCCCAGGGTGGTTCATCACTATATAGTGTCCGATCGCTGATCTGATACTTTGCAGAGCACTGTGTCAGATCAGCGATCTGACAGGCAGTGTAGGAGGCTTGCCAGTGCCTCCTCATAGGGAGGAGAACCTTAGAACAACGTGATCACATCGCGTTGTTCTGAGGGTCTCAGGGAAGCACGCAGGGAGCTCCTTCCCCACATGATGCTTCCCTATGCCACCGGAATGCTGCGATAATGTTTAATCGCAGAGTGCCGGGGGTTAGAGTGCCGGGAGCCAGCTGTGAGAATCAGCTGACACTCGGCCGCGCACCCCCCAAGTGCGCAGCCGATCGCGATGATGTACTATCCCGTCCATGGTCAGAATGTAACTGGTTTCATGGACGGGATAGTACGTCTAATGTCAGAAAGGGGTTAAGGACCTTTCACCTCCCTCTAACTTTGTCATTGGTACCAATATGTACCATGACCACTGGGTTTTCCCCAGCCCCACCCAGCAATCTGTATATCCAATCCACAATATGCCAAACCCGAGCACCCAGCAGACACCCGGTCATATGCTAGGTGCAGGACAACCATGAGGGCATATCAATATTGTAATGCTGCACTGTATGGTCGCATCAGAATCCAGCCATCAGATAAAGCAGTGATCTCCAACCTTTCTTACCTTGAGAGTCACATTCAGTTCTAACATAGAGTAGTGAGCCACATACAGAGCTCCCCGAATAGTAACATCCAGCTCCTGCCTCCTCCACAGTAAGATGGGGGGGACATTTATAGTTCCAATTATCAGTATAGTGACAGCCAAGGAGTCCTCATAGAAATCACACAAAGGCAGAATACTTGCATCTAGGTGTCACCACCTTAGTCGGTATTCTTGTATCACCTACTCCCACCAAGCTATCACATGGAGAGTCAAGCACTCCATCTATCTAGCAGTATCATTATAAATCCAGCTTAGAACTTACATCATTTTTCTCTCCAACCCCAAGGCTAGCATATGCTTATCCAGATCTGCTTTTCTGTGTGGGGCTACTCACAAAAGTCACCATCTGAACACCTACTCTTCATAGCTGTTTGCTAGACCTGGTGCTAATGTATCAAGCTGACAGACAGCTGTGAACCACACATCATGGTCCCGTGAGCCACAGGTTGAGGATCCCTGACATAGAGGATCAGGAAGTGTGCAATAGAGACAATGATCATCTTGCTCGGCACTGATTCCCCAGAGATGTAAATAGTTCCATACAATAAAGAATCCATCAAAAGAGTTCCTTTATTGAAGTTACTGCGATGTGTTCTGGATCCCAAGATATAGTCAAATCATTAATTTATCATATATATATTGTTTGTACTGGGTGCAGCAGCATATAAAGCATGGGTCCCCAGCCTGTGGCTCGGGAGTCACAAGTTTCTTGTGGGCCTATGATGTGCGGCTTGCGGCTGTAATCCAGCTTGGTACATTAGCCCCAAGTCTAGTAAACACCTATGAAGAGCAGGTCTCCAGATTGTGACCTTTGTCAGTAATCCCACACAGAACAGTAGATTTAGATGCACATATTGAATAGTGGCCTTGAGGGATTTTTAGATAAAGTATGGATAGTAATCTAGAGATGCTTAAAGCTTAATGTGATAATATGGTGGGAGTGCCTGAAATGAGAATACCGAGTAGGGGTGAAGTGGGAATCCCTGGATGTAAGTATAAGGGATCAATGTGATTACTGTGAGAAATCTTTGACTGTCATTATACATTTAATGGGGGCTTTGTGTGTCGCTACTTTTGAGGGGTATGGTAGCAATATGTCACTACTCCAGGGAGGAGGTCTGGATGGGGTTTGCAATCATCTCTTAGAACTGAAAGTTTGGGGACCACTGATTTATATAAATATAAATTATTAAAATAAAGTTGTTTTATAGACATAGTTGTATGTCCTCTAACCTACATCGAGGCAATCCAATGTATACTAACTTTGACTCCAGATTATTTCTTTAACCTTGCTGTACAGAAAAGGGGGACTTCCTTGCTCTGGATCTTGGAGGTTCAAAATTCAAAGTTCTTAGGGTGAAGGTATCTGAAGATGGAAAACAAAATGTTCAGATGGAAAGTCAGTTCTATCCCACACCCAATGAAATAGTAAATGGAAGCAAAAAAGAGGTAAGTTTGACTACAATTCACATATTACTACACGTCAATTATTAGTAGCAATATAAAATATATAAGTAATTACTATTATTCATACACACATTTCTGTGCATTTGCAGCTCTTTGATTATGTTGCGGACTGTCTGGGTGATTTTATGAAGAAAAGACAGATAACAGAAAAGCTTCCACTTGGTTTCACCTTCTCGTTTCCTTGTAAGAAGACGAGACTCGATGAGGTTAGATGTTTAATGAGTCTTATACTGGACTTTACCATAGTTAAGTAACCAATAGTAATTTCTAAATAAAGAGACATTTGACACTTCTATACAGAGGCTGGACAGACATCTGTCAGATGGTTTAGCGATTCCTGCGCTTCATTAAGCAGGCGGTTGGACACGATGACCATTGAGGTCCCTTCCAACTCTAACATTCTATGATTCTATGAAATACAGATCTCATTTACTAACAGCGAACTGATCTCAATTATCATTTACATGATAATTAAGCATTGTTAAGGATCAATATCTTGAGGAAACAATTACCATACTTTGTTCTGTTGATAGAATATAGAATCATAGAATCATAGAATCGTAGAGTTGGAAGGGACCTCCTGGGCCATCTGGTCCAACCCCCTGCTCAAAGCAGGATTCGCTAAATCATCCCAATCAGATGTCTGTCCAGCCTCTGTTTGAAGACTTCCATTGAAGGAGAACTCACCACTTCTCGTGGCAGCCTGTTCCACTCATTGATCACTCTGTCAAAAAAATTTTTCTAATATCTAATCTGTGTCTCCTCCCATTCAGTTTCATCCCATTGCTTCTAGTCTTTCCTTGTGCAAATGAGAATAAAGTTGATCCTTCTACAATGTGACAGCCCTTTAGATATTTGTAGACAGCTATTAAGTCTCCTCTCAGTCTTCTCTTTTGCAAAATAAACATTCCCAAATCCTGCAACCTTTCCTCATAAGACAGGGTTTGCAGACCGGTCACCATTCTGGTCGCTCTTTTCTGAACTTGCTCCAGTTTGTTGATGTCTTTTTTAAAATGTGGTGCCCAAAACTGGACACAATATTCCAGATGAGGTCTGACCAAAGAGGAGTAGAGGGAAATAATGACTTCACATGATCTAGACTGTATGCTTCTGTTAATACATCCTAGAATTGCATTTGCCTTTTTTGCTGCTGCATCACACTGTTGACTCATATTCAGTCTGTGATCTATTAGTATACCCAAGTCTTTTTCACATGTGCTGTCACTTAGCCCTATTCCTCCCATTCTGCATATGCTTTTTTCATTTTTATTGCCCAGATGTAGTACTTTGCACTTCTCCCTGTTAAAAACCATTCTGTTAGTTGCTGCCCACTTCTCCAGTTTATTTATATCTTTTTAAATCCTCTCTCTCTCTTCTCTAGTATTAGCTATCCCTCCTACCTTTGTGTCATCAGCAAATTTAATCAGTTTACCCTCAATTCCTTCATCTAAATCGTTGATAAAGATGTTGAACAATACAGGGCCCAGGACAGAGCCCTGTGGTACCCCACTTGAGACATTCTTCCAACTGGATGTGCAGCCATTTACGACCACTCTTTGGGTCCGATCACTAAGCCAGTTATGAATCCACCTAACAGTTGCCTTGTCCATTCCATACTTAGTCATTTTTTCAATAAGGATTGTATGAGAGACTTTGTCAAATGCTTTGCTGAAGTCAAGATATACTATATCTACAGTATTTCCTTGATCCACCCAATCAGTGATTCCGTCATAGAAGGAAATTAAGTTAGTCTGACATGACTTATTAGTTACAAACCCATGCTGACTCTGTTTAATCACTTCATTCTTATCCAGGTACTGACATACATGTTGTTTAATAATTTGTTCAAAGATCTTTCCTGGTATAGAAGTCAGACTCACCGGCCTATAGTTGCCTGGGTCCACCTTCTTCCCCTTTCTGAAGATAGGAACAACATTTGCTCTTCTCCAGTCTTCTGGCACTTCTCCTGTTCTCCAAGAATTTTCAAAGATTATGGAGAGGGGTTCAAAAATTTCTTCTGCTATCTCCTTCAGTACTCTGGGGTGTAATTCATCTGGACCTGGAGACTTGAATTCATTTAGGTTAGCTAAGTGTTTCCTCACTATCTTTCTGTTTATAGATATCCTGGATTCTTCTATTCCCTTAATAGGACAGTGAAGAACAGCTGATGTTACATTTCCTTTCTGAGAGAAAACAGATGCAAAATAGGAATTTAAAAGTTCAGCCTTCTCAACATCCTGTCTTACCATTTCATCATTTTCATCCTGTAAAAATCCTATAGCATCTTTGACTTTTCTTTTACTTTTGACATATCCCCAAAATCCTTTATTATTGCTTTTGACATCTCTTGCAAGCCTCAATTCATTTTCAGCTTTAGATAATCTGATTTGTGCCCTGCAGGTTCTGCAGACAGCATTATATTCTTCTTTAGATATGCCTCCCTTTTTCCATTTTATAAACATTTTTTTCTTCCTTTTTAGCATGTGCTTAAGTTCTGTGTTCATCCATCCTGGTTTCCTTAAATGCTTCCTATTCTTCCCTCTTTTCGGAATTGTTAACAACTGTGCTTTGAGAATTTCATTTTTCAAGATTTCCCATCCTTCCTGGACATTTTTGTCTTTAAGGATATCCAGCCATTGGATCCCTCCAATTCTCTTTCTGAATCCCTTAAAATCTGCCTATATGTAGAATTCTGTGCACAACCTTCACTAAAAAATATATTTGGTGTCAATCCACACATTGATAAAAGACTGATGGAAATGTTTAGCCTACAATGCGGGTAGAAGAGGAGCAGATTTGACTAAAATTAATTTCCCTTTTTGGTGTAGGGGGTCTTGTTATCATGGACAAAAGACTATAAAGTAAGAGGGGTTCACCAAACTGATGTCGTGAAAACACTAAGGAAAACACTGAAGAAGAAAAGGGTATGTCAAAAAATTCTCAATATGATGTATAGTAGGAATGTACAAGTTTATTTGATCTCTTTTTCATGGATGGCCTTTTTTACATATCGGACTATGGAGGAAAATAATTCGCAATTACCATCTGAGACATTTATGTCATGTCATAAGTTTATACTATAAATGTCTTATAGGCGCAGGGTCCACTTCTAGGGACTAGGAAAGTGGAAAACAGTCCCCTTCTCCCCTAGTCAGGACTCCAGGGAAGAGAAGAACATGCATGTGGCTCTCACCATAGAAGACTATGAGTATTGTAATAACAGCCCAGTATTTTACAGCTCTTATAATCTACCATAGAGAGAGCTGTATGTAACAACAATCTCTCATATAGTCCTTCCTGGGTTGCCAAACAGGGATTAAGAGACTACATTCCACTATGGAGGACACCATGAGGGAGGGCTAGGGTACTATAAAGTCACTGTATCTGCTACATTTGTAGCCATGTACAAAGCATTTTTTGTGTCTCATGGGTTGGACTGTATGGTATGACCTTGTGGGCCAGATGTGGTAAACCCTTGATGTACGGCTATCGAGATCTCAATTGCCTGTAAGATACGTAAAATAGTCTTGTACTAGACAACGAATAAGATATCAGATCTGAAAAATTCCACGACACCAGACATTCTCCTTCAAGGAATTGTTTTCATTGGTTACTGCATACAAAAGGTAAAAGGTACATGTAACGTTTCGGCCACTTAATGATTTTATCAAGCCATACATACTGAAAGGTGTATTACTATACTTGAAAAAAGCCCTATATGGCTAAAATGTTGCATGTGCCTTTTACCTTTTGTATGCTGAAACCAATAAAGAAATTCCTTGGAGGAGAACGTCTGGTAGCTTGGACATTTTCACAGTTTTAATAATCTGGCCATATTGTGGGGAGTTACACCAAGACTGCTCAGATCATGGAGTGGTGCATGGGAGTAGACAAATATTAGATTATATTATTGTATCTTCACTTTTAGTGTCATAAATTGTTTTATTTTTTGACATCATAGATTTTTTTTATGTACATTGTATACTTTGTACACAATATACTGCCCTTTGTTGATTTACATGCAAACATTTTTGTCTCATTAGAACAATAATGTGGACGTTCTGGCTTTGGTTAATGATACAGTGGGCACCATGATGACCTGTGGCTATGATGACCAGTTGTGTGAGGTTGGCGTTATTGTAGGTAAAAGAAATTTATAGATTAAGGTTTTAATGGGACAAGATGTTAAATAGCCCAATTATTACTGAATTGTAAAGCTATTATCATCTAACTGGCACCTGGTAAAACCTTGATGTCTTTGCCTATGAAGAAGAAGACTATTTCCCATCAGCTGGAAGTCATAACCTAACCCCCTTCAATCACAATAATGAAGTGATTGAAGGACTTTTTTCTAGCGATTAGTTGGAGAGACGGTATTTGTAGCCCTGCCAATCAATCTGTTATGGTCGGCGGAACGCACCAGATATAAAATAATAAGAGGTGCGTTCGCCGCCCGGGGTCCACCGTGCGGTAGTTGGTAAGACCGCTGCTGGGCAATGGCAGATGCACCAGAAGGTGAAGTAGTGCACACGGGTTAACGTCACCCGAACGCTAGGAGCGGCTCTGTTCAGACACAGAGTCGCTTGCCAGAAATATATACAAAGGTGCTGGCCCTGTTATCGTCACAGGAGTCAGCGTGTGGCGTCGCAGCCGCGAACACCAATAGCTGCTGTTAATGCAGCGCAGCGGCAACTATAGCCGCAAGCGTCGGCGCCGAGGACCGGGCACCGACGGAC
This sequence comes from Dendrobates tinctorius, assembly GCF_039654945.1. Classification (NCBI taxonomy): domain Eukaryota; kingdom Metazoa; phylum Chordata; class Amphibia; order Anura; family Dendrobatidae; genus Dendrobates; species Dendrobates tinctorius. Next base: position 4,984,988 of record NW_027361823.1, on the reverse strand, counting down.
GCTAGTGTAGGCGAAGGAGCACTGTGGCGTAGCTTGCCTCTACCTGGTGCTGACCTAAGAACACACTCTGTCACCAATCGTATTATCCGAGGGAAGGGGTTTCATAATGAGTCAGCCACCAGTCCATGCATCCGTCACCATTCACACACATAGCAAGATAAGTCTACACTAGAGCATCGCCGAGCCGCCCTGCGGGCTTTTTATAGCGATGCGCTTCCGGAACCTTCCATTAGCTTGGGAAGGACCAATCAGATCCGACGCAGGACCTGAGCATGTGACCCCTGCTCTCCAGTGAGAGGTCAAGTTGCGGGCATGCCCAGTAGCACGGCATGAGGACTTCGCCTCAGGAGCGGTTCCCTGCAAAGCAGGTTGCGCTGCCATTGCTGCACCAGAGGTGGCAGCAACATCCAGGCTGCCAGAGTGAGTCTGAGCAGCAAGCCTGGCTCGCCGTGTTTGCTGAGCAACACCCGGAGCGGTCGAGGAAGAATGGGAGACTGCAGGATGTCTGGCTCTGGATTCCCGCTGTGCAGTGCCAGGAATCCGACGCCTAACACAATCTTTGCTGGTAAATACGTCTGAAATGCCTTAATTTCTCAATTGAGACAACTTCTTAAGATTATTTGTAAGTCTCAAAGAATTGCTTTGGTCTTCTGCATTTGTGATGGACATGTGTATGCAATATAGGCCTGTAAGGACATTGTGTGCCACTGCAAAGGGTCTATGCCCACAACAATGCTGTATGCCTGATCAGAATAAGAAAAGAGAGTATGGAGTTTCCGTCGTACATTTGGCTGTACTTACAGCAGGGGCAGACACAGAGAGAAAAGGACCCTGTGCAGGAACAGTATATGGGCCATTTCTAGTCCAATAGCTCATCATAATGCACAATTCCACCTGGTATGGAGGGAGAAGGCCCCCTTACCTCTTGGGCCGCAGTATGGCTGCGCAGGTTGCGCCACTGGTATGTTTGCCTCTGACTTCCAGCACGATCAGTGGAATACAAGTTCCATTTATAGCCATCATATTCTATGAACAAAAATGGAAAATAAATCCTGCAATCAATGTACGGTATATTAGTAAATCGATCACTTGCATTTTACTAACATTTCTGATTCCTTGTTGTGTAGGGACTGGAACAAATGCCTGTTACATGGAGAACCTGAATAATATTGACCTAGTAGAAGGCGATGAGGGGAGGATGTGCATTAATACAGAGTGGGGAGCATTTGGAGATGACGGTGTCTTAGATGACATCAGAACAGATTTTGATAATGAAATAGATTTAGGATCAGTGAATCCTGGCAAGCAGCTGTAAGTGTCTGTTAAGTATATTTATTCTTATAATTGTGATATGGACACAACAGATTTTTCTTACAGCTTAAAATAAGAAAAAAGGACATACTAAATGGCCCCCATAGTTAAGATGTTCCACCTTGAAAGAAAAGAGCAGCATAACACTAACGTATCTCATTAACAAACACTTTTCCAAGCACCAATAAATAACATTTAGCACAGTAATAGAAATAAGATCGAGTTAGGGTTCCTTTAAGTCTATACTGTTCTATATGTACACAGTGTAATGATAACTTAAAGGAGTTTTCCCAGACTATGAAATTGATGGTTTCTCCTTGACTTCTAACATCCCCATTCCGTATTCATTAACAATCTTATGATTTATGTGCCTGCTAGCCTTCAGTGGTTATAGGCAACAACAATGATTAATAATGCATGTATATGTAAAGACCACAGGATATCTGACACTTTAGACTACATCAGTGATGGCGAACCTTTTAGATACAGAGTGCCCAAATGGCAACCCAAAACCCACTTATTTATCACAAAGGGCCAACACAGTAATTTAACCTGACGCTGAGGCAGACATCACAGAAGACTTGCAAAATACACACGCACTCATGCAGACACACACACTGCCTCCTGAAAAATACACACACACACACACACTGCCCCTCTGCAAAATACACGCACCACACACACAACACTCACCGCTTCTCTGCAGAATACACATGTAAGGAGGAAGATCGGGCTGCGGGTACCTGCGTTGTGCCGGGTCCGGGACAGTCGAGGCTGCGTCCAGTGTTGTCAGGGGGAAAGAATGGGGGACGGGACAGGTTCCATGACGCGGGGAAAGGGGGTGTGGCTAAGCCGTACAGTCAACACGAAGCGCTGGAAAGGAGGCTCAGTTTCACGCTGGCAGCGCGAGCAGAAGCAGGCATGCGTCGCACTCGGCAGGGTGACAGACAGTGTAGAGACGAGCCGCGGCAGAGATTAAGGGAGTGCTCCAGATAGACAGTGAGTGTAAAGAGCGCCGCGCGCCTGGCTGGGCAGAGGGCTGTGCTCGTGTAGAGGTGCCAGGTGCAGGGTCCCAAAGTGCGTTCCCCTTTGCCGATAGACGAGTAGCAGCACACATGTTGAACAGAGACTCCCGCAGCACTCCCTACTTTGGCTGCACAGATTTATGGACAACACACACTGCCCTTCTGCAAAATACACACACACACACTGCCTCTCTGCAGAATACACACAGAACACACACTGCCCTTCTGCAAAATACACACACCACACACACAACACACTGCCCCTCTGCAAAATACACACATACTGCCCCTCTGTAGATTACACACACACACACAATGCCTCTCTGTAGATTACACACACACACACTGCCCCTCTGTAGATTACACACACACTGCTCCTCTGTAGATTACACACACACTGCTCCGCTGTAGATTACACACACACACACACTGCCCCTCTGCAAAATACATACACATACTGCCCCCTGAAAAATACACCCACACACACTGCCCCTCTACAAAATACACACATGCACTGCACTTCTGCAAAATGCACACACTGCCTCTCTGCAGAATACACACATCACACACAGAACACACACAGCCCTTCTGCAAAATACACACACACACACACACACTGCCTCTCTGCAAAATACACACAGAACACACACTGCCCTTCTGCAAAATACACACACACACACACACACTGCCTCTCTGTAGAATACACACACCACACACACAACACACTGCCCCTCTGCAAAATACACACATACTGCCCCTCTGTAGATTACACACACACACACACACACAATGCCTCTCTGCAGAATACACACATCGCCCCTCTGTAGATTACACACACACACACACACACACACACACACACACACACACACACACACACACTGCTCCTCTGTAGATTACACACACACTGCTCCGCTGTAGATTACAGACACACACACTGCCCCTCTACATATCACACACAGCCCTTCTGCAAAATAAACACACACAAACACTGCCTCTTCATAATATATACACATATACACACTGTCCCACTGAATAAATCAGCCCTCATCTCCACACACTGCCTCTGTCAAAACTGGGCCCCCTTTCACAATGATACATTTATGTTCAGCTCCTCCTGGAGCTTTTACCATTGCCAAAGCTGTCTCTGCTCCTCTGCGGCGGCCCCTGTGCAGGCAGCAGTGTGATGAGGTCAGTAACGTGATGATGTCATCACACTGCTGCACATCGGACCGTGAATGACAGGCGCTCCTCTGCCCCAGTTCCGGCACAGCACTGTTCAAATGCGCCTTTTAGACGTGAATGCATTTGAGCAAGAGAAGGGAGCTGCATGTGTGCACGGTGGCGGGCCTGGCATGTGTGCCCACACAGAGGGCTCTGCATGCCTCTTCTGACACGCGTGCCATAGGTCCGCCACCACTGGACTACATCCTTCATGTAAGCAACACCTAGTTTTTTTTGTCAGTCCCTTTTTACTTGCCCTCTTGTCTTTCATATCACACTAAAATAAATGTCCAAAAACACAAAATTCAGGCATGTATTTATATGCCCATTTTCCCTCTAGCTAGCGCCCTTCCTATGGGGCCACTAATATCCTCATATCTATTGAGTCTTCTAGGTAAATCCTGCCCTACATTTATACACTAGGCTATTGTTGGCTAAACCCATTAATTTTTGAGTACCATCTAATGTGTATTCTCTCCCGACAGATGATATTGGGGGAAATAATGATTAGGCTGGTTTCACATTAGCGCTTTTTAAGCGCACGCACGGCCGGGGGTAGCTCCGCCCCCGAGCCGGCTCTCTGCCCGGCGTGCCCGCCCCTTGCTTGTAGCGCCGCCTCCTAGCGCACAGCGGCGCCTGCGATCGGCGCACCCTATCTTTAGCATAGGGTGCGCAGATCGTGCGCAGGCCGTGCGCTAGTTGCGCTTTGACCTGCGCTGCGCACTTTTGACGGTGCGCCGAGCACGCCGAAATCCGAAAAGTTTGATTTTGGCGCGCACGGCGCACCGTCAAAAGTGCGCAGCGCAGGTCAAAGCGCAACTAGCACACGGCCTGCGCACGATCTGCGCACCCTATGCTAAAGATAGGGTGCGCCGATCGCAGGCGCCGCTGTGCGCTAGGAGGCGGCGCTACAAGCAAGGGGCGGGCACGCCGGGCAGAGAGCCGGCTCGGGGGCGGAGCTACCCCCGGCCGTGCGTGCGCTTAAAAAGCGCTAATGTGAAACCAGCCTTAGGCAGTTTAAAACTCCAGATCCTTTTGTTCTCAAGACAGATAAGCCTATGCCAAAAGTGTCTGGCAGCTGCTTTCTCTCCTCTCCCTACTGAAAACACAAGAATTCTCATATAAGCAGATATGTCTATGGAGGAATCAGGATAGATAGCTGTAGACAGCGATCTCATGAGTTTGAGCACCTTAAGGCTCACACTTTCATGTCTGTAATTTTTTACATTTAAAACGTTTGTTTTGTTTTAAAAAATTGCCATTGTGTCTTGTTTTATGATAGATTCGAGAAGATGATCAGTGGCTTGTACATGGGAGAACTCGTCAGACTCATTCTGCTAAAGATGGCGAAAAAAGATCTACTTTTCGGTGGCAAGGTCTCTACTGCTCTCCGTACCAAAGGAAAGATCGAAACAAGTCATGTGGCTGCCATGGAAAAGTAAGGACTGCTTCATATATCCTTCCTCTAGTGTTAGCTTTCTGTTACTCTTTCTTATGTTAACGGGTCGGTTTTGACCCGTGTCTTAAATCACCCCTAGGATACCCTAAAAACAGTTATTTATGATCCAATTTGTTTCTTACCTCTTAGTTACCTTGTTAGGGTTTCTCATCCATGGAAGGATTGATTTTAATATTTTTGTTGTGGCCCCCTGGGCCTTTCATTTGAGAGCATACCATTCATTTTCAATATAAAAATATTGTCAAATGAACCTCAAGAGAATAATATAAACTTAAAAAAGTTTGTTATATTACCTGACTATTACTGAAGGATTTTAGAACACATTTCTTAAATGTAAAAAAAATATACATATATATATTTTATATTATTAACTCTAGTAACATCTATGGTGTTACGGGTCAATTTTGACCCATATCTAACTACTTTATGAAAAAGGCAAAAAACAGATTTTTTTTTTTATAGAACTGTAATACAAATAAAAGATGAAAATTATATTAACATTAATAGCAATAATAATAAAAAGTAGCTTTTCTAGGTAAAACAAACAAACAACAATCAATCAAGCAAATCAAATCAACAGAAATCAAGTACTAGTTTTTAGATGCATTAGTATTTAGATGCATGTGTGGCAAAAAGTGACACTTTTTGTGTGTTCTTTGCAGAGGTATTTTTTGCAGGCGAAGCACGATGTGTTTGTCTTTCTGTCCTTATTGCTAGGGCAGACCTGACACCTCTTTCTTTTAGAATCAGGTGGTCTCACTGGGGTTGTGGCTGTTGTGGTTGATGTTGAGGCAGGCCTGGTTGAGGAGGATGCTGGTGATGATGCTCTTTGCGTTGCTGTGGGTGTGGACGAAGCACTTGTTGAGCTCTGGAGTTGTCGGACCAAGGCTGCAGCGGCTGGGTCTCGGGGCACTCGTTCCCTTTGGTCAATGTGCGCCTTGACAAGGGATCTTCCTAGTTCCTCAAGAAACATCCTCCGCTTGTTTTTTTTCTTTGAATTCCATCCTTGGTGAATGTGGGTCCACAACACAAATGAATTGCATGCTGACACATCAAGGATGTTGTAAAATACAACCATTGGCCATCTCCTAGTCATTCGCTGGCAAGTGTAGGTGGCAGTCAGCTTGTCCAGGTTGTCCACTCCTCCTTTGTTTTTGTTATAGTCCAGGATGATTCTGGGCTTTTTGTCACTTCCTGATGACACAGCTGCATCTTTGTGAAGTGTGGACATCAGTACCACATTCCGTCGTTTTTTGGGGCAGTATGAAACAGCAGTGGTGGTGTCTGTAAAAACAAACTTTGAGGAAAGTGGAGCCCTGTCCTTCATCTGCAACAATTCAGCGGGCAGCTCAGGTTTGTTTTTTTTCACTGTGCCCACCATGGTGATTTTCCTCCTGAGAAGTTCTTGTCCAAGGTCATAGCTGGTAAAAAATTGTCGCAAGTAATGTTGTGACTCTGCACTCCAGTAGTCATATCGAGGACTACACGTTTTCCTTGTTTTTTTTTCAGGGATGCCGCTTGCAGACTTGCCTGTGTAAATCTGTAGATTCCATTCATAGCTAGTTTTTGCATCACAGGCTGCCCAGATTTTTATGCCGTATTTGCCTGGCTTACTTGGCATGTATTGCCGGAAGGGGCATGTTCCACGGAAAGGGAGAAAACGTTCGTCTACTGTCACCTCTGGCCCTGGGTTGAGCATCAGTGGAAGGAGCTGCACCCATTTCTCCCAAACATCCCTGATGGGAGCAAGTTTGTCAGATTTTGTTCTGGTGTCTCTGTTGTCAAATCTGAGGACTCTTGATATCATTTGAAACTTTTGAAGTGACATTGTTGCCCGGAAAATATTCCTGCCTGTCGATGCATCCCAGAGACTATCAGTGGCCTTATTGCAGGATTTGTACACTCCAGCAAGGAGAAGAACACCAATGTAGGCATCCAGGACATCATCATGAAGGTCATTCCACATGTTGCCGTGGACTTTTTTTCCTTCAAGGTTTGTCATAGCAATAATGACTTTTTTTTATTGACAATGGCATAAACAGATCAAAACATGTCTTGATGTCACTTACTCTTGTCACAGCAAACCTTGTGATCCCAGGGGTCATTTTTATGACATTTGCAGCATCTGCCCTGCCATGTACATCTGGAGGTACTGAGCTCCAACTGATCTTGCCACTTTTGGATTTGAATCTTTCAGCGGGGGGCAGCTTCAGCACCAGTGACCTCCTCGTCAGACTGATCAGAACTGTCTGTGTCTTCCGGCTGATACTCCACATCATCTTCCTCCTCAGAAACCTGTTCATCTGTATCAGTTTGCTGCTGTGTGTCCTCTGATTCATTATCATCTAAGATATAATCCAGAATTTGGCTTACATCAAATCTTCTCCTCATTGTTGCATGTGTAAACTGGAGATGTATACTCTGCAAAGTACCAACTCTAAACTGATTTGGCCATACATGCCTGGACATGTCCCTAACTCAAGTTGTTGGAGGTAGAGCTGGCTGTGGGCTGTTGGTTTATATTGTGTTTATGAGTTCAGTTTTGGGACTTATTATTGTCTTTTTACTCTTATATTAGACCTGGGTCGAAATTGACCCCAACAACACAAATGTTATAATTTTTTTTTTTATCATAAAGGTTTTTATTGAGTTTTCAGAAAAAATACAAACTTCTCATACAAAAACATCAAGAACAGGAGCAATGAGTAGCAAGAGGTGGAATAACCTCGAGCCATTATTAGAATATCAATCTGGGACATTAAATACCCCTTCCAACAACAACTTGAACATAGAAGCGGGGAGAGGGGGGGGGGAGGGGGAAGGGGAAGCATCTCTACATGCATGGCATTCTTAGGCACAATCAATTTATTTATGGTGTAGGTGTCTGTATCTGGGGGAGGGCCGTTGCATAAAGGGAAGTGGCCCACGGATGCCATTGTTTAAGTCTCACCGTTCTCTTCTCTAGATTGGGGGTCAAGTTGGTTTCGTATAGCCAGTGTAGGTTGGTCCTCTCAATTAGTTCTGTTTTTGTAGGGGGGCTCACCGACCTCCACTTGTATGCCACACAGTACCTGCCGGCTATGAGAATGTGAGAAATGATATTTTTTAAAAGATCCGGGATCCCATCTAGGCCAATGTGTAGCACCGCTAAGGTTGGGTTTGGGGAAAGACGGAGACTAGTAACCTCATGGATTAGATTGAACACCTCCTGCCAGAAGTTAGATAACTTAGGGCAAAACCACCACATATGACACAAGGTGCCCCTGTGGTTGCATCCCCTCCAGCACAAAGGTGACATATGTGGGGAAAAAGAAGCCAGTTTAGTAGGGGAGTTGTACCACCGCAGATGAACCTTTTTTAATTGCTCTATGTGATTGAGACATGAAGAGAATTTGTGGATCCATTTTGAGGCCGCGAACCATTCTTGCGACGGAAGCTGAGAGGCTAGATCTTTTTCCCATTTGAGCATATACGGCAATTGTTTGTCCGGTTCCGGGGAGTTTAGCAGGTTATGGATGTATGAAAGGCCTTTGATTTTGCAATTTTGAAAGAATTTTTTAATTGCGGCGTGGTCGGCTGTTGTGGGAACCGGTAGGTGAGGAGCGGACTGAAAGAAGTGACGTATTTGAAAAAACTGGAATAAACTGTGTCGGGGGAGGTTAAATTTAACACACATTTCTGAGTACGGGAGTAGGACGCCTTCTCTATAGAGATCTGCTAGGGTAATTGGACCTCCACGTGTCCAGGCGGCAAGATTCAAATTCGGAATGAAGGCTTCCAGCGATCTAAGGGGAAGGCTGGGACCTAGAGCCTGTGACACTGGCTTGCTCCATAAGGACCAAGCTTTCTTTAGAGCTGCTGTGGTGGGTAGAAGATCGCCGGGGGGCGAAGGGGTTAGGAGCACAGAGTCTATGAATTGTTTAGGGGAGTGGGCCTGTGCCCAGGTGTACTCAATCTGTAGCCATCTCAAGTCTGAATCATTCTTCCACCAATCTCGAGCCGGTTCCAGGATAGCAGCTCTGTGATATGTTAGAATATTAGGGATACCCATTCCTCCACCACTGAACGGGGCATGCATACATCTCAGGGCTATTCTAGGTTTTTTCCCAGCCCATATAAATTTACTCATTAGCGAATGAATTTTGGTGAGATACCGTTGCGGAATTGTTAGGGGCAGGCACCGAAGTAAGTAGATAATTTTTGGGAGACAGATCATTTTAAAAGTCTGCATTCTCGCCACCCAAGAGAGCGGGAGAAGAGAAAGGCGAGTAAGTTCTTTATCCAATGAGGTGTGCAGGGTCAGCAGATTTTTCTGGATCACGGAGTGTAGCGGGGCCAGTATAATACCCAGGTAGGGGATTCCCTCGTCTTCCCATTTGAAAGGGTAAAAATGAGAAAGAGTGGCTCTGGTAGAGGCTGGCAAGAAGAGCGGAAAAATTAAGGACTTGGTAATATTAAGCTTGTAATACGAGACTTGAGCGAAGGAGGACAGGATCTCCATTACGTGTTGTAGGGACACCTCTACATTAGTGCAAGATAAAATCATGTCATCTGCATATAGACTGACCACATGATTTATACTCCCCACTCGAATCCCCGAGATCCGAGGGCATTCACGGATAGTCTGCGCCAGAGGCTCTATAGCAAGGGCATAGATGATAGGGGAGAGCGGACACCCCTGGCGTGTCCCATTGGTTAATTCAAAACTCCGAGATATAAATCCGGATGCCAGAACTTTGGCGTTAGGGTTAGAGTACAGCGCCATTATGGCATTAAGTATGGGGCCTTTGAAACCAAACTTGGCCAGAACAGATTTCAGATATCCCCAGTGCACCCTGTCGAACGCCTTCTCTGCGTCCAGGGACAGGAATACACTGGGGATTTTCCTCCCCTCAGCCACCGCAATCAGATCCAGCATACGTCTCGTCCCATCTTTCGCCTGCCTCCCCGCCACAAACCCCACTTGATCCGGGGAAATCAGTGATGGAAGAACTTTATGTATTCTAGCTGAGATTATTTTGGCGTACAATTTTAAGTCGCAGTTTAGGAGGGATATTGGCCTGAAGTTTCCTGGTGAAATAGGGGGTTTTCCTGGTTTTGGCAGGGTAGTTATAATGGCCTCTAGATTATTTGGTGAAATATCTGCTGTGGCTCGCCAAGAGGAGAAAAGTCTCAGGAGGAAAGGAGACAGGGTTTCAGTGAATTGTCTATAATAGGAGTTAGTGAGGCCGTCTGGGCCTGGAGCTGAATTTCTTTTGGCTGTGGTCACCGCCTGGCGAACCTCTTCCAGAGAAAAAGGGGAATTTAGTTGCTCCAGCTGTACTGCAGATAACCGAGGAAGATTAATATTGTTTAAGAAGGAATTAATTGCCGTTTGGGTAGGCTTTGGGGCAGTGGGGTCATTTTTAAGGTTGTAGAGAGACTGGTAAAAGTCAGCGAATGCGTTGGCTATTTCCGTTGGGTTGCGTATTGTGGCATTAGAACCCATCACGAGGTATTCAATTTTATTTTGCATTTCTCGTTTTTTAACCCTCCTGGCTAGTAAGGCACCCGCCCTGTCACCCATCACATAGTACCGCTGTTTGAGGGATCTTAAGTTTTTCTCATAGTCTGCCATCAACACCTGGCGGAGCTGTGTTCTTAGTTTCCTGAGTTCATCAGATGTCGACAAGTTTGGGGCAGATTTATTGTGGGCTTCCAAAAGTACTATGTGGGACAGTAGAGCTTTGTAAGTTGCCTGACGCCTCCTCTTCTCCCTAGTGGCAATTTTGATGAATGACCCCCTAATATAGGCCTTGTGTGCAGACCAAAGCGTTTCCTCTGTCACCTCCTTGTTATCATTAAAGTTAAAAAACTCTGCGAGGTCGGCCTGCAACTCCTCAGAGATTTGTCTACAGGCTAGGAGGGAGTCATTCATGCGCCACCGGGCAAAAACAGGCGCGCGGTTTTGCTCCTGAACTGTCAGGTATATGGGGGCGTGGTCCGACCAAGCTATAAGTCCAATTTTTGAATCTGAGCAATCCATAATAAGTGAGCTATCAACCAAAAAGTAGTCCAATCTGCTGTAAGAGGTGAACCGAGGCGAGAAGAATGTGTAGTCCCTCTCATTTGCATGTTGGTATCTCCATATATCATGAAGATGCCTTTCTGAAATTATTGTGCTCATCTCCTTCCTCTTTACAGCAGTATTGGAGCAATCCAGAGTGCTGGACATTACCATGTTAAAATCCCCGCAGATTATTTGCTTACCCTCTTTAACGGATGAAAGCTTGGAAAGAAACCTCCGCAAAAAGCTGATCTGACCAGAGTTGGGGGCGTAAACGGTTGCAATAGTATACTTAGATCCATTTATGGAGCAATTAATAATGGCGTATCTACCGTCAGGGTCTAAATGTTGTGAATGTAGTGTGAACGCAACAGTATTTTTTACACAAATGAATACTCCAGCCTTTTTTTTTTTTCCACAAGCCAGCAGTATGAAAGGAAATTTAGCATTATTTAACCTGTGCGAGTCCCCTTGGAGGAGATGAGACTCCTGACCACACATTACATCACATTTGGATTTAACCACTTCCCGCCAAAACATGGATCTCTTGGCTGGCGAGTTCAGACCCCTAACATTTATAGACATACAGTTCAGTACCATTGTACTTGAAAAAAAAGTCTCTTGCCTAGAGCTGCAGGGGGAAAAGGAAGGTTAGGCAGGAAAGAGATAACACTAACAATATTGACATCACTAACATTACTGATGTAGGGAGCATCAGTCCACAAAGAAAAAAGCCCAAAAAAGGGGCCTGCGGTATGGTGGAAATTTACCGCCATGGGGGTTCAGGGTCCTGGTTGAACAGAACCAGCGGACCTTAAAAGTAGCAACTAAGTCTCAGCCGCGACTCAAACATATCACATAACTCACACGACGGACCAATCTTCATTCACTTTATCCTGTTGGGATGATCCTGTAGCTCTTGGAGATCTGGCCGGGAGATTTGCCAAGTTCCATGAGGATAGGAGCTTTGCCAACTGCTGTGGGGAATGGCAGGCGTGGGTATTTCCTGCTCGGAAAAGCAGGATCTTTACAGGGAAACCCCATCTATAGGATATAGCTTCATCCCTGAGAACTTTGGTATAAGGAGCAAATTCCCTCCTTTTTGCCAGGGTTCCTGCAGACAGATCTGGAAAAATGGACAGGTGCCGGAATTGCTCAGACAGAGGGGGTCTCTTTCTCAGGGCTTGCAGCAGGGCTTCTTTGGTCTTGCAAAAGTGCAGGCGAGCTAAAGTGTCCCGAGGGACATCAGCACTGAGGGATTTAGGCTTAGGGACTCTGTGTATTCTGTCCACCAGGAAATCAGTTGCAGTCAGGTCTGGGAGCAGCTCCTGCAGCAAGGAGCCCAGAAAACTCTGCAGCCCCTTGTCTGGTATGGCCTCTGGAATTCCTCTGATTCTTATATTATTTCGGCGGGACCTGTCCTCTAAATCCAAGACCTTGGTATGGAGCTTTTGCACTTGTTCCTCCAGTGCTGCATTGGCATCAATGAGGCTATTGTGTGACTTTGTCAGCTCCCCCATTTTAGATTCAATATGTGCTGTACGGCTGCCTATGGCAGTGATATCTCCCCTCAGCTCAGCCACCATATCTTTCCAATCCTGCTGCAGTGATGAGCGGAGGGCACTGAGCAGTTTCTGCATTGTACCTTTGGTAAGCGGTATATCTGCAGCGTCTGTGTCCAAGTCTGGGCCTGCTGTGGATCCCCTCCTGGATGAGCGTGAGGAAGCTATGGAGGAGGATGCTGCCGCCATTTTCCCTCGCCCCATGCTGGAGAAGAAGTCTGTAACTTTCGCCGGGGACGGCTTCTTCTGGGATTTTCCCCTTGGCATGCTACGATCCTGGATACCTCCGCAGCACTCCCCCCCCGTGTGCAGAGAGATTGGTGCCGCTGGCGAGCCGCAATGAGCCGATTAGTAGTCGAAGTGGCTGGAGCTCAGCAGCTAAGTGACCGGTGCCATTAGCAAGCAGGCCACGCCCCCCAAAATGTTATAATTTTAATAAGAGCATTTTACAATTTAGTAAAATAGTTTTATTTTATTGTATTTTGTTTAAAAATAAGTTCCTGAAAAAGTCAAAAAGTCTTGATGCAATAAACAAATGTATGTAGAATTTGTATGCATTTAAAACCTAAAACGGGTCGGTCACGACCCTAACACTAGAGGAAGGATATGCATCTGCTAATTATAGAGAAATGGCATAGTATACATTTCTAGAAATTCCTGCTTATACATTTGTATTTGGTTTCCTCATGCAGATATAATGAAGGTCTAGCTAACACTAGGCAAATACTACTGGATCTTGGCCTGGAAATATCAGAGGATGATTGCATTGCGGTTCAGCATGTCGCCACTATAGTATCATTTCGATCAGCCAACTTGTGTGCTGCTGCTCTTGCCGCCATCTTGACAAGACTTCGTAAGAACAAGAAGTTGGATAGGATGAGAACAACTGTTGGAATGGATGGCACAGTTTATAGAACACATCCACAGTATGTAATCTTATATGGAATAATTTGATATAGAATATTAAAAATATAGTAACGTTTCACCATCTTGCCTATTGTGGATCATTAACTATTAAAAGGTGGCCATACACATTAGGTAGCACAAAGTTGATGGTTGGACCGTTGAACAAATGACCATCTGGTGGAGAATTGCTTTAAACACCCAGTCATCCATATTTGCTCCTTACATTTGTTGAGCCTGGCCATACATTTCTATTTATAATGGACCAAGAAAGATATTTCTGGAAAGTTTCTTCAAAGAGTTCATTTGTAGATGAAAGATCTTTTATCTATCAGATGAAAAATTCAAACTTAGACAACTTCATTCCAAACAATGATGGAGTATCAATAGTTGTTTAAAATGTAATATAACTGTTACTCCATAATAATAATAAAAAAATCAAACAAATGTATATAAACAATATTTTATTGAAGTACACACCTATAGAATAAAAATAAAAGTTAATAATTAAAATAAATAAGCAATGAAAATAAGAGAAGTCCAATACTGCACAAAATAATGAAGAATCCAAGGAGTAGCCTCCAGATGACAGAATACTACCAAAGAATGATGATAACAGGTATGTATATGAACATAAGTATATGTACAAAGTTAATTACAATGCAATTCTGAAAGTTAAATCTATAGAAATTTAATACAATATGATGCACACAAATAGTGCAATATAATACACAAAATTAAATCAATATCAAAGAGATAGAGATGCATTATAGTCAGACATACCTAAAAATAAATATAGAAAGTGTCACCACATCAGCCTCCACCTCAGACTCCCGACGCGCGTTATGACCCTACTTCATCTGAGGTTCCAAAATGGTTGTCTAAAATTATAGCGCAGTGTTAAATTTCACCAACAGACATTCCTTATGATTGGATTTGTCCATTTCCATCATCTTTACATGAATGTAGTCACAAGAAATATCTGTTTGTCAAATACGTGCTTAATGGAAAATTATATTTCCCATTTCTCCCACACTCGGAGTTAGCCAGTGTCGCCAAAATTCGCAAGTGTGGCAGACATTAAGTTAGTGTGTATGGGAGCAATTAGTGTTCAGTAACAGAGTAGCATATCCTAATCAAATACAGTGTGTCCGTAAAGTCATGGTGCACTTTTGACCAGTCACAGGAAAGTATACAAGTATACCACGATCCCCGGATATGACACCCGTAGACTTTTACTTTTGGGGTTATTTGAAGCAACATGTGTACATTGAACGTATCAACGACATTAATCACTTAAAACAGAGAATCACAGACGTTATTCACTCGGTTACACCAGACGTCCTTACCCGTGTGTGGCAAGAACTTCATTATTGTTTGGATGTATGTAGGGCAACAAATAGAGCCCACATCGAACAGCACTGAATAGGTATGAAACTGGGAGAGTTTTTCTTTTATTTGGAGCAGATTTCACATTTCTATCGTTTTTTGTTGCTTTCCAGTGACTGATCAAAAGTGCACCATGACTTTATGGACACACTGTATATATGAAAAAGCCTCCAAATTATTCATGATGCCTGTTAGGCCTGTTTCACACATCAGTCTTTTCTGTCAGTCTCAATCCGCCAAAATAGCGGAAAACGGATCCGCAGGCGAACTGACAGAAGCGGGGGTCAGAAGATCGGCGGATGTACGGAACCGCCGATGTTAAAAATTTAAAGGAGCCGTGCCTGGGGAAAAAGAAAAAAAAAAAGAAAAAATTAATACCGGCAGATGTAGTGAGCGGGCATCTGCGGTGAGCGATCATCTCGCGGGATGTGGGTGAGAGCATGGAGATCGCGCGATGAGAGAAATGGGGCTGGAGATCGCGCGATGAGAGAGAGAGAGATTTTCACCCAGCAGCCAGACAGAATTGCGGGTTAAAACAGAAAATAGCGGATCCGGAGAGAGAAAAAACGTTGCAGGGTCCGTCTGGTCAGGTCAGCGGACGTCAAAATATTGGCGGATCCGCAAAAATGCGGATGCTATGGACGGCCATCAGTCAAAATCCGCCGATATTGAAAGTCAATGGGGGAAAAAACGGATCCGCAAAGAAAAATGGCGGATCCGTTTTTTTTCCAAAACGGCGGATTTTGACTGATGGTGACAAACGGATGTGTGAAACAGGCTTTAGAAAAAATAATGTAATGATAGCAAAATTTAAAATGTAACAACAAATTTTTTGATCTTTCTTAAAGGGACACTCAAACTTTAAAATTAATATTTAAAAATATATACATGAGAATCCTGCATGTCTTATTCAGGATTAAACAGGATCATGGGGTGCATTAAAAGAGGTCTGGATACACATGATGAGAGCATTATACTGCCTCTGTACAAATCTCTGGTTAGACCGCACATGGAGTACTGTGTACAGTTTTGCGCACCGGTGCTCAGGAAGGATATAATGGAACTAGAGTGGGTACAAAGGAGGGCAACAAAATTAATAAAGGGGATGGGGGAACTACAATACCCAGAGAGATTAGCAAAATTAGGATTATTTAGTCTAGAAAGAAGACGACTGAGGGGCGATCTAATAACCATGTATAAGTATATAAGGGGACAATACAAATATCTCTCCTAGGATCTGTTTATACCAAGGAAGGTGACAGTCACAAGGGGGCATTCTCTGCGTCTGGAGGAGAGAAGGTTTTTCCACCAACATAGAAGAGGATTCTTAAGGCTAAGTGCACACGTACCGGAACTCTCGCGGAAATTACCACGAGAATTCCGGAATTCCATTCCGCGGGAAAATCGCATTTTAAATTCCCGCGGAAAAACTAGCATTTTGCAAGCGTATTTAGCTTGCAGAATGCTAGCGTTTTCCAAGCGATCTGTAGCATCGCTTGGAGAACTGATTGACAGGTTGGTCACACTCGTCAAACATAGTGTTTGACAAGTGTGACCAACTTTTTACTACTGAGGCCGCCTATGCAGCATCAGTAGTAAAAGATAGAATGTAAAAAAAATAAAAAATGGTGTTATTCTTACCTTACGGCGTCCCGCGCAGGCGTTCCCAGTAATCCTTTGCGAAAATGCCCGCGATGACGTCAGTTCTCGCGGGATCTCGACGTCTCGCGGTAATTCGCGATGACGTCGCACGAATGACCGCGAGACTTCGCGATCCCGCGAGAACGGACGCCATCACGGGCATTTTCGCAAAGGACTACTGGGAACGGGAGCGTGGAGAGAGGCGGGAAGGCTGCGCGGGACGTCGGAGGGTGAGAATAACAATATTTTTTATTTTAAAATTCTATTTTTTACAGGGATATGGTACCCAAAGCCCGGAGGACAGTCTCCTCTCCTCCGGACCGTGGGTACCATCCGCAATTGTTCTGCTTACTTTTCGCATAGTGTGCACAGCCACATGCGGGAAGTAAGCGGAACAATGCATTCCTATGGGTGCGGGATCGCCGCGATTCCGCAAATTAATGAGCATGCTGCGTTTTTTACCGCGAAGCGATTCCGCCGCGGTAAAAACCGCAGCATTAGCACAGCATTGCGGAATCCCATAGGAATGCATGGGATGCTTATTTTTCGCGTTTTCGCGGCAAAATCGGGCCGCGGAAACGCGAAAAAAAGCCACATGTGAGCTCAGCCTTACTGTTAGGGCAGTGAGAATCCTGGAATTCCCTGCCTGAGGAGGTGGTGATGGCGAACTCAGTCGAAGGGTTCAAGAGGGGCCTGGATGTCTTCCTGGAGCGTAACGATATTGTATCTTATAGTTATTGATAGGTTGTTTAGAAGGACGTAGATCTGGGGATTTATTCTGACAGAATTTTATAGGCTGAACTGGATGGACTAATGTCTTTTTTCGGCCTTACTATGTTACTATGTATATGTTACTATGTTACTATGTAAGCGTCACTAGACACCTACTACATACACGACAAGGGCAAACTATGTAGAATAACCCCCAAATCATTTCTTTTCAAGGTATGCTAAACGATTACACAAAGTTGTAAGGCGACTTCTTCCTAACTGTGACGTGCGCTTCCTTCTCTCCGAGAGCGGCAGCGGTAAAGGAGCAGCTATGGTAACAGCAGTGGCCTGTAGGTTGCTCTCACAACGCAAACAGATTGATGAGGTTCTAGAGCAACTGCAGATATCAGACGAGAAACTTGCAGAAATTAAGTTAAGGATGATTACGGAGTTAAAATATGGACTTAGGAAAGAAACACATGACTCTGCAACTGTGAAAATGTTACCGACTTACGTTTATGGAACCCCGGATGGGACAGGTAATTTCTATAGCTTCTTCTTTTATTATGAACAAGCCTCTTTGGCTCCGAATCATAATTTTTTATTTTTTTTGAGACACTTCTCTTTTTTTGTCTTGGCATATTTGCTTTTGTGTGCCAAATTCTCAAAATGGTGCATGTGGTTGAATAATTTGTCTCAAAATCAAAAATGCTTCTTATTCTTGTATTTACCCATTTTTTCTGACTTTTGTGCAAAAAGTAGTAAATCTTTTAAAAAGTTTAACATTTGTCTGAGAATGCACCAAATTAATAGTTCTGCCAGAAACTTTACTTCAGAATCAAAATTCACTGCACACTCCTGAGTTCATGGTGTAAAAGGTTCTTTTATTTAAGTTCATAAACAACCTGCTAGTCTGGTAGCTCTGAATAGCTCCCTGGAATATTGCTTTTACTTAAGGACTTAAATAACAGAAACTTTCACACCATGAACTCAGGAGTATGGGGTGAATGTTGATTCTCCAGTATCAGGGGCTTTACAGCCCGTTTCACCAGCACCTTACTTCTTGACGGTGTAAAAGCTAAACTTTACCCTAGAAACTTTACTTCAGGCAGAGACTGTAATGAGATACATAAAAAAGTGACATTTTGCAAAAGACACATATCATTAACCACTTCACGACCTTTGATGTATATTTACGTCAAAGGTCATGTCCTTGCCTTTGATGTGGGCTTGCATGCCAAGCCCACCTCTTTCCTGCACATGATGACTGATCTATGGGGTGGGGTGTACACTGCGGAGGAGGAGCCAACTTTTTTATTTTGCATAGTGTCAGCCTCCTAGTGTTAGCAGCAGCATACACCCATAGTTTCCTGTGCCCCCCAATGAAGCGAGAGAGAAACATCGTATCTTCCTAAAATGGTATAAATAAAAGGTCATCTTAGGGCACAAAAAAAAAAGCCCTCACACAGCCCCAGATCTCGAAAAATGAAAATGTTATAGGTCTAGGAAAATGGCAGCACAAGCAGAAACATTTTTTCTTACAAACTTCCGAATTTTTGTTTTCACTACTTAAAAACAACCTATACATGCTTGGTATTTGCATAAGTATACTAACCTGCAGAATCATATTACCACCTAGGGTTATGGGCAATAGGGGTCTAGTGTCCCTTACAGCAAGAGCTAATTTTTTAATAGGTTTACAGATGTATTTTATTTTCCAAAATCCATTCATTCTTTGCAACAACCAGAATTAAATGCTGAAATTCTGTTTGCTTGAATCTGTCACACTGCAGCGTGTGCAGATTTGTACAGCACCTATTGAGCATCATGGGAGGTGTATAAATCTGTATGCAGAGAGCATCCACTTCTAGCAGTTGCAGGCAGCAGAATTTCACGAAGAAGCAGGAGATTGCACAGTCAATATAAGGAAAAATGTTCTTACCTATCAAACGGTTATAGAATTCATGTCACACCATGCCCTGGGACTGTCACCCTATCTATCCCTGTCAGCCAGATTGCTCCTTGAAGTGGAGATGCTGGGTTCAAGTACCTTGCTATGCTATTATATCATCCCTTACCTGTCCTTTCCCCCCACCCAGGGAGGTGGGAAGTCGAAGTGTATAGAATAACACTAACCAGACTAACAAAGGAAGATGGACAGGGATAAATGAAAATAGCGATAATATAAATTACACTCATCAAACAACAGAGTGGAATACAGAGGATGAGGATGTGCACACAAACAAAACTCAAAGCAATAAATCTCCAAACAACAGCTCCCACCACAGATAAAACTTCCAACTCCAAACCAGGCAGTAACAACTAACACTGGAAATCACTAAGTGCCATAGGCAAGTATATATAGCAGAGGGGAGAGGCCAACACTGAACAGCTGAGACCATCCAGGTAAGAAAGATCCAGGAGTGTCAACTGAACAGATTAATGATTAACGCTGACACTGCCAGCAAGGCAAAAACCTGCACTGTTCCATAACATGGTGAAGTACTTCTAACAGTACAGGAGTTCATGAAATTAGACGCTGTGATCTTTCAGCCTCTCTCTGACACGGTATCCCCGTGACAATTCAGTTTCTGGGAGATGAGCTATGGACTCTTTGGTAGTAGTTGGGACTAGAACACATTTGTACATTGATTTAATACTTCCAATTTGTATCATAGAAAATGGAAATTTTCTAGCTCTGGACCTAGGAGGAACAAACTTCCGGGTCCTGCTAGTTAAAATCAGGAGTGGAAGAAGACGCTATGTAAGGATGTATAATAAGATCTTTGCAATACCACTAGAAATAATGCAAGGCACTGGGGAAGAGGTAAGTGTACCAATAGCTATTTAATAGCATGTAAGGTGTACTATCATTCTGTGCAATAATTACATTAAAAAAATTCTATCCTCAATCTGCGATGTCATATAGGCGGTGACAAAAATTTTTAATATTCTGTGTAGCGTTAGGTTTTAATGTTAAAAAGATTTGCAGATATTTGCACAAATTAAAAAACGTTAAAAAATAACAATACTTATCTATTCCTGCGCTGATCCAGGCAGAAGCTCCCGAGGCCGCTGTTTATTAGAGGGCAGCATGGGATCACCACAGACAGTCCGTGGTGTAAGTGGTCACGTGGCATGTTACTGCATCATAGCTCTAATGTGACTTCTGAGGCCACTGATTGGCTGTTTGTTTTTTTGTTTTTGGTATATTAAATTTGCTCCTGATTTTAAGGATTCACCTTAATTTGTAAGAAGCCCAGAGCAGAATCATCAATTGATTTTCCACCCCTCATTGTACCATATAGTGCCCAAATAGCAATTGTACAGTGTCTGTAAATAATGTAATGAACATCTTAAAATACACTGCTTAAAAAAATAAAGGGAACACTAAAATACCACATCCCAGATATCTCTGAATGAAATATTCCAGTTGCAAACTTTTATTCATTGCATAGTGGAATGTGTTCAGAACAATAAAACATAACAATTATCGATGTAAATCAAAATGAATATCCCATGGAGGTCTGGATTTGGAATGATACTCAAAATCAAAGTGGAAAATCAAATTACAGGCTTATGCAACTTCAGTGGAAATGCCTCATGACAAGGAAAAGATACACAGTATTGTGTGTGGCCTCCACATGCCTGTATGACCTCCCTACTGTACAACGCCTGGGCATGCTCCTGATGAGGTGGTGGATGGTCTCCTGAGGGATCTCCTCCCAGACCTGGACTAAAGCATCCGCCAACTTCTGGACAGTCTGTGGTGCAACGTGACATTGGTGGATGGAGCGAGACATGATGTCCCAGATGTGCTCAATCGGATTCAGGTCTGGGAAACGGACGGGCCAGTGCAAACCTTCAGCAAAAAAGCAAAGAGATGAACAGCAAACTGGGGCACACAAATCACCACTATTAACAGACGGAGCTGTTTATCTGAAGTATTGCGGTATGCAAGTCAGTCAAAAAACGGAGGTGCTTGCATGAACAAACATGAATCATCCAATGTATAGTAGAAGAAGATTAGGGAGTGCTGCATTTCTTCTTCTTCTACTATACAGTCCATAGCTTCAATGCCTTCATCTTGCAGTAACTGCTGACACACTCCAACCACATTAGGTCTGGCATTGTCCTGTCACTCCTGCATTAGGAGGAACCCAGGGCCAACCGCACCAGCATAATTTCTCACAAGGGATCTGAGGATCTCATCTCAGTACATAATGGCAGTCAGGTTACATCTGGCGAGCA
Source organism: Dendrobates tinctorius (assembly GCF_039654945.1). Lineage (NCBI taxonomy): Eukaryota > Metazoa > Chordata > Amphibia > Anura > Dendrobatidae > Dendrobates > Dendrobates tinctorius. The sequence continues at coordinate 4,963,466 of NW_027361823.1, read as the reverse complement.
CATGGAGAGCTGTGCAGCCCTCCAAATAAATGCCACCCCACACCATTACTGACCCACTACCAAACCGGTCATGCTGAAGGATGTTGCAGGCAGCAGATCACTCTCCACGACGTGTCCAGACTCTGTCACATCTGTTCAGTGTGAACCTGCTTTCATCTGTGAAGAACACAGGGCGCCAGTTGCGAATTTGCCAATCCTCGTGTTCTGTGGCAAATGCCAAGCGTCTTGCTCGGTGTTGGGCTGTGAGCACAACCCCCATCTGTGGATGTCGTGCCCTCAGACCATCCTCATGGAGTCAGTTTCTAACCGTCTGTGCAGCCACATGCACATTTGTGAACCCACAAAGAAACTATTTATTGTTGGATATTCATAATACTTGGTGATTATTTTTTGGTTTACTATTGGCATTTCTTTTTCATATAGGTGTCTAACATGCACATTTGTGGCCTGCTGGAGGTCATTTTGCGGGGCTCTGGTAGTGCTCCTCCTGTTCTTCCTTGCACAAAGGCGGAGGTAGCGGTCCTGCTGCTGGGTTGCTGGCCACCTCCACATCTCCTGGTGTACTGGCCTGTCTCCTGGTAGCGCCTCCAGCCTCTGGACACCACACTGACAGACACAGCAAACCTTCTTGCCACAGCTCACATTGATGTGCCATCCTGGATGAGCTGCACTACCTGAGCCACTTGTGTGGGTTGTAGAGTCCATCTCATGCTACCACGAGTATGAAAGCACAACCAACATTCAAAAGTGACCAAAACATCATCCAGAAAGCATTGGTACTGAGATGTGGTCTGTGGTCCCCACCTGCAGAACCACTCCTTTATTGAGGGTGTCTTGATAATTGCTAATAATTACCATCTGTTGTCTATTCCATTTGCACAACAGCATGTGAAATTGATTGTCAATCAGTGTTGCTTCCTAATTGGACAGTTTGATTTCACAGAAGTTTGATTTACTTGGAGTTAGGCTGAGTTCACACGTCGCGTTTTTTTCGTGGCGATTTTAAACGCGCGATTTTGCCGCAAAAACGCGAAAAATAAGCATCCCATGCAATCCTATGGGATTCCGCAATGCTGTGCTAATGCTGCGTTTTTTTCCGTGGCGGAATCGTTTCGCGGTAAAAAACACAGCATGCTCATTAATTTAGCAGAATTGCGGCGATTCCGCCCACATAGGAATGCATTGTTCTGCTTACTTTCCGCATGTGGCTGTGCCCACCATGCGAAAAGTAAGCAGAACATTTGCGGATGGTACCCATGGTCCGGAGGAGAGGAGACTGTCCTCCGGGCTTTGGGTACCATATCCCTGTAAAAAATAGAATTAAAATAAAAAATATTTTATCCTCACCTTCCGGCGTCCCGCACAGCCTTCCCGCCTCTCTCCACACTCCCGGCATCTTCCAAGCCCAGTAATCCTTTGCGAGAATGACCGCGATGAAGTCGCGATCTCGCGGGAGCGTGACGTCTCGCGGTCATTTGCGATGAGGTCGTGGGAGCGCGACGTCTCGTGGTAATTCTCGCAAAGGATTACTGGGACCGGGAGCGTGGAGAGAGGCGGGAAGGCTGCGCGGGACGCCGGAAGGTGAGAATAACAATATTTTTTTATTTTTTAATTTTAGGCAGCATCAGTAGTAAAAAGTTGGTCACACTTGTCAAACACTATGTTTGACGAGTGTGACCAACCTGTCAATCAGTTCTCCAAGTGATGCTCCAGATCGCTTGGAAAACGCTAGCATTCTGCAAGCTAATTACGCTTGCAAATCGCTAGTTTTTCTGCGGGAAAATTGCGGGAATTTAAAATGCGATTTTCTCGCGGAATGGAATTCTCGCTGTAACTTCCGTGGGAGTTCCACTACGTGTAAACATAGCCTTATATTCTGTTGTTTAAGTGTTCCCTTTATTTTTTTGAGCAGTGTATGTTCACATGCCGCTTTCTTGCACCATTTTTTATGTAAATTAAAATCTGCGTTTTAAAGTACCAGTAAAAGAAAACTGCAGCATTTTTTAATTTTGCAGCATGTCAGTGTTTTTGCAGTTTTTTTACCCATAGAAAGTAATTAGAGTGAAAAAACGCTGCAAAAACCCAACTGTTTTTTCTTCATTTTTGCAGTGTTTTTGTTTTTTCACTGTAGACTTAGCACGCATGTAATGCACACCGAAAAAAATGCTGTAAAATCACCATAACGCAGTCTTTTTTCTGCCAAGAAAGCAGGTTTTGGCTGCAGCGTTTAAACATCCCCTTACTGTGGCACTCCATTAACTGCAGCTCCTCTTCTTGCACTCTAGCTGTTTGACCACATTGTGGAATGTATCGCAGAATTCCTAGATTACATGGGAATTAAAGGGGCCCCGCTGCCCCTTGGATTTACATTTTCCTTTCCATGTCAGCAAGATCGCATTGACAAGGTATGTATGTCTTGGTCCTATCTTACATGCTGTATTAGTTCTCTGTGACAGCAATAAAGTAGATGGAGTAGACAACAAAATAATATAAAATTGAGTTTCTACAGTTTAATCAACCATTCACCTCACATTAAATGCATAATCATTTACCTGGTAAATGCCTCCTTTTTAGGCCATGTTCACATGTGGTATAACGGCTGCTTTTTCCTTCTTTTTGTCTGCATGCTTTCTGCAGGTGTTTTTTGCACCAAATACACAATAACGATCTCTTGATTATTGCGTTTTGCCGCTGTCTCACCGATCCTCTGTGTGCGGAGTCATCCTCAGACACATCGTCTGCTCTGGTAGACCATCCTGGAGCAACGGCAGTGTCTCAGACTTCTATAGCGCAGCATGCAATGGATGCCGCTGGCAGCCATTGTGTTATACACATACTAGGAACATCAGGCATTTTAATCATGCAATGTGAATTTATTTACACATTTTTATTGCGAGGTGGAGGGTTGATTTAAGCCAGGGGTCCCCAACCTGTAGCTCGGGAGCCACATGTGGCTCGCGGTCCCATGAATTGTAGCTCGCGACTGTCTGCCAGCTTGGTGCATGAGGTCCAGGTCTAGCTGACAGGTATGAAGAGTACATCATAAAATGGTGAATTTTGTGAGTAGCCCTGCACAGAAGAGCAGCTCTGGATGCACATATACTGGTCTTAGGGGATTAGAGATGTTTTAGGTATGGTACGCTGGAGGATGGTACTACCTGCTAGAGGAGGTGCTCAAAGCTGGATGTGACAGTGTGGTGGGAGTCGTTGATGGGAGAATACTTAATGGGGGGATTGTGGGAACCCCTGGATCTCGGTGTACTGCTTTGGAGTGATTTCTGTGGAAAAGCTTTGGTTATCATACCTGTAATGGGGGCTTTGGTTGACACTACTTTGAAGGGGGTGGGAGCTGGATGTGACTTGCAACCCTCTCTCAGTGCTGAATGTGGCTCTCAAGGTCAGAAGGGTTGGGGACCACTGCTTTAAGCTAAGTCCATACATGGTGGATATACTGTATTCCACTGTGCTTTTACACAAAAAAAATCTGAGATAAATCTGTGGTAAATTTTAACCCCTTAGTGACTGAGCCACATTTTTTAAATCTGACCAGTGTCAATTTATGTGGTAATAACTCTGGAACGCTTCAACAAATCCCAGTGATTTTGAGACTGTTTATTCATGACACATTGTACTTTATGATAATGGTAAATTTAGGTCAATATGTTTTGTTTTTATTTATAAAAAATAACAGAAATTTGAGAAAAATATTAAAAAATTAGCTATTTTCAAACTTTGAATGATTATTCCTTTAATCCAGATAGTTATACCACAGAAAAAAATTCATAAATAACATTTTCTACATGCCTGCTTTACATCAGCACCAATTGTATTGTAAAATGTTCTTTTACTTTGTTAGCATTTTAGGAGGTTTAAAAATGTAGCAGTCATTTTTCATTTTATCAAGGAAATTTACAAAACTTATTTTTTTAGGGACCTATCCAGGTTTGAAGTGCCTTTGGGGGTCCTATATATTGGAAAACCCCAAAAGTTATACCATTTTAAAAACAGCACCCCCTGACATATTGAAAACTGCAGTCAGGTAGTTTATTAACCCTTCAGGTGATTTTCAGGAATTAATGCAAAGTGGCATGACAGAAATGAAAATGTTTATTTTTACCACCTAAATGCCGCTAACTTCTGAACAGGTTACAACAGCCGTCAGGCTCTAATTGGTCGTGAATTGCCATGGCAAACATCAGGACCACACAGTCATGATCTCAGGGTGCCGATGGGGATAAAGAGGAAGCCCCCACAATCTGTTAATCATTTATATGATGTTGTCACTATTGACAGCAGCATCTAAAGGGTTAAAAAGATTTGGATGGTGCAAACACTGATCGTGGCTGATGCAGCAAGTTGTCAGCTATAGTGTACAGCTGACAGCTACTAGATTGTCACCTGTATGGGAATGCTATTCTCTTATATCTCACGTCAGTTAAAAGACGTATTGGCGGTCATTAACTGGTTAAATGGATTTGTCTCAGATATTTCAGCAAATATGGGGGGAAAATTCACTCCGTTCAGTGCATGGCAAACCCTAGGCATCCTATGCTTTTAATAACCAGTGTAGCCTTAAGGGGTTTTCCTGTAAAACAACATTTATCACCTATTTAAATGCTAAATAATGATGAATGTAAATAATTGGATGACCAGATGACCCACCAGTACTGAGAACTGGAGTCGCCAAGTCCTCTGTGTGAATAAAGTGGCGATGTGCTTGCATACTCACTCCATTCATTTCTATGAACACTAAGGAAATAATGGACAGCAGTCCCACAGAAGTAAGCAGAGCAGTGGTCATGCATGCCCACTACCACACCATTCAGTCAAAGGTCTTCAAAATTCATGTTCTTGTGAGTAGTTAGGGTCTCAGAATTTGAACCCTAGACAGTAATACATGTATTACCTATCAGGTGCCCACTTTGCGCTCCCCAAGGTCAGCCTTCAATCTTCCAATATGTCCACATAATGTCATGCCACCATTCTGACTTGATTACTGCTGGTAAGACCAAATCAGTACAATACCAAGTGATTCAGTTAGACATTTAGAGTGAACACAGCAAACTTTGTAGTATATCTGTTTGGAGAGATCTGCTTTTTTCTCAGCTTATAAGCCACTTTTCCTCCTCCCCCTGCCTCCTGAACTCATAATTCACTCTGAAAAACAGCCAAGATCCTAGAAAATCAAGTTACACTGCAAACTCATTAAGGGGTCAGATTACTGATGCCAATTAAAGTCTAATGGGAGGGACAGTAGAGGAGCAAAATGAAAAGCAGAGTAAAAAGAGGAGGCAGTGACACATACGGCCACCATCGAGTGTTTCTCTCACCTCAGAGCTTGATGTACAGCTACACTGCTCAGTACTATATAATGTTCTTCATGTTACTGTTGCTTTTGATTATGTACTTGTCATGATCCAGGTTGGATATGACAGAGAAAATGCACAAGTAACCTTTTTTTTCCTTTGGCTGTGTTTGTCAGTTCTAGTTTCCCCCCGGTGGCCATTAGGGTCTTTGCACTGTGGTGGTTTCTGTTCCAGTTTTCCCCCGGTGGCCATTAGGGTCATTGCACTTGGGTTACTTTAGTTTTGTGCACGTAATTATAAAACAGGTGTGATTGCTCTATAAAAGAGTGTCAGGTGTGGTAATCACGGTTTGGTGATAGTCCTCAGTTACAAGCAAGCCTGGGGGAAGGATGGAGCTGAAGGAGAGTCCCGGGCAGTGAGTGTCCTGGAGTGGCAGCTATGGTGTCTGAGAGGAGGGCTGGCATGGCTTGGTGGAGTTGCAGCTATGGTGTCAGCAAGCAGTTCTTGCATGGCTTGGTGGAGTGGCAGCTATGGTGCATTCATGATGCTGGACTCGGTTGCTGAAAAGCTGGACTCAAGATGCTGAACTCTTTTGCTGGAAAACTGGACTCATATGCTGGACTCTGTTTCTGGACAGCTGCACGCAGGTGGTGGACTCTGTTTGCTCCAAGGCTGCACTATGGTGTTAGATCCGGTCGGAGGAAAAGATGCACGCAGGTTGTGGGCTCTGTTGCTGGGAGCGTAAGCAACAGAGCAAAGCTAAGTGGTGTTCCCGTTTTGTCTCTTTTCCTTATGTGTGTTTTAGTGCAGTGGTGGGATTAGTTTCCGCACCGTCCACTTCACTAGTGAGGGTTTAGGTGCAGGGCGAGTCAGGGTTTTTAGGTTCCTGATCGTCGCCCGGTGCAGAACCGGCCTAGGGAACGTTAGGAGTGTAGAGACACTGACTCAGGGGAGTGCAGGAGGTCTCCACTTCCCCGTTTCCCTATCGCAGGGCCACCATTGTTATTGTTACCCAGGTTTTCCCTTTTATTGTTTATATTCGCCTTATTGGAGGTGGGGTTTCCAGACATACGTGTATTTCCGAAATTCGCCTGTTGGAGGCAGCGTATCCAGCTGCACGTTTATTATTTAAATTCGTCCAACTGGAGGCGGTGTATCCAGGGTCACGTGTGTCATCTAAATCCGCCCTGCTGGAGGCGCTGTGTCCAGTCACGCGTGGCCGTGACAGTACTGCATAGAGAACGGAATGCAAGAATACTTCATGTCTATGTTTAGTGTGTAGGAGATATAACAGCTAGTCTCCACTCACTAACTCAGAGACAACTGAAGTAGAGACTGCAGGGGAAACATCTGGTTAACAGTTCAGGAGATCAGTCAAATAATAGCCAGAAATAGTGTTATTACTTTTATATACAAACAGCATATTCTAGACACTCATGTTAATAGGTTGTTTTTATTATATTTCACTTGTAAAGTTTCCCCATAATAGAGACCAACTTTATAATAAATATGTTTCTCCTCATTACGTGTATTCTGTATAGATATAATAGAAAATTGTATAGTTTAATAATCTCACTTTTCATGATATTTTTTATAAGATTCCCACCTAGAAAGTGATGTGAAGACCGCTGTCATTGCAGTGTGCCCATTAACTGAGTATTGTTGTGTTTGTTTCATAGGGAAAATTGGTTGGATGGACAAAAGGCTTCAAAGCCACTGACTGTGAAGGACAGGATGTCGTTGACATGTTGCGAGAAGCCATTAAGAGAAGGAATGTAAGTAAGCCTCACGATTCTACAGGTTATATGAACTGCTAAAAAATAATAAAAATACTAAAGATCATGTTATCGTGTTTTTTGTGACAAATTAGATACCAGTTGATTCAGTTAGATATTTAGAGTTAGTCAATGTCTTTTCGACTAACTTTTCGTCAACCAATAGTAGAATCATTTTTACAGATATATATACACTCTAATATGCAGGATATGTTAAAGGGATCATCGACAATTTGGACAACCCGTTCTTAAATAAAAGAGTTCACCCAATACAAAAAGAAAACCTTATACTTTCCTCCAGCACAGGTGCCATTCCATTGATGTTGATCTGGGTCTCCATTTGTTCGCGTGACATTGTCTTATAAGCATTGCAGCCAATCACCAGTCACTGACCGGCTGCTACCTTTACTACTCCATCAGAGTAGACATCTATTACAACGGAATATTGATGAGCAGCAAACGAGCTGCGGTCGCTGATTTGCTGTAATGCACACTTGACATAATGTCAGGAGACCTGGTGTAACAGGCGAAATTAACCCCTGTCCAGATTAAACCTAGGTATAGTTTGGCCCAGACCAGATTCAATTATCCTTGGTCAAACTATACCCGAGGATGTAAAATAGCCTAGGCCAAACTATACCCCTCCAGGCTACAATATACCCCTCTATTTTATGATCCCTTGTAAATGAGATAGATTTTAGATGCCATATTTTCATAACTTAGAACTGACTAACCCGTAGTGGGAGGTATTTGTGTTAATCACATGATGAAGATGGATCTTACAATACAATGTGGACAACAGTCATTACATCTGAGATTACTCTGTTGTCCATTAGGATAAGTGCTTTTACCTTAAGGCCCAAGATCGCTGATTTTGTGACGCCACAGCGATCTCGCCAGCAAGATCGCTGTGTGTGACGGGGATCAGCGACTGGCCCCCCTGCCGGGTATCGCTGATCGTGCTCGATCGTCCTGGGCCATTTTTTGATCGCTGGTCTCCCGCTGGCCAGCACGCATCGCTGCATGTGGCAGCAAGAGACCAGCGATCAGCGACGCTGGTTTCTAATGTAAACATCGGGTATTCAGGAGCCGCGGCTCTTGAATACCCGCTGTTTACCTTGGAAACCGGCGTACACGCTGGTTTCCAAGGTAAACGGCGGGTATCCAGGAGCTGCGCGGCTCTTAGGTACCCGATGTTTACCTTGGAAACCAGCTTGCTCACTGGTCCTGATCGCTGGAGGGGCTGTCTATGTGACAGCTCACCAGCGATCAGCCTAACGATGTCCCAGCAATCCCATCTATGTCGGATCGTTGGTGAGATCGCTGGGACATCGTTATGTGTAACGGGGCCTTTAGAATGCATTTGTAACTTGATCTTATCACTTCCCTGGTTTTCTTAAGGGGCCTTTAAAGTGTCACCGATTTTGTGACGCAGCAGCGATATCGCTAGCAATATCGCTATGTGTGATACTTACCTCCGACCGGCTCCCCCACTGTCTGTTGCTGATCGCGCAAGATCGTGCGGCTCCATTTCTCGTCGGGCGCTTCCTGCTGGCGCCGACGAGTGACGTGGGGATGTGGGCGGGAGGACGTCCGGATCGCCGTGTCTGAAAGGTAAGTAACGACCGCTGCTGCGTCGCTACGTCGCTGTAAGATCCGCCTGTGTGGCAGCTCACTAGCAACCATTTAGCGATGCACCAGCGATCCTGACCGGGTAGTATAGTTGTTGGGATCGCTGGTGTATCGCTAAATGTAAAGGGGCCTTAACCCTGTCTCTGATTGTGTCGATCTTTCTATCATACTCAGACACACAGCAGCTTGTAATGGTAACTGCTGAGAAGTGTGGTAGATTCTTTACCCCATTATATCTTTGTGGAAGTCTAATATTTTTACTGATTGAAGTTTTTCTGGTTCAAGTAATAAAAGTCTATGTGTTTAGAACTTTAAGATTTAAGTCAGTTATCTTCTCACATAACTTACCTGACAAACCTGAACCCCAATAACATGTTGAAAAATTGGGTAATTTTTGAATATATCACTCAATGCTGCTGATATCAAGGGGATATAATCTGGAATGAGAGGGCATAAATTGGCCTAGGCCATAATATACTTGGGGTTTAATCAAGCCTAGGCAGCTTTAACTCTGGGTATAGTCTGGACTCAGGGTATACTATAGCCTGTTACTCCGGCACCAACATCACTGGAATGGCGCCGGTGGGGGGAGGTGAGTATAAGCTTCTGTTACTTTAATAGGAAGACTTGGGTATGGGTTTATCCAAGTACAGGACAACCCAGTAAGTATTATCATGTTCCGATAAAAAAAAATGTAATATTTTTCTGTTTCTCTGCAAATAATACATAAAATGCATTAACATAATATAATGGAAGGGAATGTTTATTTTCTTATCTGACAACAACCTCTCTAAACAAAGTCAACATATAAGAACAAAATAAGAAAACAATTAAAATTTGCATTTTTCTGTTCTAGTTAGGGTTGCTCAACACTATATGAATGCTGTCATAAAAAAACTTCCAGCTTGCATATCAGTACTTTGATCATGCAGTTCATCTCATTGCCCGAAATGTTCCTCTCCAAATAAACATTGTGATTCTCTGTAAATCAGATCAGTCAAAAAATAGTGTGAAATATTTTTTTTTTGACTATGCTGAATCGGTTTTTGAGTAAAAATTGCATTAATGGCTTTACATTTAGTCTTTACTACACTGATTTATAGTGAATCATGCTTTTTATTTGAAGAGGAAAATCTTGGCCTTTGAGAACAACTGCCAAGTATTAAGTTGCCATGTGTAAAGCTGTAAAGTCAGACTGGTAGTGATGAGCGGCCTTAGCTTTGCTTTTTTATTTTGCCTATTGTACAGTTTTTTTTGTAAAATGCCTGCTCCAACATAGGACCAGCTCCATAGAAAATAGATTTAATATTTGCAATTTTTTTTAACTTATTAGGAGGCATGGAGAGGGCATGTTTGTCAGTAACTGCAGACTTGAAGCCTAAGGGTACCGTTACACTTAGCGATGCACCAGCGATCCCGACAACGATATGGATCGCTGGTGCATCGCTAAGTGGTCGCTAGTGAGCTACCACACAGGCAGATCTCACCAGCGACATAGCAGGGGTCGGGGGTCGCTACTTACCTGTCAGACGAGGCGATCCTGACGTCCTCCCGCCCCCGTCCACGTGTCGCTCGTCGGCGCCACAGGAAGCCCAGCAGGAAGCGCCCGACGAGAAATGGTCCAGGACGTTCTCGCGCGACCAGCGATGAGCAGCGGGGGAGCCAGTCGGAGGTAAGTATCAGACATAGCGATATTTCTAGCAATATCGCTGCTACGTCACAAAATCGGTGACGTTACAGCGATATTGCTAGCGATATCGCTATCTGTAACGGGGGCTTAAGGCCGGACAACCCTTTTAAGGCTCTAATTACCTGGGAAACAATTTCTAATTAAGACAACCCCTTTTAAGATTGAAGCCACTGTGTGGTTCAGCTACTTGTGATACGGCTGGTGTATTACGTTGTTGTTGGCTATACATCTCCCCTGCCGTGCCGATAATACATGCACTCCTCAGATGCACCAGAACTGTAGCTGCTATTTGTTAGCTGCTCTGAGCTTTACATAATAAGACATATAAACAGGGTTTATCTCTATAAAACAGCATCTATAATGGAGAAATCCAGGGAAAATAGGCTGACCGAGTATTCTAACAAAAGAACCAACTGAATCAATAGCGGTATATTAGTATGTTTTCGACACTAGTATGGGATATCCAAAATAGTCTGATGCTGCAGAAAAAAGAAATATAAATTGTATGCCTTGGTTCATGTTTGATTATGAAAGATCGGGTACTGAAATCCAATTGTGCCTGAGGATAATATTTGCAGGAGGTTATGGAGTACTGTACTAGTTCAATATGGAGGTGTTTGAATTCTGAAATTTGTAATTTTTTCTTTACTGCTTTGAAGGAGTTTGACTTGGACATTGTGGCTATTGTCAATGACACGGTGGGAACCATGATGACCTGCGGGTATGAAGATCCAGACTGTGAAATTGGGCTCATAGCAGGTACTTCATGTTATTAAATATATATTGTGATCAAGCCACTAGAAGCAAACTGTATTTCACAGATACCCTGTGAGAATGTATTGCTTACATAATGGAAATGCAGTAAACAGTCCTAAAAACATAGTTAATAAGTTTTCGGACTTTACTACTTCTTGATTTCACAAAAAACAATGGAGCTTGGGAGTTTTTGCCTTCATTGGATTCTGTTGGTAGTTGCGATGCAAGTTTTTTTAGGAGAACGTGGTAGGGTATGGGGTGAAACTGTAGTGTCTCTGTCCACCATACACACCTACACAACACAACGAAAAGTATGCACTATGAGGTACTGTATGTCTCACTTCCCCAGGTACTGGGAGCAATGTGTGTTATATGGAAGAAATGAAGAACATTGAACTTGTAGATGGAGATGAAGGGAAAATGTGTATTAACACAGAATGGGGAGGATTCGGGGACAATGGCTGTCTCTCTGACATTCAGACACAATTTGACATACATGTGGATGGAAAGTCATTAAATCCTGGAAAACAAAGGTAAAAATAAAAAAAGTGCAATATGATGTTTCTTTGGGCATCTGTTTTATTTTTCCCTTTTACTAGTTTTGACAAATTTTTGCAAAAGTGTTTTAATGGGGTTAAATATTGATGACCCGTCAGAGCTTGTAAGGAGAGGTCATCTGTATATTGTGATCAGGCAACCCCTTCAAGTGGTTTATGTAGTCAAAATTAACCCACTATATGCCTTGTAATATTTAAATGATGGTCCATACTGCACATCATTCTATAACAACCAACTTATTTTTTACTAGATGGTGGCCCGATTCTAACGCATCGGGTATTCTAGAATATGTATGTAGTTTATTTATGAAGATTTAAGAATAATGCAATGAATACACAGGATTTTCCAGGTAAAATATATACAGAGGGTACCGTCACACTTGGTGACGCTCCAGCGATCCTGACAACAATACGACCTAGTAGGAATCGTTGGTGCGTCGCTACATGGTCGCTGGTGAGATGTCAAACAGTCAGATCTCACCAGCGACGCAGCAACGATACGACGGTCGTTGGGTCCCTGTCTCTCAGACCTGTAGTTTTGAGGTTGTTCGTCGTTGTCCCTGTCAAACACACCAATGCATGCTGGCCAGGGGTTAACATATCGGGGGCGGTCACCCCCTGACACATAGTGCCGGGTGTCAACTGTGATAATCAGCTGACACCCGGCCACGATCAGCGGCGCTCACCACGTGAGCGCCGCTGATCGCTATGACGTACTATCCCGTCCATGGGCATAGGGGCCCGGGTCCCATGAACGGGATAGTACATCAGATGTCAGAAAGGGGTTAAACCCTTCATCCTCGGGCCATTTTTTTCACATTATTTATCGATCGGATTAATTTATTTTATATTTTGTGAGGTATGACATATACCAAATTTTGCATTTTTTATGGTTTTATTTTTAGTCGGGCAAAAAGGGAACAGAGGTTGCACAGACATCTGTTTGAGATGGTATAGTGAATCCTCTATTGAGCAGGGGTTGGGCACAGCGACCCTAAAAGTCCCTTCTAGCTCTAAGGCCCTGATCACACATGCGAGAAACTCAGACGAGTATCGCATGTCAATACTCGGTACTGTCGCCGGCACTTGGATTGGAGCATTCAGCTGTATAGAAATACATGCAGCTGAATGCTCCAATCCAAGTGTCGGCAACATTTGAATAAGATGATGGTCATCCCGGTCAGTGGAGAGTTGTTATCACCCTCTGCCGGTCTGTTGCTTTGTTGTCTCCAATGTCTGCTGCTTGACCTTGTTGTAATGGACTGCCATCTTAGAAATTTTAAGAATGGAGGGAACATGACACTCACTGTAAAGCCAGAATTGAGCCCTTCTTTTCCTTACTCAAGACTTTTCTTTTCATCTCCTTTGGAATGGTAAAAGTTTTTTTTTAATTCCTATTACTTTTGGGATATTACTAGCACTTGTTTTGCCATCCAGCTTGTCCTATTGCAAGAGGATTGTGAGCACCACAGCAGGGATTTTTATACTTTCCTTCGTTAAATAGGATTTGGTTCAGGTGATCACCTAATCAGAAGCACATTAAGTAGAATGAGATGTACTCTGCTTGGAATTCAACTGACACTGGAATGGAATGGCTGTCAGACATGTAGAAAGTCTGATTTTTATAAATCTGTGCAGTGGTCTCTTAATTTTTGCCAGAGCTGTAAATCTGTACGTCTAGCAGATTCCCTCCCGTCTGTACATGGTGGAGGATCAGTCTCTGCTGAGATGTTTCAGTGGCCCTTGAGGAAGCAGCTCTTGCCTCCTTTTCTTCCATTTCTGTACTCTTTTCTGTAAGTCTTGGCTTCATTTCTTCTTTTTGTAAGTCTTGCTCATTGAGGCATAATACAGATTTTCTCTTTGAGAAAGTAGATTTCAACCTTGTGGGAGTGTAATACCATTTAGTTAGGAATTGTAGAGAAGGTCTAATTTAGAGTGGCATTAATTGTAGCTGTATAAATAAGCTTAAAGTGAACCAGGCATTGTCAAGTTGGCGCTGTTACATCGATTAACTAGAACTACCAATGGAGTCATTTTGTCTTCTCGCAATTTTAATGTCTCTTCTGTGACTACATTTTTTCTGAATTCCGGCTTGAGACTCTGTGACTTTTACTCATTTAGGATGCGGAAAAAAAAAGTTTTTGTGACAATAATTTTTTTTAAAAAAAGAGTACCTTTTTTCAAAATTTACCTTTAATTACCAAAGGGAGTCATTTTGACTCCCTACTATATTTTGCTAGTCTTTGTTCCTAAATGTTATTATTTCTTTTAGTTTTAATTTACTTGCATGTTTAGAATAAGTTTAGAATAAATGTTGGCTTAGACTTAGAATAATTAGCATTTTGGCAAATATACTTGACATACACAGGACATATACAGGACATCAATCAGTGAACCAGTGAACTCTCAAGTGGATTATATAATTTCTGTAGAATACGGCCTGCAGTTTTGCTATTTGCTAATATGGCTAGAAGAAGTGCGCTAAAGCTTGATGATATTCTTGCTATTTTGCATTCTATACCGGAGGATGAATTGGAATGCGAAACAGAGGAAAATCAATTTGATGCTGACACTGACGAAGATTTCAATCCTCAAATGTTTCTAGTGAATCTGTTAGGCAATCCCAGCATGTGATGTGGCTGTCGAACAGCCGCGAGACATACAGTCTCGTAGACTCAAGCATATTTTTCGAGCATGCTTCTGACACTCGATGAGCATCCGAGTGTGCTCAGTTAACACCATATCCGAGCATGTTTGCTCATCACTAATAGTAGTGCAAGTACATGTTAATAATATAGGGTACTTAGTTGACCCTATTTTGTTCAAAAGAACTACTGTAAATGTCATCCCACTGTGACAAAGTGCACCCAATCAAGATGGTGGCTAATGCTATTATTTACCTCGCTATGTGTCAGTAGGTCTCAAAATAGAAAGGAGCAGAGCAGGACCTAGACCGTGACTGTTTTACCCCAGCCTGTGGAAAGCTAAATAGACAAGGAAAGTTTTTAGCTTATAATGCCACTACTTCATCCTGAAGCTTGGCAAAATTTTTATTCTATGAAGAATCATTAATTCAATTGCATAGTCTTACCATATAATTCCAAATTAGAAAGCTTACATCACTCTTTTATTATTATTCTATTCCACACACGGTCATGGTTCTTGAAGAATAGCCATCTGGCCCCTCTACTTCATATATGCACATATTTATTTTTTTCTTAAATTGCATCTCCTCATAATGGCGTTATCTACTCCAACCACATCAGTGGTTAAAATGACAGATGTTCTCTAAGGCCGTAGATTTACTCATCTCATAGAATCGGGTTGAATATGCAAATGACACTCTGATTGGAGTTTGATCACAGTGTGCTCCGATTCTCTCGGATGAGGAGAAGCTACAGAGAAAAAGTCTCTGTCTTCTCCATACTGTGAGGATGCGAAATCCAACCACACTCCGATGTCATCCAAGTGCCATTCGATGTTTTCCACGCATTCTTTGACTTGCATGGTTCAGTGCGTTTCAATTATCGGATTTTCACTGCTGTGAATATTTCACAAGACTGCTACTTTAATGCACAGCGATTTCCTGCAAGCAATCCATAGCAGAAAATCAGTCAAATAATGTTAGGTGTCGGGTTCCTGCAGCAGCACAGCAGGAATCCAGAGCCTTGCATTCAGCAGTCTCCCATTCTCCATTGACCGCAGAGGAGCTTGCTCAGCAGCCCTGTCGTTCCCGACGCTCTGCTCAGACCAGCTCTGTGGGTCTGGCTGTTGCTGCCACCTCTGGGCCAACAATAGCAACGCAGGCAACTCAGCAGCAAGCCACTCCAGAGGCTAAGTCCTTCTGTCGCTCCACTGAGCATGCTCACGAGACAATCTCCCATTGGAGATCGGGAGTCACATGCACAGGTCCTTCTCTAGATCTGATTGGTTCATCTCAGGGATCTGGAAGCTTCTGGAAGGTCCCAGCTATAAAAGGTTTGCATGGCCGCTCAGCTATGCGCTAGTATAGACGCTAGGTTGCTAACTTTGTGAATGATGACGGATGCATGGACTTGCAAATGACCCATTAAGATTCCCCTCCCTCTGATAGGGAACTAGTGATAGAGTCAGCACCAGTCAGTGGCAAGTTACAGGGCACAGTGCATACCATCCACAGTACTAGCATCTGACAGTGAGCCTGCTACTGGGCATTGTCGTACAGCGGCAGTGTCTGTCGCCGCACTGCAGTCAGCAGTACTTATTGGTGTCCACTGTTGCGATGCCGCAAGCACGGTAGGTCTAAAGGGACACTGACCCTGTGTCTTGGGCCAGAGTCCTGTGACCATATATAGTGCGTGCAATCCGCTGAGACCTGTGAGTTCAACAGGCTCAGCATTTGTGTTTAACGCTACGGCGCCTCTGTGAAGTAACAGTGTGCGCCCAGTGCACACCGGGTGACGTTCAACCCGCGTGCATTATACCACCATATTGGGCATCTGCCATTACGTAGCAGCAGCGTAACACCTCTGCACGGTGGACCCCGGGCAGCGAGCGCACTTTTTATTATTTATTATTTAGTGCGTTCCGCCGTCCCTAACACATAGACTCTTCAGATATTTTGATAGCCTGAGATGAAGGTGCGGACGTGCTCACTCATGTCTCTTTCTCTTCCAAAACTAAAAATTGGCTTAATTGGAAGTAAAAATATTCTTTTGGTGAACGTAAGAATGATTCTGTATAAAGACATAGTGAAAGTATATATGAAATGTCTAAACCTGAGATCTCCCAGATATTAGATATTTGGTATCTTGATAGGATTCCTCTTATTTGTATCGTTGCATCAGGAAACTCAATGACAAAATCATTTTTCAAATTGTTATATTTATGGAGAGAAAAAGATAGATATGTGTTGAAGTGAATTCCATTTCTCTATTTAAGGTTAATGACATTTACTTTGATCAATATTTCGGTTTGATTGAAAGGTGCATTTTTGGAAAATGTCACTCTGCAAAACTGGGTAATAAAAGGAAAAAGTAGCTTTTTCATGGGTGAAAATGTGCTGATAGTGCTATTTCCAAACTCTACAATATTTATGATCACAATGAAAATTTTCATTTCTGTTTAATGAAATCCAAACTACAAGTCCTGATTATTGTTATGAAAGTAATTAAGTCATTTTGTACAAAAAGTGCATTTCTGCCGCATTACTAATATCATCTTGTGATCTGCAGTGCTTTGTCAAAGCAGTTTCCCAACTAACCTCTCCAGATTGCAAAACTTTTAATAAAAGTAAAGTCAGAGTTCTTTTTAAAGTGTCCTAAAAGTAGTATTAAAAGTGCACCCCTCAAGAAAATACATTTTATTCAGCTGTAACATTTCTAACTGTATGAAAACATTGTTTACAAAGGAGGAGTCCTCTTTTTTGACTGACGATATTTGTGGACTTTTTTAGCACCAAATTCATCAAAATGTAACGTGATTCATTTCAACTTGTGAACTTTCTTGAAGTCATGGGCTTTCATGTTCTTTCTGAAAGTTCCAAATGTTGGAGACAATTGGACATGATGTGGCATGTAATTCCAGATGTTAAAGGATGCTTGGAAGAAATCTTGGAGGCCATTTGGTGAGGAACTTATCAAAATGGAGGAGATAAGGAGATCATGTGAGCATGGGAGATTAAGTGTGGAAAGATATGGAGGAGTTTGGAGATGTGGAGGAGACAGATTTGTGGATAGCCTTGTTGATTAGTGTTAGTAGTTTAAACTGTATCAGTTGGGACTTTGGGAGCCTATGGAGGATTTGCCGAGGGGAGAAGTAGAGGAGAAGCATGGGGAGAGGTAAATTCATAGGTCAGCAGAGTTAAGGATGGACTGGAAAGGCATGAGGTTGTTAGCTGGGAGGCTCCATAGAAGATTATTGCAGTAGTCGAGGCGGGAGCTGATGAAGGCATGCATTAACATCTTAACAGTATGAGGGTGGAGGAAGGAATGAATTCTGAAAATATTTTTGTGTGGTTTGAAAGGGAAGAGACAAGGGTTACTCCAAGGCAGTGAATGTCCAGTATGGGGGAAATCATGATGTTGTTTTTAGAGATAGATAGGTCTGATGGTAGAGTTAAGGGGATGGAGGAAAAATGATTAGTTTAGTTTTGTCCACAGTAAGTTTAAGGAAGCGTGATGGAAAGAATGGATATGGCTGATAGACACTCTGAAATTCTAGACAGCAGAGAGGTAATGTCTAAGCCAGAGAGGTAGATCTGAGTGTCATTAGCACAGAAGTGTTACTGGAAGCCATGGGACTTTATTAGCAGTCATGGGCAAACCTCTGGATGTTTGCGTCTGGCAGGTTAGGTTACCCGAACATAACCCAAATCCAGACCCAATTCACTTAAATGGGGGACCCGATCATCCAGTGTTTGCCTTGTTGTGAAGTCCATGACAGCAGGGCAAACACTGCCTCTGTTCAGCAGTAAAATCATTACCACAGGTCAGAGAGCCACTGATCCCACGCTGTCAGATGACAGCGTGAGCCTGCAGTTGTGACTGGACGGACATAAAAATATTACTAGTATTGGTAGATGGTACTACTACTACCATCAGCCTATGCCTGCTACTGCTAATAACAGCGTGAGCAGGTGCTGGCTGATGTGAGTATTCATCATCCGGCAACTGTGCTCTAAATAAATAATAAAAAAAACAGCATGGGTTTTCCTGTATTTTTGATAACCAGCCAGGCAAAACTGACAGCTGTTGGTTTTAGCAAGGCTGGTTATCAAGAATCACGGGGTCCCCATGCTGTTTTTAATTATTTAAACAAATGGCCCCCCCAGCCTAAAAGTAGCAGCCTGCAGCTGCCCATAAATTGTGAACCTGACAAGTATTACCTCCTTCCCATCACCACAGGTTACATGGGAAGAGCTGGGCATAGCACAAGAATTGGAGCATCTAATAGATATGCCTTTTCTGGGCAGCTGCGGGCTGCTATTTTTAAGCTGGAGAGGCCAATATCCAAGGCCCCTTACCAGTCTGAGAACACCAGCATAATCTAGATCCTGATTCCATGGAAGTGTCTCTAGCTCCGTAGTTTGCTGCAGTTTCAATACAATCAGTTATTTATCAGTAGAACATTATCATTGCAGGACTAGGTGTCATGTGCTATGCAGTCCAGCTAATCCTTGTAATCCTGCCCCCAGTACTGATTGGCATCTTGTCAGTGTACACAGGAAGCTGACAATCAGTGGTGTGGGCAGGGTTATACATAGTTCAGAAGTAATGATAAGTGAACCTGGTACAACTCCCCACCTCTGCTTGCTGCCTGTCATCTGCTGCTTTACCATGTTGTAACACATTTTAATGTGCCTGCTAAATCTTTGGTATAATTCATTTGTTGCATTGTATTTAATACTTACTGCTTTATATTCATGACTGGGATCACTCTAGAAGTTATTTAGTGGAAAGTGCTATAGCATATAAATGTGGCCAGGTCTAGTGTCTTTGATCATCTAACCACCCCCTGGTGTGCTGGCTCCAGCTGCCAAATCCTCCCAAACCAGCTCCCACAATCCATCTCTCTTGAACCTGTAGCGTGGCCTATATATTTAGTAGCATTCTAAGGGATGCACGCAGTGTGGGGTGCTTGCACGCGTATCCCCTCAGCAAAGCATCACATTAGCTTAGCATCCAGAAGAAGCAGTTATTCCATGACAGTTGCTCAGTGGTCCAAGGTGTTGTTTTCAGATGAAAGTAAATTTTACATTTCATTTGGAAATTAAGGTCCCAGAGTCTGAAGGAAGAGTGGAGAGGCCACAATCCAAGCAGCTGGAGGTCTAGAGTGGTTTCCACAATCAGTGATGGTTTGGGGAGCCATGTCATGTGCTGGTGTAGGTCCACTGTGTTTTATCAAGCCCAAAGTCAGCGCAGCCGTCTACCAGGAAATTTTAGAGCACTTCATGCTTCCCTCTGCCGACAAGCTTATTGGAGATGGAAATTTCATTCTCCAGCAGGACTTAGCACCTGTCCACACTGCCAATAGCACCAATACCTGGTTTAAAAACAACAGTATCGCTGTGCTTGATTGGCCAGCAAACTCACCTGACCTTAACCCCATAGAGAATCTATGGGATATTGTCAAGAAGAAGGTGAGAGACACCAGACCCAACAATGCAGATGAGCGGAAACTGCTATCAAAGCAACCTGGGCTTCCATAACACTTCAGCAGTGCCACAGGCTGATCGCCTCCATGCCAGCCAGCATAGATGCAGTAATTGATGCAAAATGTGCCCCAATCAAGTATTGAGTGCATTTACTGAACATACATTTCAGTAGGCCATCATTTCGAATTTTAAAATAATTTTTCAAGCTGGTGTTTTAAAGTATTCTAATTTACTGAGATAATCACTTTTGGGTTTTCATTGGCTGTAAGCCATAGTCATCAACATTAACAGAAATAACCATGTGAAATAGATCACTCTGTTTGTAATGACTCTATATAATATATGAGCTTCACTTTTTGTATTGAAGAGCTGAAATAAATTAACTTTTTGATAATATTCTAATTTTATGAGAGGCACCTGTATGAAGGCATTAAGACTCTATTCACATGCCTGACACTGAGGCATCCCATTACGCCAAGTCACAAGTCCTTTAAAAAGTTATTCTCAAATACTTACATGGGTAAAATTGCAAGGGGCTTGCTAAAGGAAGCAAAAAATCTTGCCTGTGTTTGCAGCAACCAAGAGAGTAGAATTCAGGCAGCAGGCAGAGAGACCATACTACTTGCCTGAACTGTTAACCACTGTGTACCCCTAATCAGCTAACTTATGGCAACCCCTTTAACTTTCAGGCACTATAAGCCCTAGTTTGACATTATTAGGTAAGGTTCACACCACCCTCGATTATGTAAATCATAATCTTATCACTCACTCACTGACTTGCATGGCCAAGTGCGATCCCAATATTGGATCAAACTTGGACATGTACCGTACATGGGTCCATAGAATAAGATTGGCCTGAGTGTGATGTCATAAGTAGAGATGAGCGACTTTGCCATTTTTTGGGTCGAGTCGGGTTTCATGAAACCCGACTTTCTCAAAAGTCGGGTCGAACGAAATCGGCCGATTATCGTGAAAAGTCGACGGCCGACTGAAGCATGAAACCCAATGCAAGTCAATGGGGAACCAAGGTTGGCAGGGAGTGGAGGACAGGAAACACACCTACAGTGCCCATTTTAATGCCAAAAACATCAATTCTTATTACTTAAGCTTATCAACTTTAATTTACTTTATAATAATAGTTAGGCATTGAAAACTGGGGGTTATTTGGCTAAAGTTGTGGGGGGGTAGGGCTGGCTCAAGATTTTCGTGGGCCCAGGGCCAAAGAGTGTCAATGGGTTCCTTTAACACATGCCACAATTCATGATCCTCTGATATGGCAGAAAAATAGCGGTATAGTACAATGAAAAATACTTCACTTCTTACATCTCATGACTGATATCCATTTTAAATTCTCCAATAGCTCCAAAAACGGACAGTGTATTACTCCATACAGTATTATGGCCACCGCATAGTGCGCTATACAGAGTTAAAAGGCCCATATATTTCTCCATACAGAATCATTGGTCCAATATAATATTTGGAACAGTATATGATGAGCTCCACATAATGCTACAGTATATGTTGGTCCCCATGGATGAAGCTCCACTGTGTTATGGGCCCAAATAATGCTCCATATATAATGGGCCCCATTTCTAATGCTCCAGTGCATAATGGGCCCTGTAAATGCTGCTCCAGTGTCTGATGTCCACCTTTGGAATGCTCCAGTGTATGGTGGCCTCATATATCATTCTTCAGAGTATAGTGCTCCCCAAAAATAGCTGTCCCAACATTGAAAACAATTAAATAAGTCTCCTCGCTAGGGAATCCCTGTACTAGTCTGGACTCCTCGTCGTCCCCATCTTCCATCTCACTGCACTTGGACTGTTTAGGCAGAGGGCGTACATACGTGATGTTATCGCGCTCTCTGACCAGAATGTCACTGTCAGGAAACGCGGAAGATGTCACGGCGGTGGAGCAGGGAGAGGTAAGTATTTCAACTTTGCAAGTGCTGTGATCCTGAGCAAGCAGGGGGGCCCACTCGTTGGCGACGGCACTGGCACAGGGCCCCTCATAGTACGGCGGTGTGTCTGACGGCAAGCCCTCCCACCGGCAGAGACACATTTGCGTACTATGAGGGGCCCTGTGCCAGTGCCGTCGCCCATGAGTATGCCCCCCCCCACCTGCTCAAGGAACCTGCACTTTCATCTGCACCTTCCTCTTTGCCACCTCGCTCTCCACGCTCCCGTTCCCAGTAAGCCTTTGCGAAAATGCCCGCCATGGCGTCCGTTCTCGCGGGATCGCAAAGTCTCGCGGTCATTCGCGCGACGTCATCGCGAATTACTGCGAGACATCGCGATCCCGCGAGAACGGACGTCATCGCGGGCATTTTCGCAAAGGATTACTGGGAACGGATGTGCGGGACGTCGGAAGGTAAGAATAACACCATTTTTTATTTTTTTTTACATTCTATCTTTTACTACTGAGGCCGCATAGGCGGCCTCAGTAGTAAAAACTTGGTCACACTCGTCAAACACTATGTTTGACGAGTGTGACCAACCTGTCAATCAGTTCTCCAAGCGATGCTACAGATCGCTTGGAAAACGCTAGCATTTTGCAAGCTAAATACGCTTGCAAAATGCTAGTTTTTCCACAGGAAAATCGCGGGAATTTAAAATGCGATTTTCCCGCGGAATGGAATTCCGGAATTCTCGCGGTAATTTCCGCGAGAGTTCCGGTACGTGTGCACTTAGCCTAAATGTTGAATTTATATTCTGTATATGTAAAAAAAAAACAACCATGCCATGCACTGAATAGTTCCAATCTACTTGTTCTGCAGGCAACAATTAACTAATTTCTGTGTATATTTCATACAGATATGAAAAGATGACCAGCGGGATGTATCTGGGGGAAATTGTGAGGCAGATCCTGATTGATCTTACCAAACGAGGCCTTTTATTCCGAGGACAGATTTCTGAGCGGCTGAGGACGAAAGGAATATTTGAAACTAAATTTCTGTCTCAAATAGAAAGGTTGTATGTCTTTGGAGACCTGGTACAGACTAAGGCCGGGGTCACACTGGCGAGGAATACGGCCGAGTGAGAGGCGCTAAAAGCACGCATTAGACACGGGCCAATGATTCTCTAATGGGGTCCCTCGCACCAGCCGTATATTTCTCATCCGTATTCTACGCTCCGTGCCAATCGCAGCATGCTGCGATTGTCAGCATACTACGGCCGTAGTACGCCAATGCAAGTCTATGGGTGCGCAAAAAATACGGATTACACACGGACCACACATGTGACTTGCGAGATATACGCACCCGGTGTCTTTTAGCAAAGCCGGCAATTCAGTGCGCTATACAGTAAACTCACACTGACAGGTTTAATAAAGAAACGAAAGAATAGATATAGACAGATAGAATACATATATATATATATATATATATATATATATATATACATTCTATGTGTCTATATCTATTCTTTGGTCTCTGTTAGAAACCCTGTCATAGGGCTCCATTATATGTCCATTTTGCAAGCCTGCGAGAAAATCTCGCCATACGGATGCCATACGGATTACATACGGATGCTGACATGCGCAAAATACCCGACCACACCTTGATTACGGATGACATACGGAGCACTGTTTAGGGGCCATTCATCCGTATTACGCATGTAAAATACTGACCGTATTTTGCGTTGGTTAGTGTGACCCCGGCCTAATAGCCAATATCTAAAAGTAAAACTGCACCTTTAAAAGGCATGTTTAATTAATATACTATGGAAAGAGCATTATAACATTGATTTGCTAAGCAATTCTGGTGCAATTTTTGGCTTACACGTACTGAACAATATGTATTACATATCTAAGGCTATGTTTACACAGAGCTGTTTTAAAGCAGAAAAATCAGATGACGTTTTCAAGAGAATTTCACATCAGTAATCTACCATGAAGGTTGTTTTGCAAGGTTTTTAGATAAGACACATGTTTTAAACAGTTTTCAAGTAATTATGGAGCTTTTTTGTTTTTTAGCCTTCAAAGTGACTTCATAGTGTCAAGTTTAGAGTGTGTTCCTCAAGGAAATCAAAGACATGACATGTCAATTTTTTTTCTCCCTGAACAAGGTTTGACTGTAGGTGTGCAGTTTGGAAAAAAAAAAAAAAAAAAGCTTTACTTTACTCCATCTGCTCAGATACAGCATTAAGTTTCCACCACTGCTCCCGGTGTCTGTTATTGTCTGCAGCATTGATGTAATCTCAATAACACTGCAGCTCTGATCAGCTCATGCTGTCTACTCGAGTAGTCACTTATTGGCTGCAGCGGTGTCGACGTAAAGTCAATGCTGCCAACAATAGCAGACACTGGGAGTAGCGCTGGACCCGGGGAGGGTGAGTAAAGAAGCGTTTAAAAAAAAAGAACTGTAACTAGAAAAAAACATTATTGTGTGTGTGTCTTATTGAAGTGGATTCCTCCTGGAACAAGCCTGAACAGGCACTGCCAAAGCGCCACTAAAAAAGTGAGCATAATGCATAGCAATATAAAAACGACATTGCTGTGCACGCATTCAGTTCTTTATTATTCCTCTTAACAACTTCAGGGTTTGGAAATCGTGAAGCAATTAAAAAAAGTAACATGTTCATTCTTCGGATGGCTTCTGCTGCTCGCTTTGGACAACGTATGCTGTTTGCGATAAAGACCGCTGGCTTCACCTAGGAAAAACTCTGAGACTCCATAGGTGTCTTAAGGGTACTTCACAGATTTTGTGACGCTACGTGTGACACGCAGCGGCGACCGGGCCCCCACTGCGAACTCGCTGATCATGCTCGAATGTCTTGGGCCATTTTTTGATCGTCGGTGTCCCGCTGGCGAGCATGCATCGCTGTGTTTGACGGCGTAGCAACAACGAGCGACCTCGTTGAAGCACGTGTATCGAGGTCTGTATCGTCAGAATAGCTGCTGTGTGACAAGGTCCCAACGACCGCTGAGGATCGCCGTATTGTTGCTGCGTCGTTGAATAGATCTGCCTGTCTGACAGCTAAGGGTGGTTTCACATTAGCGCTTTTTAAGCGCACGCACGGCCGGGGGTAGCTCCGCCCCCGAGCCGGCTCTCTGCCCGGCGTGCCCGCCCCTTGCTTGTCGCGACGCCTCCTAGCGCACAGCGGCGCCTGCGATCGGCGCACCCTATCTTTAGCATAGGGTGCGCAGATCGTGCGCAGGCCGTGCGCTAGTTGCGCTTTGACCTGCGCTGCGCACTTTTGACGGTGCGCCGTGAGCGCCAAAATCCGAAAAGTTTGATTTTGGCGCGCACGGCGCACCGTCAAAAGTGCGCAGCACAGGTCAAAGCGCAACTAGCGCACGGCCTGCGCACGATCTGCGCACCCTATGCTAAAGATAGGGTGCGCCGATCGCAGGCGCCGCTGTGCGCTAGGAGGCGTCGCGACAAGCAAGGGGCGGGCACGCCGGGCAGAGAGCCGGCTCGGGGGCGGAGCTACCCCCGGCCGTGCGTGCGCTTAAAAAGCGCTAATGTGAAACCACCCTTACTAGCGATCATGTAGCGACATATCAGCGATCCTTACCAGGTCGTATCACTCTCGGAATCACTGGAGCGTCACTATGTGTAACGGGACCCTTACAGACAACTGCATGTACCCTTAGGTAATGTTCCCACAATGAGTTTTTTGACACTGCATATTTTTGCAGCTTCAATACCCCAGTGTCTTACGGTCCCCGCAAAGTGGATGAAATCTATAGAAATTTCATGTCCACTGTGCTTTTTTGAATTCGTCATAAACTGACCTGCGGTGAGTGTTTCCAATCCGCAATGTGTCAATTTCTCTTGCGGGTACACTGAGTTATGTGTGGAATTTCCCCATAGATTTGCATTAGATGCAAAAAAAACAGGTAAAAAAAAACATGTGTTTTCAGTGCTTTTCTGCAGTTGAAGCTAATTAAAAACGCATGGAAACAGCACCTAAGTTTTTAAATAAAGTTTTGTCAAAGCCAAATATCAGGAAGTATCAATTACAAATCACCTTTATTTAAAGCATGACATGCCAAAAAGACACAAAAAAGCAGCATAAAAAACGCAATTAAAACATTTAAAAAAAATGAATGAAGAAGCGCAAGTAACCTAATATATAAACGGTGCAGAAATTCTGGAACTTCAAAAACACACCAAAGACTCATCATGGGAAAAAAGTGTTTTGTTTTTTTTAATGTGATTTTTTGGGGCAGATCCACTTCAAAATCCATATAAAAAACTGTATGTGAATGTAACAAGGTGGCACGGGGTGGTAGTTACGGGCGAGTCCACTTAAAGTCACAGTCCACAAGCACCCCGACCCCTTGCACATGAAACACAAACTAGCTAGATGCGATCCCAGGCGATTTACATCTTTTCCACAGTGACTACAGCAAGGGCAATAAGGATCCAGGAACACAGCTATAATCCAACAGGAAAACTATTTATTTTGGAATAAACGATATAGGTAAAAGGTGAAAAAAGTAGTCGCAGCAAATCTTATAAAACTTCCTGCTCTTTGCCTATTACTCTTCACCATATCAACAGCAGCAATGGTGGCAGCAATAGTGACAGTCCACAGTGAGAATCCTTAGGGCAAAGTCACATTGGCGAATTTTTCATCCGAGAATCGGATCGTAAAACTCGCACTGGCTGTCCGCTCTCCTGACCTGAGCTTGACAGCTGCATAGTAATCCATCATGCTGTCATTCTCAGGTCAGGAGAGGTGCCGGCCAGTCCGTGCTATGCGATGCGATTATCGCAGGAGAAATTGGCAGTGTGACTCCAGCCTTAAGCCGATTTCTGGAAGCTTATAGTCCTCGGCGGGGCACTATTCATTCCCAGCGCCCGTTCCTGCTGCCCGCAAGTCCATGAACATATCCTTTCTCACTTTACGTGTGAGCCAAACAGCGGTCATTGAATAGCCAGTTAAGAATGGCCGACCACACTTCCAGGTGCACAGAACGATCGTTAATACAATCATTCTATGTGAATAGAACATCATGTTCACAACAGCACGTGTCCTGTTTACACAGATCAATGGTTGTTAAGAAAGCTTAAAAATAATTTCACCTGACAAACAAGAATTTTGCTGTATTTATGACTGTCTGCCTCCTTAAAACAGCCGATAATCGGCATGCAAGTATTCCTGGGCACACTCCCGATTATTGGTCAGTGAAAATGGACCCACTCTGCAAGTGGCCTAATCTTTTAAGTGATCAAGGAACTCCTCTACTTATCTGTCCATTTTGTACATATTTTTCATTGATCATTACTTTTTTCTTTACACAGTGATCGTTTAGCTCTTCTCCAGGTCCGGAAGATCCTTCAACAGCTTGGTTTAGACAGCACATGTGATGACAGTATCATTGTGAAGGAGGTCTGTGGTGCAGTGTCAACAAGAGCAGCAAAGTTATGTGGAGCCGGCTTGGCTGCAGTTGTAGATAAAATCAGAGAAAACCGTGGTCTGGACCATCTTATAACTACAGTTGGTGTTGATGGGACTTTGTATAAATTACACCCACAGTAAGTTATTCTAGTAATACAGTAACAGTATAGATCCAATAAACTACATGGGGATCGAACCCAAGACAAATCATAAAATGCTCTATAAATGATCTGTACCGCCTGCATCTATAATACCTATTCTGAAACTTAACAAAGTAGTCAAAGTAGTTAGTACTGGCTCCGTCTGTGACACTGAGTCACTACTCATGGACAAGTAGTGAAACAGGGTAGTCAGGAGGTCTGAGGTCTGATACTAGGAGGGCTTGTAGTACAGAGGGACAAGTAATAGTCTTGGGTCAAATGCCAAGAGGGTATGTCAAGATAAGGGGATAAAACAAATGGATAGTCAGGTACTTGGGTTCAGAGAGCATCAAGAGCAAAAGGGATAACACAAGCAAGTAGTTATGACAAATCTTATGTCCAGCAACAAGATCAGCATGAGCCTGGATGGCTGGGCTTTCTCTCACAAAACTGAAAATCCAGCACACTCCAGATCCCATAGGGTCGCTGAGCTGTCAGTCAAAGTGTCCCTAGGCCACAGTGAATGATGAAACTGTGACACCGTACTACAATACCTATCTCACTTATACTGTTATTTTGTGGATTTCTTTTAGACAACCCCAACAGACCCAGCATACTGAGAGCAGAGTGGTATAGATTTTAAAGGGAACCTGTCAGCAGGTTTTTAGATTACAAAGTAACATCATCACAGTAAAATACCTGTAATGATGAATATTTATATAGGGTACTTTTAAATTACAAGTCCATGTCTCCGTTGTCTTGTTGTAATCCATTGGCAAATTCCTATGATGAACTCACAAGTGAAGGGGCTTGGCCTGCACTTACAGCTCCTCTGGCTCTCTTCCTCTTTCTCCTAACGGTGTCGACCTTCTGCCAGCGATTGATAGGCTCCACATGCACTATAATGTTCTGATGACGCATGCACAGATGCTTCCCGGAAATTACTGCGCCTGTTCCTCCATCACCTGCCATTTTGTGATCAAGATAGTTGTGTAGTCCATGAAAAAGCTGTTAGTACAGGAAGAAAATCTGTAATACTTAAATATTAATATTACTGGTTTAGGAAGTGCCACAAAATCATCAGCAGCTATTATTGTATTACAACACCAGAACCTCCTAAAAATAACACAAAAATTTTCTCCATACAAATTTGGAGCCACCCCTAAATCAGATTGTCCATTGAGGAGGGGTACAGAGTTCAAACAACGATGATTTTTTTCCACTAGAAAACAATGGGATTTGAACAGGTAAAACTTGTTAGCATGTTTTTTGTGGATGGCCAGCAGCAATGTAGCCATTTTGTGGTTCTATTTCAATATGAAGTATATAGTGTCACACAGTTGTCAGCGGTTGTTTTACAGACTGTTTGCACAGGCTGACCCACTTCAGATGCACGCTGTAATAGATCATTCAGCGCACATAGGCTGGCAATGTTGTCTGTAGGGCAGGTCCTGTTTACTTAGGACAATGCACTTTCGAGATAGATAATTTTTTGTGCAAACCATAAGACCATTTCACCCAACGAGCAAGTGGTGACTGGCAGCCTGTTTAGACTGTACGATTATGTGACATCCGTCTGGTGTGAGTCTGAGCTGCAAGAGAGACAGCACCCCAAGAAACCCTGAGACCCTTTACCCCTATACAGGGATCAGGAATTACAGCGGAGCCCAAGGGGTAGCTGCCTATTAGAGCAGCGGACCGGAGCAGGACGGTCGCCAGAAAGGGATAAATAAACAGGACCGAAAGCGTAGTCATGAGTCCAAGTCAAAACCGGGCGGCAGCAGAGGTACAAAATCGGCAGGCTGAAGCAGAGTCAAAATCCAGGCTAAGGTCAGAGTCATAAACCGGGAGAGCAGCAGAGGTACAAAATCGGCAGGCTGTAGAAGGGTCAGAAATCCAGGCTGAGGTCAGAGTCAAAATAGCAATTTAAACACTAGCACACTGGGGAAACCAAGACTATATGTGGCGGCCTGCAGGACAGGCTCCAAAGTATTTGAAGGATAAGGCTATCCCTCACAGGCTCACAGCCTGATGACCTCATCTGGATAGACCCCAGAACCAGGCCAGATGGCGATGCACCAACCCCTTCACCTCTGACAGAAGAGCGAAGCCTGCGCCCACCAGATGCCTGCGCAGGAGCCCCTTCTCTGTCACCACCATCACCCACAGGAGAAACACGGCGATGCCCAACGACAGAGGCATGCGTCAAAGGAGCGGAACCACATGAGGACATAGCCCTCCTATCGCCGGCACCACCAGTCGAAGGAGTCCGGCGCCTCCCCGTGGCCGAGGCAGGAAGAGCAGCCCCCAAGTCCGATGGCGACGTGACAGTACCCCCCCTTCTAAGAGGGGCCTCCGGACCCTCAAATCTCGGTTTGTTGGGATGAAGGAGATGAAACTTCCTGATCAAACCCTTGGTATGAACGTTACTGGCAGGCACCCAGGACCTTTCCTCCGGACCGTAGCCCTTCCATTGCACCAGATACTGCACGGATCCTCTCACTAAGCGGGAGTCAAGGATACCTTGGACTTCGTATTCCAAGGCACCCCCGACCAAACCAGGAGGAGGAGGGGACTAGACAGGATGAATCGGAGAGCGGTACAATTTGAGAAGGGACTTATGGAATACATTAGGCAGTTTAAATGATTGAGGGAGTATCAGACGAAAGGCTACTGGGTTAATCACCTCAATAATTTCATATGGACCAATGAACCTGGGACCCAGTTTGGCAGACGGCACTTTAAGCTTAATATTCCTGGTAGAAAGCCAGACTTTGTCTCCAACTCCCAGGTGCGGGCCCTTGGATCGCGTCTGTTAGCAGAAGAAGCTTGTCTAGCATGAGCCCCTTTTAAGTTTACGTTGATTTCTGACCAGATAATTTTTAACTGATGTATTGATCTTTGTACCCCAGGGAGCTCTGACATCTTAGCAGAGACTGAACCAAAGCACAGGTTCAGCCCATGATTACAGAAAAAAGGGGTAGTTCTTGATGTACTCCTGGTACTGATTATTCATGGCAAACTCTGCTAATGGCAGGTGTTCCGCCCAATCGGACTGATGCTCAGAGACATAACAACGGAGATACCGTTCAAGAGCTTGGTTGGTGTGCTCGGTTTGACCATTGGTTTCAGGGTGATAGGCAGAGGAGGACAATTCAATTCCAATCCGTTTACAGAACGCCCTCCAAAATTTCGAAACGAACTGGGTATCCCTGTCGGACACAATATTCACAGGAGCACCATGCAGTCATACAACATGAGTAATGAACAGTTTGCTCAGGGTCTCGGAATTAGGTAGTCCAGACAGAGGAACAAAATGACACTGCTTACTGAATCTATCCACCACCCAGATACACTTCTTCCCTTCAGAGAGCGGTAAGTCAGTAATAAAGTCCATGGAGATGTGAGTCCAAGGACCCTCAGGGGTAGGCAAGGACTGGAGCCAGTTGAGGTGGGAATGGAGAAAGTGAATTCCTGTGTAGCACCTGAAGGGTTAAAACAATTCCCGACAACAGTTTTGACGTATTTGAGGGGTGCGGTTTTAAAAATGGTATGATATCACTTTTGGTGAGTTTTCAATACGCAAGTCCCTCAAAGTCCACTTAAATCTAAATAGGTCCAAGTTTGACAATTTCAACATTTTTAATTGTTTTGTCAAATTTTCAATATTTTCATAAATATATGCAAATCATGCCAGCCAAATTTTACCACTACTATGAAGAACGATATTTCATGAAAAAAACAATCTCAGAATTACTGGAATATGTTGAAGCGTTCCTGAGTTATTACCACATAAAGTGACTGTCAAAAGTTTCTATGCAAGAAATACGTTTTGTCCTCTGTACCCACCCCGTTACCACGATCTCCGGTCATTGTGGATGGAAATTAGGAATTTCAAAGCTTGTTGATTCTCGATGAGTTTGTCGGTCGCTTCAGTATCTTGTACGCTGCAAGGAATACAGTCCTGAAGAGAGGATGTGAGTACTAGCATCAGAACTGATGTTCATGCAGGGAGGCTGATCTGGTCTTTTCACGTGGCACACTCTGATAAACCCGATTCTTTTAGCAGTACAGGGGTTAATCTGCTCAGTTGAGAGCTCCTGGAAGCTTTCCTGCATTAAGGCTCTCAGCTGTGCACTGTAAGCCCCTCACATCTCATATAGAATCTGGGTCATGGCTAGCACTGATTGTCAGACCTAGTTTTTGCCTCATGGCTGGAGGTTGTTAGAGGTCATTATTGGAGAAGGCCTCTGGTGGATTTATCTGTGACTGTTGCTAAGTTTTGAGTGTGTGGTTATTCATTTTCTTCTCATATTTTGGTTTAATCCCATCCTCCACTCCACGTGCATTCCTCTGTTATATGTGTGAGTATATTTGTATGTTTGGTATTTTTCTTTACCGTTGTTCACATTACCTTGTTCATCTGGTTGGTGTATTATGGTACACTTCTATTCTCTTCTTCACTGGGTGGGGGAAGGGTACAGACTGAGGGCGAATTCAGTAACGGCAAGGTACGTGGCCTCGGCGCCTTCACCATCAGAAGTAATCTGGAGAACAGGGTGAGTTAAGGTGTCCCTAGTGTTAGGGACAGGTAAGGACCCTTTGCTCTTGCGATACCAAATAACAGAGTCAAGACAGTTGGCCAGTTGGCCTAGTGTTGGCCAGATTTCAATCATTTGGTCTGGTCGTTACGGTCAAAATTGCCTTGGTCACTAATGGGATAAATGTACATATAAAACATAATACATGCATATTTATTTATATTTGGCTACAACTTGTTAACTGTCTGAGATAAAGAATATTCAACAGATTTAATTTCAATCATAACTTCCAGACATGTTTGTTCTTTCTTGTTCTTATAGTTTCTCTAGAATCTTGCAGGAAACTGTGCAGAAATTGTCTCCACAATGTTTTGTGACATTTATCCTCTCTGAAGATGGCAGTGGGAAGGGAGCGGCGCTAATTACTGCAGTGG
The DNA here is from genome assembly GCF_039654945.1 of Dendrobates tinctorius. Lineage (NCBI taxonomy): Eukaryota > Metazoa > Chordata > Amphibia > Anura > Dendrobatidae > Dendrobates > Dendrobates tinctorius. Next base: position 4,931,152 of record NW_027361823.1, on the reverse strand, counting down.
CCAAGCGGTTGCACAGTCAAGAGGAAGAACACAAGAGTTATAAATGTTTTACTAAAAGAGAATGATCGAAGGTGCTCATAAGTTTAGGATGATCAATAAGATCACTGCATTGCACACTATGATAATGTGTTAAAGCGTGACAACACCTTCAGACTTGCATTGTTTTTATATTGTTCAATTGCTTCCAAAATGCAAAATTAAACAACTTTCTACCTAGCCCTTGTTAAAAATCTCATACCATTTTACTGGTGTAGCGTCTGTGTAAATCCTTCACATAGCCATCTGTCCTGTTGTGTCTGATAAACAACTGACTTCTGGTGTCTTTCTTAGCTTTCCCCTTCTGTCCTTTCAGTGTTAGAAATACTAGCATGGAGGGGAAGATGGTTGAACACAGCAGATCAGAGTATGGATAGTTAAGAAAGCATGCAAGACTTCTGTGAGGGCAGGTTACATGTGCAAACACAAAGCAGACTGCAGAGGAAAGGGGAAAGATCATATAGGCTGTGGATTGGTGTAGAAAAAAAAGGCGATACGACTCTGCAGTGGAAGAAATAGAGAAATCACACACTCTTCAGCTTCCGTGTCTTGTCTAAACAATGGAAATATAAGAATTTGATTATGCTTTCTTTTGCAAACCATTGTGTAATATGTTACAATGCATTTGTGTGCTGTTTCTCTCAGCAATTCCTTGAAAGAATGCAGCCTTCCATAAATTCTATCAATACTCTGTTTTAAACTAAAACACAGACATTTTGTTAAATAATATAGGCCCAACGTGTTAAGAGATTTGTAGTTTCCCAATGAGTCTCAGTTAACTCCATTAGGAATAGAGAACGATGCTGACACTGGTAACGGTGACGTCTTACGGGGATAAAACCCCCAACACCTCCACTCAATCCCATTAATTGAGGAAACGGACAACAAATTCTTTGGAATAATGATGGCCACAGCAGCCTTTATTTAAATAACACACAATGAAAAACTATTGAAAAACTATTGAATAAAATAACATTTTACCCACTGGGAGGAGTCCTTGAAGCTCCCAGAAATCTAGTGAACACCAAATACGAAGTGAACATAACAACCACCATTTTTTTTACCCACAGCTGTTACCCCACTGGCTCGGGAGCACTATAACCCCAAGGGTTCCAACGTTCACTCCAAACAGCCTGGGGATCCGACAACCTTGCTGACTTCCCCTCCCCATTTCACCAGATCCAAAATATTGAAAGCCAAAAGGAGGAAACCATATACCCATGGATCTCCATACCAATTTATAACCAACTCCAAGGACTCCCCCCCAACCGCCAAAGCCACCATGAGCCAATAAATGCTAAACAACCCACAACCCCTTCCAAATGACATTAGTGACAATAAGGGTGGGCAGGACCAAACACGATGCTGGAAAGCGAGAAGTGACTGGCCACATCCCCAACCCAGCCCTATAAAGGGCCACCAAACCTATCTGACTCAAGCATGTCCCCTATCTCCACCTCCCATTGTCATGCCGGCTTCCGCCCACGCTGGGGGGGAGGGTCCAGCTTTGCTCCGGCCTTATCTATACGGTCACTTTGCAGAACTGTCTTAGTCTTAGTGGATGGAGCGACTGTGACTGGAAGTACGGTATCATTAGAAGCCGTTTACATCAGTTTTTGTATTAAAGAAACCTCAAAAAGTTGTAATTTTTTAAAAGTCATAAATTGCACATTTTATACTTCTGCACCATGCTTACAAAAGTTGAAAAAGTGGGATGTGGAGTACTTGGGGGGGTGCGTTCAACAACTTTTAGACTGATTTATTAGATTCTGTTCCAACGTTGTGTGTCACAATGCAATTTTTTACCGAATCAGTGCAAAAATGTATTATTTTCAAATATGTCAGCAAAAACATTGCATTTCTGCCTAAAGCACGGCAAAAAACTGCAAAGCGGTGTGCATGCAGGCGTAATCTTTATGCCAGAAAATGTAGTAAATTTTGAAGCAAATCTCCTCCCGGTCATAGGTGGTGTAGATTTCATTTTCTGACTTAAGGACAGTCTAAAACTGCTCCAAATATATAATGTACCTATTCATAAAATTGTCACAATTTACTCTTATGATCTTTTTTTCTTAGACTGTGATATAAAATGCGAATCTTGACAAATCTGTCCTACACTATTTCTTTAGAGGGAGTGGTTCTACACTTTGGACAATTTCTACTTGCTACAAGTGTCTCAGAACAATAAGATAATCACAAGGGTCCACCTGCTCGGACGCCAAGCAATCATCTAGAATCTGTGGGGCAACCTAGCAGTTAGTGTTCAGTTTGCCATCAGTGCCACTATAGGGTAAGTAAGTATACATTACACACTGACCATTGTGTAGGATGGTACAGGACTTCCTGAGAAAGATACAGCTCTGGCAAAAATTAAGAGACCACTGCACAGTTTTATAAAAATCAGCTTCTCTACATATCTGACAGCCATTCCATTCCAGGGTCAGATGAATTCCAACTAGAGTACACCTCATTCTACTTAGTGTGCTTCTGATTAGGTGATAATAATATAATAATAATTTTACTTCTATAGCGCCAACATATTCCGCATCATTATAATCACCTGAACCAAATCTTATTTAACAAAGGAAAGTATAAAAACCCTGCTGTGGTGTTCACAATCCTCTTGCAATACGACAAGCTGGACGGCAAAACAAGTTCTAGTAATATGCGAAAGGAAATAGGAATGAAAAAATAAACCATGCCAAAGGAGTTGGAAAGAAAAGTCTTGAGTGAGGAAAAGAGGGCTCAATTCTGGCTTTACTAGCAGAGTGATACAGTGAGTGTCATGTTGCCTTCATCCTTAAAATTTGCAAGATGGCAGTCCATTACAACAAGGTCAAGCAACAGACATTGGGAACATCAAAGCTACAGACCGGCAGAGGGCAAAAATGACTTGCCACTGAACGGGATGACTGTCATCTTATACGAATGTCACTCAGCAACTGCAGGATGACATCAAGTGACCTAACAAAAGGAATAGCAAATAGCAGCTGGGGTGAAGTGCATGGCAAGAACAGTTCGTAACAGGCTCCTAGAGGCAGGGCTCATGCAATGTAAAGCTAGAAAAAAGCCTTTCATCAATGAGAAGCAAAGGATAGCCAGGCTGAAGTTTTCCAAAGACCATAAGGATTAGACCATAGAGGATTGGAGTAAGGTAATCTTCTCTGATGAGTCTAATTTTCAGCTTTGCCCAACACCTGGTCATCTAATGGTTAGACTGAGACCTGAAGAGGCGTACAAGCCACAGTGTCTTGCACCCACTGTGAAATTTGGTGGAGGATTGGTGATGATCTGGGGATGCTTCAGCAAGGCTGGAATTGGGCAGGTTAATCTTTGCGAAGGACGTATGAATCAAGCCACATACGAGGTTGTTCTGGAACAACAGTTGATTGCTTCTGCTCAGGTAATGTTCCCCAACTCTGAGGGCTGCCAAACAGCTAGGTCAATCAATGTGTGGATGAAGGACCACCACATAAAATCCCTGTCATGACCAGCCCAATCTCCAGACCTGAACCCCATTGAAAACCTCTGGAATGAAGTCAAGAGGAAGATGTATAGCCACAAGCCATCAAACAAAGAAGAACTGCTTAAATTTTTGTACCAGGAGTGGCATAAGGTCACCCAAAAGAAGTGTGAAAGACTGGTGGAAAGCATGTAAAGACGCATGAAAGCTGGGATGAAAAAAATCATATTTATTCCACAAAATATTGATTTCTGAACTCTTCCTGAGTTAAAACATTAGTATTGTTGTTTCTAAATGATTATGAACTTGTTTTCTTAGCATTATTTGAGGTCTGCAAACACTGCATTTTTTTGTTCTTTTGACCATTTCTCATTTTCTGAAAATAAATACAAAATTTAGTGTTTGGAAATTCGAAGACATGTTGTCAGTAGTTTATAGAATAAATGAGCTATTTACATTTTACTCAGAAATATACCTATAAAGAGAAAAATCAGACAAACTGAAAATTTTGCCAGAGCTGTATAGTCTTTGTGACCACTCCACAGCTTGACCAAGAGGGTTTCCTGTATAGGGAACTCTCTCTATTAAAGGGAACCTGGCATCAGATTCATGCTACCCAAATCGTGGTCAACATGAATCAGAGCCAGGCTGCAGGTATTTTTCTCTGAAACGCACCAGCATTTCAGAGAATGTAAACATTATAGATCCGACTGAGGACCATAGCCGAAGTTGAGACTAGTCCGGCTCTGCTCCCAGGTAACTTCTCCTAGTGCCACTCCAGGCCATTTAAAGTTCTTTTTATCATGTATACATAGATATAGACCTGTCAACCACCTGCAGCAGTGCTAGGATGAGTCGGAAGGAGGCAAAGACAGACTGGTCTTCTCTCTGTCAATGGCTGAATATTTAAAGTTTCCTTTAACTCCAAATTCACTAATAGGTCATATGACCATAGATTTTCATGCATTTTATTTTACCTTTTTCTTTATTTACTCGATGTAAATACTTATGTCCCCCCAAAAAAAAAATTGAGAAAAGTATTCAAGGAGTGATACCTTTATTGGCTAACCAGAGAAATTATATTTGCAAGCTTTCAAGGCTCAGAAGGCCCCTTCATCAGACTGTTACTGAGAAGTGATGGCAACATTTATATAGGAATTATACAAGGACATGAGAGATGCTTGCTAGAGATAGGCCAAGGAAAACAAATTAAGGCTTTTGTATACATGTAGATGAGGTGGAAGTGTTCTATTAGGCATCTGAAGACCTTCTTGTAGAGGTGTGAACTGGAAGTGTTCTGTCAGACATCAGGAGACCTTCTTGTGGAGGTGTGAACTGTGTCCATGTAATGAGTCATGAATCCAAATCTTTACTCATATTATCAATAAGAAAAAGTAGGAATGACTTCACAACAGAGAAGCCAAGTGGGTAGGTGGGGTTGAGGACTAGTGATGAGCGAGTATACTCGTTGCTCGGGTCTACCCAAGCATGCTCGGGTGGTCTCTGAGTATTTTGGCGTGCTCAGAGATTTAGTTTTCGTCCCTCAGCTGCATGATTTGTGGCTGCTGGACAGCCTGAATACATGTGTGGAATGCCTGTTTGTTAAGGAATTCCCACATGTATTCAGCCTGTCTACAAGTCACAAATAATGCAGCTGAGACGACGAAAACTAAATCTCCGAGCACGCCAAAATACTCGGCGATCACCCGAGCGTGCTCGAGGAGACCCGTGCAACGATGCTACTCGCCCATCACTAGTGAGGACACAATGACTTAAGCTGTTTGCACACAAAGATGCAAATCTCAGATCTGTTCAGGCTTTTATTGGAACCATACACTTGTATGGATGATTTTTAACCATTACTCAGATCAAAATCGGACATGTCTTAATCATGCCTCACTGATTATAATAGGTATGTGTTCTATCTGTATAAATATGGATCCAACACCTGCCATATGAGCCCTTACACTTTGACCCTTTGGCTTCATACCAATTTACGCATTGATAAGGCAGGGAAAAATTAATTAATGCCCAGTTATATGATGAGAATAGGATATAGTATACACTTGATTGTATCAGTCACATCCAAAAAGCGAACACATTAGGTTAGTCTAACCACAAAGCAGAGTTTTAATTGAGTGCCAGTTTTGTCATTGAGGAGGAAAGCAATGTGCAGGGCTTGGCAGTGCTGATCGTGGATGTGACCCAGCTGGCACAGATTAATATCAAACTCCATCATCCTTAATGTAATCTCATATATACAATAGATATATTATCCGTTCATACCACTATGTAAGTTTGGCTGCCAGGATTGTTAAATCATTTAATAACAACATATCGCATTAGTCAAAAAAAGAAAACATATAGGTCTAATAGTGATCCTCAGCGCTGGGCATGAGTCTTGTTGTTATAAGGAGTATTCACAGCCAGGCTGAAATTTGGATAATTTGCAAGGTCATTTATTTTATACAAAAAGCAAAATGCCATTCCAAGCAGAGGGCTGAACAGTGGAATTGTTAAAGAATGAACTCTGCTTATTCAATAAGGTCACTTCAAGGCAGCTCCAGGAACAAAACAAATGTTATTTCCAGTAGCCTTCTAACAGTAAAGCAGGGAGTCCGTGGCCTGTATGCGAGCGGCTAATCAGTATCACATGACAGACAAGGTAAGATTGTTATTAATATTTGATAAGACATCAGTACCCTTAGGCCTGTTTTACATATTCAAATTTATGGTTCAAGTATTGACCTTGATGTCGAGTCGGCCACGTGTCTCCTGATAACACTTAACCGCCTTATATATGTCTTTTGGGGTCAGGAGATCTACGGTCAATCTGGTTAACATGGTCCAAACTTGGATTGTGAGTATTGGACATGTAAAACCAGCCTTAAAGGGAATCTGTCACCCCATTTTAGCCCTATCAGCTGCCGGCACCGCCATCAGTGGCTTATCTACAGCATTTGTAATGCTGTAGATAAGCCCCCGATGTAACCTGAAAGATAAGAAAAAAGAGCTAGATTATACGCACCCGGGTGTTCGGTCCGGTCCGGTCCGATAGGTGTCGCCGTCCTGACCGGCGCCTCCCATCTTCATACGATGATGTCCTCCTACTTGTTTCTTCCTCGGCTCCTGCACAGGCGTACTTTATCTGCTCTGTTGAGGGCAGAGCACAGTACTGCAGTGCGCAGGCGCGTGACTTCTCTGACCTTCCCGCACTGCGACACCCACCGCACCCGACTCCACCCTCCGGTGAGTATAATCTAGCTTGTTTTTCTTATCTTTCAGGTTACATCGGGGGCTTATCCACAGCATTACTGAATGCTGTAGATAAGCCCCTGATGGCGGTGGCTGCAGCTTATAGGCCGAAAATGGGGTGACAGATTCCCTTTAAAAAGCACTCCCACTAACATTTTTATTGTTTAAATGTGTGTATGTGCATATAATGTAGTGTGCATGTATTAATATATTCACCTGCCGCTGCTCTCTCCGGTGTCCAGCGCCAGTCTTCTGCTCTTCTCAGTGACAGCACAGCAAATGAGACCTGCTGCCTCTATGCGTGAGCCAAGAGTCCATGTTACCATAAAAGTCTATAGAGCATTGTTCTGATGCTCCATAGCCTGACATTGTAAAAGTCACTTCTGGTACACCCAGAGCGCAGCGTGACCCGGAGAGTATGCAGAGCGGCGACATCATTCAGAAGAGCAGAAGATCGGCAATGCACACCAGAGAGAGCAGGTGAGAATATTAATACATTCACACTACATTACATGCACATACACATTTAAACAATAAAAATGTTAGTGGGAGTGGTTCTTTAATGACAGCATAAATAATTCTAATACCTATGGGGACTGTACCATACAATTTTTTTTATTTCAATGTAAATGTCAAATCTTCAATAGCAAAAATAAATAAAAAAAATAATTATATATCATTCGTAAAATGGTCACCTGCTTTGTTGAATGCTTTTTGTTTCGGGTTGATGACATAATGTCTCTTACTGGGTTCCATCAAGCTTTCCTCAAAAGGAAGGTCAATAGATTTTTTTGGAAAACCAAAAGATATTTTCCTGAAGTGAGATTGATTACAGTAGTGGGAATTGGTTCTCTTATGTTATTTCAAAGGGATATTGTTCTCTATTGATATAGCCTTAAAATGAAACCTATCATAAGTTTTTGGACCACTATACCATCAGTTCTCAGCGGAGTGGTTCTCCTGTGTATTGGAAAGTCGGCTGAGGTGGCTGTTGGCTGACCGAGCAGCCAATGCATCGTTCGGCTCACAGCCATATAATGTGGACGACCATAATAATATTCTTTTTTTTGTCAATTAGTGATTTCATCAATTCACCACTTTGCATAATCACTAAAGGTCTTATTGTGCTATTGTTATACCAGAAGTCTTCATGCCATCATTATTCTTACAAATAACCACTTCAACCTTCTAATAATTATTATTACAGCCCACACAAATCAATTATTTATAGAGTGGGGTCTAGGTATAGAAGTAATTATCCATGCTATTGCAGTGGCTGGTGCACTCTCTTACCACAGACACAAACGACATGAAAGTAAGGCAAATAAAACTACATATGATTTTGTACAATTAGGCAATTTGTGCAATTATTGCATAATCCTAGTATTTTATATAACATAACAATAACCCGGATGCCTACATGGAGCCATTTGTGTCAAGGCATAACAAAATGATAAAGAAAAAGTTAAAATATATTCCCTAAACAATAATTTTAAGGGCATGTTCTATGAACATGCATGAGCCCCATAATGTACCTGAACACAGCTTTGATATGATGTGATGCCGTATAGATTTTTTTTTTCTGCTGAAAAACAAATGTGTCACCAGACTCCATAAATATGGAGTAGGGCCAGACTAGGTCTAAAAAGCAGCCCTGCACACAAATCCTGACAGCTCCCATAAAATAATCCCTCCTATTAAGAATAAATAGCAGCGCAAAATGCAAAATTCAGGGAATTTTGTTTTATTTTGTCATGCCTCTCAACTTGACTTAATACCCCCCAAAATTATTCTCTATCCCCAGGATAAGGGATAACTTACTGATTGTTAAGGGGTTGACCACTGCGACCACCAGTGATCCAAGACTGGGGCTTTAGGACTGTGAATATAGAGCTATAACACCAAGTCTTGTAAGTAATAAAGGTGGGCATGCTCGACCTTCGCTTTAAAGGGAACCTGTCACCCCCCCTGGGCGTTTTTAACTAAAAGAGCCAACTTCAGCAGCACTAAGGCTGCATTCTGTGAAGGTGGCTCTTCCGTTTCTGACCCCCAGTAACACCAAAATATTAACTTTTATAAATAGGTCCTCATACCTGTATTTAGTCCCAAAGGTATGGTGTGTCCCCCAAAAGCAGCCGCCTCCCCGCAGTCAATCATGTCTCTGTAGAGTCTGGGCCCCGCCTCCCATATCCGTCCATCATGCCCCTGCTCTGTCGTCTGGGCCCCGCCCTCCCATAGCCGTCCATCATGCCCCTACTCTGCCGTCTGGGCCCCGCCTCCCATAGCCATCCAAAAAGAAGTCAAATGGGATAATACACTGCTCAAAAAAATAAAGGGAACACTTAAACAATAGAATCTAACTCCAAGTAAATCAATCTTCTGTGAAATCAAACTGTCCACTTAGGAAGCAACACTGATTGACAATCAATTTCACATGCTGTTGTGCAAATGGAATAGACAACAGATGGTAATTATTGGCAATTATCAAGACACCCTCAATAAAGGAGTGGTTCTGCAGGTGGGGACCACAGACCACATCTCAGTACCAATGCTTTCTGGCTGATGTTTTGGTCACTTTTGAATGTTGGTTGTGCTGTCACACTCATGGTAGCATAAGACGGACTCTACAACCCACACAAGTGGCTCAGGTAGTGCAGCACATCCAGGATGGCACATCAAGGCAAGCTGTGGCAAGAAGGTTTGCTGTGTCTGTCAGCGCAGTGTCTAGAGGCTGGAGGCGCTACCAGGAGACAGGCAAGTACACCAGGAGACATGGAGGGGGCCGTAGGAGGGCAACATCCCAGCAGCAGGACCGCTACCTCCACCTTTGTGCAAGGAGGAACAGGAGAAGCACTGCCAGAGCCCTGCAAAATGACCTCCAGCAGTCCACAAATATGCATGTCTGCACAAACGGTTAGAAACCGACTCCATGAAGATGGTCTGAGGGCCCATCCTTGCAGGATGCTTGGCATTTGCCACAGAACACCAGGATTGGCAAATTCGCCACTGGTGCCCTGTGCTCTTCACAGTTGAAAGCAGGTTCATACTGAGCACATGAGACAGAGTCTGAAGACGCCATGGAGAGCGATCTGCTGCCTGCATCATCCTTCAGCATGATCGGTTTGGCAGTGGGTCAGTAATGGTGTGGGGTGGCATTTCTTTGGAGGGCCGCACAGCCCTCTATGTGCTCGCCAGAGGTAGCCTGACTGCCCTTAGGTACCAAGATGAGATCCTCAGACTCCTTGTGAGACCATATACTGGTTCGGTTGACCCTGGGTTCCTCCTAATGCAGGACAACACCAGACCTCATGTGGCTGGAGTGTGTCAGCAGTTCCTGCAAGATGAAGCCATTGAAGCTATGGACTGGCCCGCCCGTTCCCCAGACCTGAATCCGATTGAGCACATCTGGGACATCATGTCTCGCTCCATCCACCAACGTCACGTTGCACCACAGACTGTCCAGGAGTTGGCGGATGCTTTAGTCCAGGTCTTGGAGGAGATCCCTCAGGAGACCATCCGCCGCCTCATCAGGAGCATGCCCAGGCATTGTACAGTAGGGAGATCATACAGGCACGTGGAGGCCACACACAATACTGAGCATCTTTTCCTTGTCATGAGGCATTTCCACTGAAGTTGCATAAGCCTATAATTTGATTTTCCACTTTGATTTTGAGTATGATTCCAAATCCAGACCTCAATGGGATATTCATTTTTATTTACATTGATAATTGTTATGTTTTATTGTTTTGAACGCATTCCACTATGCAATGAATAAAAATTTGTAACTGGAATATTTCATTCAGAGATATCTGCGATGTGGTATTTTCATGTTCCCTTTATTTTTTTGAGCAGTATATAATTTTATAAAAGAGCATAACAAAGAGTGCTGTGAAAGTTGATCTTAGTTTGGGCCTGACTCTGGTTGCAGAGATTTATATATTTCCTGTAACATTTTCTATTATTCAAGACTTTGTGTCATAAATCCATTATATCTGCTTTCTTTTATTGATTTTGACAAGTGTCACTACATCACTTTGCTGTGCATGCATAATTTAGTGGAGATAGTTCTGTGACATTGTGTCAATTGACATTGGCAGTAAGAATATAGTGTGATCTGAGCTATTGGAAAACTCAAATATATGGAACTGCTCAGTTTTGGCGATGCACAGCTCTATCATCAGAATAGTGGCCACAGTCAGGCACTGCATATCTGCCCTCTATTGGTTTGAATAGGGGGAGGATATTCAGCAACCAGTCATAACCACTATAAAGGTGATGGAGCTGTGCAGCTCTGTAACTGAGCAGATCTACCTGCCGCCACTGGGAAAACCTGATTGGCGGGGTGCTCTGTGTCGCAACCCCAATAATCAGTCATTGATGACCTATCCTAAGGATAGGCCATCATTATTAAAGTTCCAGGTAACTCCTTTAGTAATCCACATAATTAAATATGAAAAAAGGGGAGAGAAACAGAGTCCAAAGCTACAATGTAACAATATAATTTATTGAAAAAAGCATGGTGGAGACAAGACAAACAGGCTTGGAATAGATAAAATGAGATAGCATAATCATCATCACCGGATACAAAAAGCACCCTGCACAAAAGTAGGTGTCAAGCCAAACGAGGGTGTGTATAGATTTACACATCAAGGGCAGGCAGAAAAACGCTGAGGACAAATGAACACCCTCCAAAATCCATATTCCAAATGTGACATTCCATGTGGATGCAGTCAATATGAATAATAAAGTGGAGTGAAGGGCACAAAATCCATTGGTTAAAGTACTAAGCCCAAGATGTTCATAGTTTGTAAAACATTCCCATCATTGCAGCTTTCAACCCGCCGCTGTGCAGGAGAGCCCCGACGCACGTTTCGCGGTATAACCGCTTCCTCGGGGGGGGGCGTGGCTTGAGTAGTGACCAGTGCCCAAATAAGTACTCAAAGGAGAGAGTCACAAGGGGCCGAGTGACCAATCATGGAGGAGAACGATGGCGCCTGCGCTCTGAGAAGGAGTGAGAACTTCCGCCCTAGCTGCCCCAATCGGGAGTGACGCCGATGGAGGGACGGCTGGCGCCTAGCCGTTACCCGGCAACGGCGCACGCCAGAAAGAGCAGCTGGACAGGAAGGAAAAAACTCCGCCCACGAGCGCCTCACAGTCACGTGAGCCTGATGTGTCCAACCACGAGAGAGTAAGTGACGTCTACACATGGAGAAATATACAATTAACCCCACCGCCCCAGCCGCCTAACAGGGAGTCACACAGCAGGCGAGACGGCTGAAAAAACATATATTACGCATGTCCACCTTTCAGTCAGCTGATGGAGTACGGACTTTTTCCATCCGTCAACACATCACTTGTAGTAGAACCCAAGCGGTTATACCACGAAACGTGCATCGGGGCTCTCCTGCACAGCGGCGGGTTGAAAGCTGCAATGATGGGTATGTTTTACACACTATGAACATCTTGGGCTTAGTACTTTAACCAATGGATTTTGTGCCCTTCACTCCACTTTATTATTCATATTGACTGCATCCACATGGAATGTCACATTTGGAATGTGGATTTTGGAGGGTGTTCATTTGTCCTCAGCGTTTTTCTGCCTGCCCTTGATGTGTAAATCTATACACACCCTCGTTTGGCTTGACACCTACTTTTGTGCAGGGTGCTTTTTGTATCCGGTGATGATGATTATGCTATCTCATTTTATCTATTCCAAGCCTGTTTGTCTTGTCTCCACCATGCTTTTTTCAATAAATTATATTGTTACATTGTAGCTTTGGACTCTGTTTCTCTCCCCTTTTTTCATGGTCTGTTTGAGTCGTTCCTATGTCTCCATTCACATTTGGGGCCTTCTTTTGTGCACTTGCACAGCATGTATTGAAAATGCATTTTGAGGGTTTTTTCTTCCTGTTTGTCATAATTAAATATGACCTTTCACTGGAATTTTTTTTTAATTTAAACTAAGTACTTCGTCCAATGGGTGCTGCAAGTACTCACTCCAATTGGCGCTGCTCCACTGGTTCTGGAACAGTATTTCTTTTTCTTCTGTGCTCCCCCCTCTTCCAAAGTTATATCCTCCTAGTAATAAAGAGAACCCAGTATGCAAATTATCCCTTCAATTAACTTGGCATATACCACTCTTTGCGAATTTGCTTTTTCTCTTATATGATGCTGGCCAATTACAAAACGGCAATGTCATAGAGGAAAAAGCAAATACCCACAGAGAAGAACAAAGCTGCAGCTTGGCTCAGTGTGTTCTCACTTTGCAGTTGATGCATATCTTCCTGTTATTGGAGCGCCAGAGCTCTTGTGCAGCACTGGAGAGCAACAACACTGGAGAGAAAAAGCAAAAAAAGCAAAGAAGAGCAGCAGAGCACCAGACAGCAGCAGTGCTAGAGAGCCAGAGGTAGGGTGAGCTGTAGAGCTGGAGAGCCAGATCCCAGGCAGCAGCAGATCTGGATAGCCAGAGCTCAGCATAGCCGCAGAGCTGGATAGCCAGAGCACAGGAAAGCAGCAGGGCTGGAAAGGACAAGAGAGCAGCAGTTCTGGAGAGCCAGAGCTCAGTAGAAAAGCAACACAGTGCATTGCTTGTAAAAAAGTTGGGTCCAGCACTCTTGCTCTCCAGTGCTACTATTCTCTTAAGTTCCTGCAATCTAATAGCTAGAAGGGACTTTTTGACTTCATGAGACAAATCTCAGGCTGCAGCTGTGACCTTCTTTTGTTGGCTTCTGCTTTCTTTCTGTATGAATCGGCCGTGTTTTTATTGGCCAGCGTTATAGAGGGGAAAAAGCAAATCCCACACAGAAGTTCTGTGGCATATGCCCAGTTGATTGACTGAAAATTTGCATACAAGGCTCTCTTTATTATAGAGGAACTTAATTTTGGAAGAGAGAAGAAAAATAAACTATTCAAGAATCAGTGCAGCAGCTTCAAATGAAGGTGGTGAACAGTTTAAATGAAATAATCCAGTGACCTGTCCTCTAAGTATACGTGGTTTTTAATCACTGTATTTTTCTTCATGGAGCAATATTTAATTCACTGGGGATGATCAGTGTTTCTTAAAGTACATTATATTTAAGATACTGTATATCCAGATGTAACTAGCTGTAAGTCATATTTTCTTAAATAGGGATCATATAAATATGATGGAGTTTGTATTGTCATGCATAGAGCCTCTACACAGGTATTGTAATACTGTCATACTGGCATCAGGAAATTTTGTATATAGGGATGTAATCTCATCTAAAAGCAAAGAATACCCTTATACATATTGAGTACAAATCAATTTGGCAAAGGATTGTAAGAAAAACTGCAAATGAATGCTGCACAAAAATACAGGGCACTGTCAAGTATTATTTTTTTCCTAGAGATGGAAGAACACACTCTAATATTAGTTAAACTGCACCCTGGCATACATGCCTACAAGTATTGGATTGTTAGATTGGCCTACTACTTCATGTTAATTGAAAACCTTGACAAAAAAACAACAAAAACTAGAATATGCTGCATGGAGATGAGAGGAAGTTAGTTATAGATAGAGTGAAGGTTATAGTAGTAAAAGTAATATACCATATATACTCGTGTATAAGCCGACCCCCCTAATAACAAAAATAGATTCCAACAAAAGTAAAATAATTGAGACATCAGTAGGTTAAATGTTTTTGAATATCCATATTGAATCAGGAGCCCCATATAATGCTCCATACAGTTCATAATAGCCCCATAAGATACTCCATACAAAATACACCCCATATAATGCTGCACAAAGGTTAATAATTGCCCCATAAGATGCTCCATAGAATATGCCCCATATGCTACTCCATAGATTATGCCTCTATAAGATGCTACATAAAATGTTCCATAGATTATGCCCCATAAGATGCTCCATACAATGCTCCATAGATTATGCCCCATAAGATGCTCCATAGATTATGCCCCCATATTCTGCCCATAAGATGTTCCATAGATTATGCCCCCATATGCTGCCCCATAAGATGCTCCATAGATTATGCCCCATATGCTGTCCCATAAGATGGTCCATAGATTATGCCCCATATGCTGCCACTGCTGCTGCAAATAAAAAAAATGACATACTCACCTCTTGTCGCTGGGGGCCAGGTGCCGGTGTCCTGAGCAGGTGGGGACACCGGCGCTATGGGGGCCAGGTGGTGGTGTCACCACTGGCTCAGGGCCCCGGGACCTCAGATATTCATCTGTCCCCATTCCACCGCTGCCGCTCTGTCTTCCGGGTCCCTCTGTCAGTGACATTCAGGCAGCAGAGTGCGCGGCGCGCACTAACTACGTTACCGCTCCCTCTGACCTGAATATCACAGCCAGAGGACAGAGCGGTGCGCAACGGTGGACCGGGGACAGGTGAATATTGAATATACTTACCCCTCCTGGTGCGGTCTCTGCAGCCCCACTTCTCCCACGGTATCAGGCTCCTTCCTTCAGGGGTTACGTGGTACCGTTCATTAAAGTCATGAATATGTGCATATTCATTACTTTAATGTGCAGTACCACGTGACCGCTGAAGGAAGGACCCTGAGATCGGAAGAAGCGGGGGGCTGCAGAGACCACATCGGGGGGGTAAGTATGATCTGACAACCCCGCTCCCCCTCCCCCACTGACCCTCTTGGGTATGTGAATCGCGTATAAGCCAAGAGGGGGACTTTCAGCCCAAAAAAATGGGCTGAAAATTTTGGCTTATATGCGAGTATATACGGTACTCTTGCGGCTTCCCATTTAACCCAGACATACAGAAAAACCACATAACAATTGCCATACTTACCCATTAACTGATCTACAGCTCTGGCAAAAATTAAGAGACCACCACATCAAAACCCTGTCATGGGCAGCCCATTCTCCAGACCTGAACCCCATTGAAAACCTCTGGAATAATCCAGCAGGGTTACTTTGTGTTAGGGACGGCGGAATGCACTAAACATAAATAATAGGAAGTGCGTTCGCCACCCAGGGTCCACCGTGCAGTAGGTGTAACAACCGCTGCTGAGTAATGGCAGACTTGCTATATGGCGGTATACTGCGCTCGGGTTAAACGTCACCCGAGGTGCGCAGAGCGAACTCTGTTAAACTCACAGAGGCGCTAAAGCATAAATGCCAAGCTTGTTAGCTTCACAGGTCTCAGCTGGCGTGCACACACGGTATATGGTCTCAGGACACGGCCCAAGACAGAGGTCGGTGTCCGTCTTGACCTACCGTGCGTGCGGCATCGCTACCGCGGACGCCGGTAAGTGCTGCTAACTGCAGCGCGGCAGTAACTACTGCCGCTATACGACAGTGCCATGAGACTTCACACTATCGGACGCTAGTGTAGCGGTGCGGTATGCACTGTGGCGTATGGCTTGCCACTGACTGGCGCTGACTATAACTCTAATTCCCTATCCACATGCGTAATATCAGAGGGAAGGGGTTGCATAGCCATGCGCTTCCGGGACCTTCCAGACCTCTGAAATGGGCCAATCAGATCAGGACAAGGATCTGAGCACGTGACCCCCGCTCTCCACTAGGAGATCATCTCGTGGGCATGCCCAGTAGCGCGGCGAGAGGACTTAGCCTCTGGAGTGGTTTCCTGCAACACAGGCTGCACTATCATTGCTGGTCCAGAGGTGGCAGCAACATCCAGACCCAGAGAGCTGGTCTGATCAGGGCGCCTGGATCACTGAGATTGCTGTGCAGGTTCCTGAGTGGTTGGAAAGGAATGGGGGATCGCTGGATGTATGGCTCTGGATTCCTGCTGTGCACCTGCAGGAACCCAATGCCTAACACTTTGTGAGCCTGGCTTCAACAATTAGAGTCTTTAAATAAAACAGTGATCACACAAGCTCTGTCTGATGAAATCTATAATATCTGATTCAAACTACGAGAAAACCTGTTGTTGCTATATGAATATAATCTTAAGAAACTTAAAAGTAATTATTATGCAACAGGAGATAGAGCTGGGGCGCTGTTAGACCGTAGAGTTAAAAAAAGAGAGGGACGAGCTAGAATTGACCATTCCTGTCCCTAGATGCTGAAAAAGCGTTTGACAGGGTGCACTGGGGGTATCTCAAAAGTGTTCTACGAAAATTTGGTCTAACGGGCCCCATTTACTCGCGATATGTGCTATGCACTCGAATCCCTCTGCCAAAGTTTTATCATCAGGGTTCCTTTCAGAGTCATTTTGTATATCGAATGGTACACGCCAAGGCTGCCCATTGTCTCCTATTATTTTTGCCTTGTGCATGGAACCTTTGGCAGAAAAAATAAGGAGTGCCCAGGATATAGCAGGTATTAGAGTTGGACAGGTGTCTCACAAAATTGGATTATACACAGATGATGTGATTATCTCTTGTACTAATGTAGAGTCCTCCTTCCGTGCTATTATCCTTGCTTTGGAGGAGTTTGCTAATGTCTCATATTATAAACTAAATGCTGCTAAGTCTTTGGTCTTTCCTGTATTGGTTCCACCCACAATTCAGGAATGTTTGGAGCGGGAGTATCCCTTTAAGTGGGTGAGTGATGAACTCCCATATTTAGGCATAGTCTTCACTAATTCTACACAATTGGTGGAAAGGAATTTCTCAAAATTGATACCAGAATGTAGGAGGAGTCTGGACAAATTACATACAGCTACTATGTCATGGATAGCAAGGATTAACATTTATCAGATGTTGGTACTTCCCAAGGTTTTATACTATTTTCGTTACATCCCTGTCCAGATTCCTCTTAGGATAATTAAATCCCTTCAAAAAATAGCTAATGACTTCATTTGGGCATATAAAAAACCAAGAGTGGCTGGTAGGTTACTATATTATCCTTATGAATTTCGGGGAATGGGTGCCCCTAACTTACATGCTTATCATAAAGCGGCGGTATTAACGGGTATTAGAGACTGGTGGTTATTGGATAAGACACATAAGTGGCTTCATATTGAGTCATTTTATTCTAAATTGAAGTCGACGCGGCTTACGTTGGAAATGGAAGCTATTAAATTTAGTAACTACACCCCATATCTACCCACCACATCAACAGCAATACGTTATTGGAGGAAATTTGCTTCAAGCCTTCTAAATATTCCTTTAACAAATATTTCCTTAAAAGCTTTGGAAATGCATATCCCCTTTATTAACTTACAACACTGGTCCACTGCAGGAGCTGAATCCCTCCAGGACCTGATACAGTTGTGGCCAAAAGCATTGACACCCCTGCAATTTTGTCAGATAATACTCAGTTTCTTCCTGAAAATGATTGCAAACACAAATTCTTTGTTATTATTATCTTCATTTAATTTGTCTTAAATGAAAAAACACAAAAAGAATTGTCCTAAAGCCAAATTGGATATAATTCCACACCAAACAAAAAAGAGGGTGGACAAAAGTATTGGCACTGTTCGAAAAATCATGTGATGCTTCTCTAATTTGTGTAATTAACAGCACCTGTAACTTGCCAGTGGCACCTAACAGGTGTTGGCAATAACTAAATCACATTTGCAGCCAGTTGACATGGATTAAAGTTGACTCAACCTCTGTCCTGTGTCCTTGTGTGTACCACATTGAGCATGGAGAAAAGAAATAAGACCAAAGAACTGTCTGAGGACTTGAGAAACCAAATTGTGAGGAAGCATGAGCAATCTCAAGGCTACAAGTCCATCTCCAAAGACCTGAATGTTCCTGTGTCTACCGTGCGCAGTGTTATCAAGAAGTTTAAAGCCCATGGCACTGTGGCTGACCTCCCTAGATGTGGACAGAAAAGGAAAATTGACAAGAGATTTCAACGCAAGATTGTGCGGATGTTGGATAAAGAACCTCGACTAACATCCAAACAAGTTCAAGCTGCCCTGCAGTCTGAGGATACAACAGGTTCAACCCGTACTATCCGTTGGCGACTGAATGAAAAGGGACTGTATGGTAGGAGACCCAGGAAGACCCCACTTCTTACCCCGAGACATAAAAAAGCCAGGCTGGAGTTTTCTAAAACTTACCTGAAAAAGCCTAAAACTTTTTGGAAGAATGTTCTCTGGTCAGATGAAACAAAAGTAGAGTTTTTTGGGCAAAGGCATCAACATAGTGTTTACAGGAGAAAAAAAGAGGCATTCAAAGAAAAAACACGGTCCCTACAGTCAAACATGGCGGAGGTTCCCTGATGTTTTGGGGTTGCTTTGCTGCCTCTGGCACTGGACTGCTTGACCGTGTGCATGGCATTATGAAGTCTGAAGACTACCAACAAATTTTGCAGTATAATGTAGGGCCCAGTGTGAGAAAGCTGGGTCTCCCTCAGAGGTCATGGGTCTTCCAGCAGGACAATGACCCAAAACACACTTCAAAAAGCAATAGAAAATGGTTTGAGAAAAAGCACTGGAGACTTCTAAGGTGGCCAGCAATAAGTCCAGACCTGAATCCCATAGAACACCTGTGGAGAGATCTAGAAGCAGGAGGATCAGGAGGCAGTCAGCACCCATACTTCTCAGGAACCAGTACCAGGCTCTCACGCAGGAAAACGATGAAGAAATACATCAGGATAAGACTTTGCCCACAAACAGCAACCTTGTACGCCTTCAGAGTCCTCCTGGATGGAGAAAGAAAAATGTTGTGAAGAAGAAACGAAGAGTGGTGGTCATGGGGGATTCCCTGTTGAGAGGAACAGAGGCCGCTATCTGCAGACCGGATATAACTTCAAGAGAAATGTGCTGTCTTCCAGGTGCAAAAATTAAAGATGTGTCTGACAGGATATCAGGACTCTTCAGACCTACAGATGACTACCCATTCCTGCTACTTCATGTGGGGACAAATGACACTGCAAGAAACGACCGGGAAACCATCTGCAGAGACTTTGAAGACTTAGGCAAGAAAGTGAAAGAACTGGGAGCGCAGGTGGTCTTCTCTTCCATCCTCCCAGTGGATGGCCATGGAACAAGGAGGTGGAATAAGATTCTGCAGGTGAACAACTGGCTACGTCGATGGTGCCGTCAGCAACGATTTGGATTTCTGGATCACGGAGTGAATTACCTTTACGATGGACTACTTGCTAGAGATGGGGTGCACCTTACGAAGACTGGAAAACATGTATTTGGAAGCCGCCTTGCTACACTTGTAAGGAGAGCTTTAAACTAGAACAACATGGGAAGGGGAGCAAAAGACCAGAAAAAGCCATACACCTGACAAATGCTATTGAGAACTCTGCTATTAGAAGTGGAAAGGAAGAACAAAGACAAAAGAATCTAATTAATAAAAATATTGGAGAAAGAGAAACCAATCACAAACTAAAATGTTTCTATACTAATGCACAAAGCATGGGCAACAAACAAGGAGAATTGGAACTACTAACACAGGAAAAGAAATATGATGTCATTGGAATCACTGAAACTTGGTGGGACAATACACATGATTGGAATACAAGACTAGAAGGATACAACTTATTTGCAAGAAACAGACTTGATAAACGAGGAGGAGGTGTCACATTGTATGTTAGAAACGCGTATATCTGCACAGAGATTGAAGCTTCAGAGACTGGGAGTTCTGTGGAAACTGTTTGGGTTAGAATACAAGGACAGAACAATGGAAAGGACACCATTGTAGGCATTTACTACAGGCCACCTGTGCAAGCTGAAGATATGGATGAACTCTTTATGCATCAAATGGCCAAGTTCTCCAAAAAATATGACATAGTTGTCATGGGAGATTTCAACTATCCAGACATTTGTTGGGAATCTCTCTCAGGCAAAACTAACAGGTCAAGGAAATTCTTATCCTCTCTTGCTGACAACTTTATCTTCCAAAAGGTAGGGGAGAAAACAAGGGGAACTGCTACCTTGGATCTAATCCTTATAAACAGGGAGGAAATGGTTGAGGAGGTAAAAGTGGCTGGGACCCTAGAGGTAGCGACCATGCTATTTTAGTATTTTGGATAACTAGAGGAGGAAGACCTGTGAAGACTCAGACGTCAAGGTTAGATTTCAGAAAGGCAGATTTTAAGGGATTCAGAAAGAGAGTTGGAGGGATCCAATGGCTGGATATCCTTAAAGACAAAAATGTCCAGGAAGGATGGGAAATCTTGAAAAATGAAATTCTCAAAGCGCAATTGTTAACAATTCCGAAAGGAGGGAAGAATAGGAAGCATTTAAGGAAACCAGGATGGATGAACACAGAACTTAAGCACATGCTAAAAAGGAAGAAAAAATGTTTATAAAATGGAAAGAGGGAGGCATATCTAAAGAAGAATATAATGCTGTCTGCAGAACCTGCAGGGCAAAAATCAGATTATCTAAATCTGACAATGAATTGAGGCTTGCAAGAGATGTCATAAGCAATAATAAAGGATTTTGGGGATATGTCAAAAGTAAAAGAAAAGTCAAAGATGCTATAGGATTTTTACAGCATGAAAATGATGAAATGGTAAGACAGGATGTTGAGAAGGCATGTGTTTTCTCTCAGAAAGGAAATGTAACATCAGCTGTTCTTCATTGTCCTATTAAGGGAATAGAAGAATCCAGGATATCTATAAACAGAAAGATAGTGAGGAAACACTTAGCTAACTTAAATGAATTCAAGTCTCCAGGTCCAGATGAATTACACCCCAGAGTACTGAAGGATTGCGGCACTGAATCTCCCCGGTTCGGGGAACTGGCTGCTTTTTTAACAAGCGGTTCCATCGAATCGGGGAGAACCGGCCGAATCCCACCCCTGATTAGCACTAATCCAGTACTGAACCCTCAAGCATATGTATTATAATTTGAGGAAAATACTGTTGCATTGCACACATACTGGCTAGTGATCGGTTCATGCAGCATTATTTGAATACCCTATTTATTATATTGACGGATGGACCTTACAATATAAGAATGTTTTACCATTTACCTTTCGTGTCTCCCCTATTTTCTCATAGATTGTAAGCTTGTGAGCAGGACCTTCACTCCTCTTGGTATCTGTCGAGTTATGTGTTATTCTATGATGTCTTTATTGCCTGTACAAGTTCCCTCTGAAATGTAAAGTGCCGCGAAATATGTTGGCGCTGTAGAAAAAATATATATTTTATTAATAATAATAATATTAATAATATTAATTATAAACTATAAACGTGATATCGAATCACCTCGCCATACTGAGATTAAAAGAAAAAATAAATACTCACTCAGTGATTGAGTTAATGTAGAGCGTATAACAGGAAACAAATATGGATTTCATCTGTTTGGTAGACACTGCTGATGAAAATGATAGTAGTGTAAATCATATACAGAAATTAATACAATTGCCAGTAGTACTGCTGACTGAAAATTCCCAGTACTTACTGATTAATGCGAATGTCCATAGAGAGATCCCTGGACAGGACGCTGGGTTATGGAGCTGACCGAAACAACTCGGATCAAAGTGTTTGTTACCAGTGCGCTTTAATTATGCACCTGGGTTAAAGGAGGTTGATGTGCTTCAAGGAATAACAGAATAATTATTAAATATGTTCCCCACAGCATTATTGTGAGCCCATGAGAATTATAGACTTATGCCGGTGTCACACTTGCGACTGTGATGCGAGAAACTGGCACAAGTCTCTCGCATCAACACCCGGCACTGCTTCCGGCACTCGGACCGGAGCGCGCGGCTGCATGTATTTCTATGCAGCCGCATGCTCCGGTCCTGAGTGCAGGCAGCAGTGCCGAGTGTTGATGCGAGAGACTCGTGCGAGTTTTTCGCATCACAGTCGCAAGTGTGACACCGGCCTTACTGTGATAGAGGCAGAAGCAGTATAAATAACTTGTAGGTGAAGGCAGCCCAGCTGGTGGAGACAATGATAATGTGTACTATATAAACGATAGCGGTAATTAAAAGGAATCCCTCATGGGGCTGAATGCCTAAAGATAGTGCGCTTACTTGTAAAGCCTAAACACTCCATGGGCAGGCTGGATGCAGCTGCTGCTGAGCGGTGGTGATGCTGGCTAGCAGTGATAGTGCAATCTTGAAACACACCGACTCCTCGCGTGCTCCGGCCGGAAGCAGCGCTGAGGGTTGCGGCGTGGAGAGAAGCTTTTTTGATGTCACAAAGAAGCAGGATGGGTGCGCGATAGACTCAATCCTGCGCGTTTCAAGGGGTGTCACCCTTCTTCATCAGGGATATGCTGCAGAACTCTGCGCACTCGTCCTTATATACCAGTTCCCTGTATCTCACCAGTGTCTACCCTGATTGTTAATTGATTAAACCTGTATCGGTCTATGGATCAAGTTAGTTCATTAGTTAACCTGAATAGAATTAGTCAATGAGTTTGATGTATAGAGGTAGTACTTTGGTTGTAGGTGATAAGCTGCATTTTTAATTGATTTGTAGCCACATGCGCCTCAAATAATGAAAATTGTCATTAGTTTGACTAGATAAAAATGCAGATAAAAGTGAATATGAATGTGCCTGTGTGTGATAATATAAAATATAGCTTTTATTAATAAAATAAAATAAAAACTCTCAATGTAATAAAATATATTAAGATAACTGTATCAATATTTTTTTTTTTAATTAATAGTATCCCTACTACAGACTTAGGCTAGTTTCACACTAGCGTTTATGAGCGCAGCAACGGCCTGCGCATGGCCGCCGCTAAGCCCCGCCCCTGACGCGCCCCCGCCGGTAGCTCCGCCCACCGGCGCATGACGCTGCATGCGCCCTGCGTCCCCTATCTTTATCACAGGGGGCGCAGGCCGTGCGCAGTATGTGTTTGGCGGTGCATGCGCCTTTTTGACGGTGCGCCGACGCAACCAAACTGCAGCAGGTTGCGTTTGGCGCAGGTCGGCGCACCGTCAAAAGGACGCATGCGCCGCCAAACGCATACTGCGCACGGCCTGCGCCCCCTGTGATAAAGATAGGGGACGCAGGGCGCATGCAGCGTCATGCGCCGGTGGGCGGAGCTACCGGCGGAGGCGCGGCAGGGGCGGGGCTTAGCGGCGGCCGTGCGCAGGCCGTCGCTGCGCTCATAAACGCTAGTGAGAAACTAGCCTTAGTAAAAGCTGGTAAAACAAATAAAATAGACCCAACCTAGTGTCTACTTATTATAAAAGGTAACATTTAACTAACACTGGGAATTAATTCCCAAGTGAATCCCATAGCACTTTCGGATATAAACATGGTAAATGTACCTGTATTAAATAATTTAATTGTAAAATAAGTGCAATTACCATGTCCTGCCTCAAAGAATTAATACCGATAGGCAGTAAATTCAAATATTGCTATAACCAAGAGATCAACGTGGTAGCAATTGGCACACTTCCTATATAGAAAAAAGGGGTTCGGTTAAAACACAGAAATTTCAATATCGTGATTTAACCCCTTTCCGCCGTATGACATACTATCCCGTCCATGTGCCCTGGGACTTAATTCCCAGGGACGGGATAGTACGTCATAGCGATCAGCAGCGCCCACGTGGTGAGCGCCGCTGATCGCGGCCGGGTGTCAGCTGATTATCACAGCTGACACCCGGCACTATGTGTCAGGGGCAGTCACGGACCGCCCCCGACACGTTAACCCCTGGCACACTGCGATCAAACATGATCGCGGTGTACCGGGGGTTAAAGGAAGCATCGGCAGGGAGGGGGCTCCCTCCGTGCTTCCCTGCGACCCCCGCAGCAGCGCAATGTGCAGCGCTGCTGCGGGGGCCTCCCTCCCTGCAGGTCCCCGGATCCAATATGGCGACGGGGACCTTCGGGGGCCTGCAGGGAGTTGGCTTCCTCACTGCCTGCAGAGCGCAGGCATGAGGAAGCCTGCAGCAGTGCCTGTGACAGATCAGAGATCTGTCACATGAGAGTTGTGTCCCCCCTGGGACATTGTAATAAAGTTAAAAAAAAAAGTGTAAAAATAATTTATAAAAAATCGCTAAATAAATAAAAAAAATATTCCCGAATTCATTTTTTGGAAATAAAAAAAAACAATAAAAGTACACATATTTGGTATCGCCGCATCCGTAACGACCCGCCCTATAAAACTGTCTCATTAGTTAACCCCCTTAGCGAACCCCTTAAAAAATAAAAACAAAACAAAAAATAACGCTTTATCATCATACCACCGAACAAAAAGTGCAATAACGCGCGATCAAAAAGACGAATATAAATATCCATGGTACCGCTGAAAACGTCATCTTGTCCCGCAAAAAACG
Organism: Dendrobates tinctorius; assembly: GCF_039654945.1. Classification (NCBI taxonomy): domain Eukaryota; kingdom Metazoa; phylum Chordata; class Amphibia; order Anura; family Dendrobatidae; genus Dendrobates; species Dendrobates tinctorius. The sequence continues at coordinate 4,906,271 of NW_027361823.1, read as the reverse complement.
AGCTGCCATACAGCATCATCAGCAAAAAAATAAAAAAGTTATAGCTCACTGAATAAGGCAATGCAAAAATAATTATTTTTAATATAAAATTGTTTTCGTTGCATAAAAGCGCCAAAACATAAAAAAAGACATAAATGAGGTATCGCTGTAACCATACTGACCCAAAAAATAAAACCGCCTTATCAATTTTACCGCACGCAGAACGGTGTTAACGCACCCCCCAAAAGAAATTCTTGAAATGCTGGCTTTTGTTCATTCTGCGTCCCAAAAATCAGAATAAAAAGCGATCAAAAAATGTCAGGTGCCCGAAAATGGTACCAATAAAAACGTCAACTCGTCCCGCAAAAAATAAGACCTCACATGACTCGGTGGGTCAAAATATGGAAAAATTATAGCTCTCAATATGTGGTGATGCAAAAACTATTTTTACAATAAAAAGCGTCTTTTAGCGTGTGACAGCTGCCAAACATAAAAACCCGCCATAAGTAGTAAATCAAACCCCCCGATATCACCCCTTTAGTTAGGGAAAAATAATAAAATTAAAAAAATGTATTTATTTCCATTTTTCCATTAGGGCTAGGGTTAGGGCTGAGATTAGGGTTAGGGGTGTGTTGGGGTTAGGGATGGAGTTAGAATTGGGGGGTTTCCACTGTTTGGGCACATCAGGTGCTCTCCAAATGCGACATGGCGTCTGATCTCAATTCCAGCCAATTCTGCGTTGAAAAAGTCAAACGGTGCTTCTTCCCTTCCAAGCTCTGCCATGCGCCCAAACAGTGTTTTACCCCCACATATAGGGTATCAGCCTACTAAGGACAAATTGCAAAACAACTTTTGGGGTCCAATTTCTCCTGTTACCCTTAGGAAAATAAAAAATTGGGGGCAAAAATATCATTTTTGTGGAAAAAAATATGATTTTTTTATTTTCACACCCGGGCGTTATAAACTTCTGTGAAGCACTGGGGGGGGGGGGGTTTTCAAAGTGCTCACCACACATCTAGATAAGTTCCGTAGGGGGGTCTAGTTTCCAAAATGGGGTCACTTGTGGGTGGTTTCCCCTGTTTAGGTACATCAGGGGCTCTCCAAAGGCAACATGACATCCGCAGACCATTCCATCAAAGTCTGCATTCCAAAACGTCACTACTTCCCTTCCGAGCCCTGACGTGTGCCCATACAGTAGTTTTCTCCCACATATGGGGTATCAGCGTACTCAGGACAAATTGGACAACAACTTTTGGGGTCCAATTTCTCCTGTTACCCTTGGGAAAATAAAAAAATTGGGGACTAAGAGATCATGTTTGTGGAAAAAATATGATTTTTTTATTTTCACGCCCGGGCGTTATAAACTTCTGTGAAGCACTGGGGGGGTTTAAAGTGCTCACCACACATCTAGATAACCCAGAGACCATTCCAGAGACAGGGCAGTAGCGAGGAGACAGGTGGATTAGTCAGGCAGCAGAATTGAGGACAGACTGGAGTGGTGAAAGAGAGTTAGCAGGGAGGCCACAGAGGAGAGTGTTGCAGTAGTCAAGGCGGGAGATGATGAGGGCATGTACAAGAGTTTTAGTAGATTGGGGGCTGAGGGACGGATTCTGGAAATATTTTTGAGTTGGAGGTGACAGGAGGTGGCAAGAGTTTGGACGTGTGGTTTGAAGGACAGGGCAGAGTCGAGAGTTACTCCGAGGCAGCGGATTTCAGGTGTGGGAGAGAGTGTGATGCCATTTACCATAATAGATAGATCAGGTAGGAAAGATATGATATGGAGGAAAGATAATGAGTTCAGTTTTGTCTACGTTGAGTTTTAGGAAGCGAGAGGTGAAAAAGGAGGATACAGCTGATAGACACTCCGGGATTCTGGACAGCAGAGAGGTGACATCTGGGCCAGAGAGGTAGATCTGAGTGTCATCTGCATACAGGTGGTACTGGAAGCCATGGGACTTTATGAGTTGTCCTAGGCCAAGAGTATAGATGGAAAAAAGTAGGGGCCCCTGGACAGAGCCTTGGGGGATTCCAACAGAGAGGGGGCGGGATGAGTAGGTAGTGTGGGAGTGGGAAACGCTGAATGTGCGGTCAGAAAGGTAGGAGGAAATCCAGGACAGGGCAAGGTCTTTGATGCCAAGGGAAGAAAGAATCTGTAGCAGTAGGCAGTGGTCAACTGTGTCGAAGGCAGAGGACAGGTCAAGAAGGAGGAGGATGGAGAACTGTCTGTTAGCTTTGGCTGTGAGTAAGTCATTAGTAATTTTGGTCAGGGCAGTTTCAGTGGAGTGGTGGGGGCGGAAGTCAGATTGCAGGATGTCAAGGAGGGAGTTAGATGAGAGGTGGGAGGAAAGTTGAGCATGGACATGCTGTTCAAGGAGTTTGGAAGCAAACGGGAGCAGTGATATGGGGCGATAGCTGGGCATAGCAGTTAGGTCAAGGTTTGATTTTTTTGAGGATGGGTGTTATGGTGGCATGTTTGAAGGCAGAGGGGAAGGTACCAGAAGTTAGGGATAGGTTGAAGAGATGGGTTAGGGCTGGAATGATCATGTTAGTGAGGTTGGGGAGCAGATGGGAAGGGATGGGGTCAAGTGCACAGATGGTGAGGTGTGATTTGGAAAGGAGATGAGTAACCTCTCCTTCAGTGATGTTGGAGACGTAGGTTATTAGGGAAGGGCAGAGGTCTGGTATGTGGAGTGGTTGGGGTGGTGGAACTGTAAAGGTTTGCCTTGTTTGGTCGATCTTGTTTTTGAAGTAGGTGGCAAAGTCCTCAGCAGAGATGAGGGGAGTTGGAGGTGTAAATTCAAGGCCATAGTTATTAGAATTAAGGTCAGAGAGAAAAATTTGTAGATCTCCTATTGTACCATCCCAGACGAACAAGATGTCGTCTATGAATCGACGCCAGAGTCAAAGGCTTTTGTGTAAACTGCCGTTCATATAAATAGTATTATGTTCCCACATGCCAACATAAATATTAGCAAAACTTGGCGCGAATCGCGTGCCCATCGCAGTGCCATGCATTTGGACGTAAAACTGTTTATCAGATAGGAAATAATTGTGTTTCATGATGAATTTGATACTATCAATGATAAATTGTATCTGAGGTTCCTTGTATATGTTTAGTGCATCAAGGAAATATTTGGCTGCCTGGCAACCTAGCTGGGGATCAATGACAGTGTACAAGAACTTGATGTCTAGAGTTCCCATAATGGAGTTGCTTATCCACTCTAGGGAATCTAGAATTTGTAAAGTGTAAGTAGTGCCCTTAAGGTACGCTGGTAACAAAGTTATACACTTTTGTAGGTGCGTGTCCACATAGTTTGATAAATTCGCGGTTAGGCAGTTGATGCCAGATATAATCGGTCTGCCTGGGGGTTTTCAATGCTCTTGTGTATTTTGGGGATATGATAAAAGATTGGTATAGAAGGGGTTTTATTATTGATAAATAGGAATTCCTTTTTAATTTAAGATACCGTCGGATTTGCCTTTAAGGGCTAATAAGTTTAATTTTTTTTCACAAGCTGCATCTGAGATCTATCAAACATTCATTTCTGAGTGGTAAGCGCCAGTGTGTATTACTTTATTTTATAGTTTTTTATTTTTTTTCTGCTTTTTGCTAAAATTTCGATTATATATTTGTATTTTGTGTAACAAAGTTGATATTCTAACCCTATCCTAAACCTAGTCCTAACCCTGAAGTTAACCCTAACCCAATCCCTAGCTCTGACCTGAACCCGAGTTAAGGTTACAAAACATTTAAAAATACACTGCTCAAAAAAATAAAGGAAACACTAAAATACCGCATTCTAGATATCACTGATATTCCAGTTGCAAATCTTTATTCATTGCATGCATATTCCTGATGAGGGGGCGGATGTTCTCCTGAAAGATCTCCTCCCAGACCTGGATTAAAGCATCAGTCAACTCCTGGACAGTCTGTGGTGCAACATGGGGTTGGTGGATGGTACAAGAATGATGTCCTAAATGTGCTCGATTGGATTCAGGTCTGGGGAATGGACAAGCCAGTCCATAGCATCAATGCCTTCATCATGCAGGAACTGCTGACACACTTCAGCCACATGAGGCCTAGCATTGTCATGTATCAGAAGGAACCCAGGGCCCACTGCACCTGCATATAGTCTCACAATGGGTCTGAGCATCTCATCCTGATACCTAATAGCAGTCAGGGAACCTCTAGCTAGCACAAGGAGGGCTTTACAGCCCTCCAAAGAAATGCCTCCCCGCACCATTACTGACCCACTGCCAAACTGGTCATACTGGAGAATGTTGCAGGTAGCAGAACATTCTTCACGGCGTCTCCAGACTATGTCAAGTCTGTCACATGTGCTCAGTGTGAACATGCTCTCATCTGTGAAGATTACAGGGCGCCAAAATTGAATCTGCCAATCTTGTTGTTCTTTGGCAAATGCCAATAGCCCTGCACGGTGTTGGGATGTAAGCACAACACCCACTTGTGGACGTCGGGTCCTCATTTACCCTGATGAAGCCTGTGTCTGGCAGTTTGAGCAGACACATGGATGTTATTGGCCTGCTGGAGATCATTTTGCAGGGCTATGTCACTACTCTTCCTGTTCCTCCTTGCGCAAAGGAGGAGGCAGTGGTCCTCCTGCTGGGTTCTTGCCCTCCTACGGCCCACTCCACATCTCCTGGTGTACTGGCCCGTCTCTTGGTATCTGCTCCATGCTCTGGACACTGTGCTGACAGAAAGAGCTACCCTTCTCCCGACAGCTTGCATTGATGTGCCATCCTGGATGAGCTGCACCACCTGAGCAACTTCTGTGACTGACACCGCCTCATGCTACTATACAGTACCTCTAGGGGTAAGAACAATAACAAAATGCAAAAGTGACCAAAACAACAGCCAAAAAGGATGAGGACAGAGAAATGGTCTGTGGTGACCCCATGCAGATCCACTCCTTTATAGGGGTTGACTTGCTAATTGCCTATCATTTCTACCTGTTGTCTGTTCCAGTTGCACAACAGCAGGAGAAATTGATTCATAATCGGTGTTGCTTCATAACTGGATAGGTTGATTTCACAGAAGTGTGACTGACTTGGAGTTACATTGTGTTGTTTAAGTGTTCCCTTTACTTTATTTTAGCAGTTTATAAAAGCATCTCTCAGTAATGAATGCTGACAGTATTGAATCATGTGCATCGCTCTGCTGATGGTTCGATACTGTATGCATTTATTTTTTTCACACTTTCTATCTTGTTGGCATCTTATGAAGAGCGAAGCAGTGAGATGAGTTTGTCAAATGTAGCAACTGAGATGACAAAGCTCACTTCAAGATGCACCCGCAAAATGACTCCCATTCCTCAAGTTACACCACTTACCAAAGCTACACCGTATACAGAGGTGGAACAGCAGTCACTACAATTACATAAAGATAGGTCATCAATATCTATTTCTGAATATCCTCTAGGATACAGTATATGGACAATGCTGCATCAATTGCAGCTGAGAGATCTGTATGCTTCACCCACATTCAGATGCTTCTTCATCTCCATTGCTCCTTCTTTGCGATTAGTTATGAGGCTGAAAGAGAAGAAGTATTTATAATCAATTGGACACATTTCATTTTTACAAATTGAGTATATTTCCCACTATCGGTTCTATCACATCTTGGGTACATTTTTCTGTCTGGCCTTTTGCTGATGTCTGTGCATTTTTTGCTTTGTAACCTGATGCGGTATTTCATCCGGTCTACTATGTCTGCTCTACTGATATTTAGTGTGCGTTACTACGGCACCTGGGGCATGTTGAATAAAATGTTGGTAGCCTGGAAGATATGTGGGGGAAGGGTTGCTGTGTCATCGCAGATCGTTAAGCCACCATTACTTACTAATACATAAGGTATGCCGGCTTCTTTTTTTAAGCAATTATCCCCCCTCCCCTGTTATCGGTAGACTAAATACAGTACGTCCTGACCTCTACTGGATGTTTCAATGTCATCGGGGTCATATGTCCTAGTGATGCCCTACTTATACAGAAGATGTAGAGCATTGATGGCTTTACAAGTGCTGAATCTAGCGGCTAACACTTCAGTCTTTTTGCATCAGTCACAGTGTGAAAAAAATGGATCCAGTGAAGATTGCAAAAAACTGATGCATCGGATCTGTTTTTTCGCCGGATCTGTTGAAGCTGCAGCTTTTGGAATTTAAAATAATTTGCTGGATCCGTTTTTTTCACACTTTGACTGATTGTGACTGATGCAAAAAGACTGAAGCGTGAAACAGGCCTTTGCCCTTGGTTCCATGCCCAGGAAGTGATGGCGAGTAGGCGGTGGGCATCACAGTAGTAGTTCGTGATGAACGTGCCATAATGACATATTTAGTAGATGATATGGACCTCCCCTTAAGAAGTTGAAACCTCCTCACTCTTTTCTACTGTGCAAGAGCCTGATCCTCCCTCCCTGTGTAATGTAGACCTGTGTCTTGCACACCCTTCCCCCTACACGTAATTGTGTGCACACCCTTTAAGCACCATCACACCAGAGCCTTGCACACTCTCGGGAAAGAAAAGAACACTATTGAGGTCTCCGTCTTGAGAAATAATCGACTTTTGTAAACCCCAAGAATTTGGATTTCCAGGAGCGCACAGAGGACAGGGCTCACCCCCCAGCCCTACACAGGCAGCCCCCTGTAGATGATCATCAAGCTGCTCTCCCCTCAATGCAGCAAGACCATGTTACAGCCAATCCCAGGGCAGGAAGTGGGTTGGATCTAGCATGTCACTGTAGGAGAGGAAAGGAGAAAAAAAAGACATCTACATCTCTGAGCTTGTAGGGCAGTGAGAAGGAGAGCTCAGCTGCTATCTGTCTATACAGCACCCTCCACATTGGGGACAATCCGCAGCACAAGAGGGGCCCAAGACTCTGCCAAAGCCAGTCTGCAGGATGATAGCTGCCCAGCTCCTGGCCTATTACTTCACAGAGCTCAAAGATGATCAGGTCAAAAAGGTGAGTCCTAACCCTCCATGTGACAGCCAGCATCAGGGCATTGTACCTGCTAGTATTTCACTACTACCTATACAATGGGTTTGCTTTGGTTCAAAAGGATACAGCAGGTACAGTAATATGAGGAGGAGGACATTGTATCCATGATGAAGGCTGCAGTGTCCTTGAGAGCAGGATGTAGAAGACATTGTGTGCCTGTGCTGAGGCCTTTCTGTACATCCTGGGAAGGGACTGTGGCATCCGACTGGGAAAATGGCCTGTAGAAATGTTACCTGTAACAACACCTGGTGTAACCATGCAGCGGCGGGCGTGAGGCCGGACACACTACCTGCAACGGTATTAGAAATGCGTGATGGAAGACCCTAGCCATAATCTATCTAAAGAAGAAAGGTATTTAAAAAATCATAAAGATAAAAAGTAGAGCTTACACACACACACATATATATATATATATATACACACGCACACACACACAGATATATAATCTCTTATACTGCTTTCAGAGTATCTATCATACATATATGTATATATATACACACAACCTATGCTACAGATGAGTGATTCGATTAATGGAATCATGTCCGCATTCCTTGTGCGCCGGACTGGAGCCCTGCAAGCTGCATCTTACCTGCTGAAATCACAGGCGCCTCTTCTGATTAGTAAGTCCAGCGCTATGGCGCTATTGCAGTGTGATGCACATATGACGCCGTGCTCGGCCTACTAATCATAAGACTCCCATCCGTCAGTCACGGAATAGTGATTTCACCCTGGACCGCGGTCCTGCGAATCAATTCACTCATCTCTAATCTTTAGATTATTTAAAAATAGATATTACTCTGAAAGTTGTATAGAAGATATATATATATATATATATATATATTTATATATGAGATCATCTATCTATCAATATCTATCTATTTATCTATCTACAGATATATCTATTATCTATCTATCCATCTATCTACAATATCTATCTTTAGTATGATTGTCATATGAAGCCACTCCATATACCATAGTGGCGCAGAACAATGCTTGCCACCACGTACATGGAATTAACCATTCATATGACGCCTGTATGAGCTGTCTGAAGGCAACAAGTGAGTTTAATGGCAGCTGGCGATTTCTGTAGTTAACTGTGCCCCTGCTAATCCTCCTGAGTATACACAGAAGGGAAGGCTGCATTTATCCACGAGGACACACCTTAGTGTAGGAGTCTTCATTACATGGCAGGTCACCTCTCCTCATTTGGCATCGCTTGCTACCATTAAACCAATCCATACCGCTGTTATCCAGTCACCGGCACCTAGTAAATGGCATGATTCAGGCATGTGACCTCTGCTGCCATCTACATGTCCTATAAATATCCTGAGGGGGGGTCAGACCACTTGGATCATTTAATAGAAGGCAGCCATTACTGACATTCTTTTGCGGTTGTTGGCTTCTGTTCATAGTTGACATATTTACTATTTCTAGTGAAGGCCACGAATACTGGTGTATTAGGTAGTGTTTTGGTTATTGGTTGGTGTAAAATACGTGAAATCAATGTCACTCTGTTTTGTAATCAATGTCCCTCCCTGTTCCTGAAATGATTCTGGATGGATATTGCAGATGGATGTTATACTACCAGGACGGTTATACTGACATGTAGAAGTCCAGTTGCGTGAAGCCTTTAATGGATTTGTCTGCTTTAGGATGGACGTTCGTCACAGGGATAGGCGTGGAATGTAAAGTGACTGAGTGCCTCCTCTCCTTGTGACCTTGTATATGTCAATCTATCTACTCATTAAAGGACTGTGTTCTCTGAAAAAGTAACAACAGAATAAGAAAAGGATGATGTGCCATCAAAATAACTATTAGAAAGAATTTAATGACACAAGGCTGACTATTTACTACTAAAATAAGAGCGCAGCAATGCATCTCTGATAATAAGGCATCATTAATAATCCATATAGGTTACAAATCATACCTCCACCATGTATAGCTTGATATTTCCATTTGCTCCAGGGCCATCTATTGTTCTCCTGAGGAACCAGGTGGAGAACTGCCTTGTTACGTTGTGCTTTTCTATTTCTGTATGATTAAAGGGGTTGTCCAGGACTAACATATTATTGACCGAGCCATCAACTCACCCGAGACCCCCACTGATCATCTGCTCCGGCAACGTCTGGATGTAAAATGGACCAGGAGCAGTGTGACTCCATATGCTGTTTGGTGACCACTTTTGGGGACAGCAGACTATCTCTAAATCATCTGATTAGAAGCTGATCAGCCAATGCCCTGGGTGGTCACTGAACAGTATACGGACCGTGATGTTCTGGCTCTGTACATTATTCACATCCAGCTGCTAGCAGAGCAGATGAGAGCTAATTGGCAGATTGGTCATCAATATCTTACCTAAAAGTGGCCGTACATATCAGATAAATGTCAACCAAACTCACTGATTAAGGCAGGACCACCGAGCACCTAATGTGCAGGGGGCCTCCCTACTCTCTTCTGAATGCAGCTATATTTCATCATGCCCAATCATTATGTTCTTGGTGAAGATAAACCTCCAGCAGAGGAGTCTAGCAGCTATTTACTCCCATCTCCCTATTGAGAACATATACTGCATGCTCTTTGCAGAGTCGGCCATGGTCAGCTGTCAGGTGGAAGAGCCTTTGGCCGACGGCCATATGAAGTGTAAGGCCAACTTTAGGGTCCATGCACGTGGCCATATCACTCACTGGTGGCAAGAACAGTATATGGCCCCTCTTCACTGAGGGTGGTAGAGCGCCCCCTTGGGCTTACACGTTACGCCAATGATACGTCTGCCCCCTGGTAGATATGTGCTGTAAGGATCTGTGACATTGTGCTGCTAGGGGCACATACTTTACATCCCTTTTGTTTCTTGCACCACTACACAGAGGGTCAACAGGTCTGTAATAATAGCTGAGGAGAATTTTTACCAATTTGACAGAAAGACTGACTTCATTTTGTGACAAAATGGGAAGGCTTATCTAAACTATTTGATCAAATTAGTTTTGTGGATTTATGTTACCATAACATTTGTGCTGAATAGATCTCACAAGTCCTAGTCAGATTAGAACTTTCTACTTTATTTACAATAGAAAGATGGCCTCTCATTCAAAATACTCCATATATCAAGGCCAAATAAAACATTTTCTGTCACAAATATAAATTTTGTTTTGTTTTCCAACAGCGGACAAAAGATGGCCGAAAGCCTCATTTATCAGAAGTTTCTAAGAGTGAAACGGGCCTTATTGTCCATAGCAACCAATCAATGTGCAGCTTTCATTTTTCCAGAGCAGTTAATTAAATGAAAGCTGAGCTCTCATTGGTTGTCAAGGGTAGCAAAGCATTTTTTAGTCCTGGACAGTTTTGATAAATGTGTCACTGTTTTATAAAAGGGGTTGTCCAAGAGATAGGTGAGAACTTGCTGATCGGTGGGTGTTCCATTGCTGAGACCCTCAGTGATCGATGGATCTGGGAATTTTTATCCCTGACAGGCAACTTTTGTCCCCATTACAAAATACAATTGCAGATGCTTGACTGCCGCGCCATTCATTGTCTACTGGACTGCTGGAAAAAGCTGAGCACAGTGCACGGCAGCCCCATAATGAGGGAATGGAGCGCTAGTTAATCATGAGCGCTATCACTGCATTCTAACTGGGATATAAGTTCCCAATTCTGACAATTGGTTCACGTGACAAAGGTTGGGCCCCCCGAAATCAACATGTTATCTTGTTTTCACTAGTTTCAGTGCTAAGCATAGACTTAAGGGATCCTTCCAGTCTTCTAATCTTTTTTCACTCCTGCCGCTGCTGCTGTTATTGATCATGTTTATAGCTGTGCATGTATTCTCTCATCCTACAACTGATCAAATTGTTTTTTTTTAGCCTAATATTCATCTTTAAGAGTGGGATTATTATACCCATGACCATCTTACTAGACCACATAATACCGCTGCTCACTAGACGGCTTCCTGAATTGTGCTGTAACCATGACAACACACACTGAAGGTGTGACAGGAAGAATCATTGTATGGGAGCCTTGGTATAATTCTGGATCAGATGACAGATCGGTGACACTGCTGTGACGTTGTAGCATAATGATGGTTTGTAAGAGGATTTCTTGGAAGGATGAAAGCAGATTCCTCAGTGCCAAATAAAATGACTTGCGGTGTCTTTTGTAGTGATGGTGGAATGTTCTGAATACTTCATTTATGAGAATAACATTATAATGGAGTTTGTCACGTTGTCTGCTTGCCTTCATTCTTCAGGTTAAGCAGATGGGAACAGCCTGCGAAACTACAAACCCACTGCTTGAAGGAATCGGCCGCCATGTCTGCAAGTGTTCCCAGCAGCCTGGCCCCATCTCACAGCATACAGCGTCACTGTCCTGGTGACAGATTGCTATTGAGCCTGAGACGCCCGTCCTAATTGCTAGGAATGGAGGCTTCATTGCACTCATTCAGTGTACTCAATTCAGCACACTCAGCACATTGAAATTTAAAGGGATTATTTAAAGGGAACTTGTCTCCAGGAAATTGCCTATTGTTTAGATTTGTGCTATGCGGATTTTGTTCACTAACCTTGTGTATATGTGTGAGTAGTGTGTGTGTATGTTAATACACTCGTCTACTGCAGGATTCATCGTCGTTTTGCTCCTCTTCTCAGTGACGTCACCGCTCTTCAGACCATCCAGATCACTCTATGCCCTATGTGTGAGTTTGGAGGTCCTTTTTAGGCCGGGGGTCACACTTGTGAATGTGATGCAAGAAACTCGCGAGAGTGTCTCGCATCAATACCCGCCAGCACTTGGGACCGGAGTGTGCGGCTGCATGTACTTCTATGCAGCCGCACACTCCGATCCCGAGTGCCGCCGGCAGTGCCCGGGTATTGATGTGAGAGAGTCGCGCGAGTTTCTCTCATCACACTTGCAAGTGTGACCCCGGCCTTATAATGTAAGTCTGTGCAGGGGTGGACATATCATTGGTTGCACAGGGGCCCATTTTCAACACCAAAACTGGTGGAATTGATGAGCTGCTGGACTGCAAATGGCTCATACATTGTTTTTGCAATGGTGGCGACATCTGTCTATGTCCGCCAGTGAGTCTTTGTACCCTCATTTTAATGCTCCACAGTCTTAGGGTATGTTCACACGTTGCGTTTTTGTCACCTTTTTATAATGCTAATTTTCAGCTGCGCTTTACAATACCAGCAAAGTCTATGAGATTTCAGAAATCTCATGAACACAGCTTGTTTTCTTATTTTTGTCCTCAGTGTGCATTTCCTTGGTTTTTGCCAAATGCAGCATGCCACTTCTTTCAGTGTTTTTTTCACCGTTTTTTTTCCAGCGTTTTTCACCCATTGAAATCAATGGGTGGTGCAAAAAATGCTGCAAAAACACAAGTATCAGTTTTTGCTGCGTTTTTTGCCCCAAAACCTGATGAAGTAGAATCAGATTTTTTTTTATACGCTAAACATTAGCAGCATGCACAAGAGACACATGTACCTTTACAAAAACGTAGGAAAAAAGTTCACTAAAAACGCAGCAAAAAAAAAATGCAACAAAAATTAAGCAAAACCTGATTTCTTTTTAGGCAACTTTCTTACTGCCAAGAAAGCAGGTTTTGCATGCGGAAAAAACGCATAAAAAATATAACATGTGACATAGTCTTATATTATAAAAAACACTTCTGGGTCAAGCAGAGCGCAACATGACACAGAGAGTCTGCAGAGCGGATGTCACTGAGAAGAGAAGCAGAACGGCGCTGGATACTGGAGACGATGGCGGTAAGTGAGTATATTAACACACACACTACATACACAGGCTTAGGCCAAGTTCACACATTCAGTATTTGGTCAGTATTTTACATCAGTATCTGTAAGAGAAAACCAGGAGTGGGTGATAAAAGTGGTGACGGGTTTCTGTTAAGACTTTTCCTCTGATTGTTCCACTCCTGGTTTTGGCTCATAAATACTGATGTAAATTACTGCTCAAATATTGAAGATGTGAACATGGCCTTAGAGAAAAAAAATACAAAATATAGCATCATTGCTCCTAATGTACATGTGCATCCTCTGAAACACTAGTATGGGTCTAAAAAGCTCCAGTGTTCAATGTGAAAATTGCAAGATTTCTACTTTTATTTGTAAAAAAAAAATCATGTTATGAAAAAAAAATTGCAAAATTTAAAAAATATATTTTGCACAAAAACCTGATTTAAACAATGGGTCATTTTCTGATGACCCATTCCTGTTAAGTGCTGTGTTTTCCAACTCCACATCAATAAATAATGATTTCTCCTATTTCTGATACTCATTACATCCTGTACTTAGTGTACACAATAAGCTACATAAACGTTACTAAACATCATTGTGTGTGTGAACTGTGTTTTAGCCTTTGTATATGTGTATAACTAGGATCTAATTCCTCATAAACTGAGTTTGCATCCTGTATAGGTTTGCACTCTTGACAATGAACATGGCAGCCACTTTCTAGGACACACCTATGTATACAGTGCAGTCCACCTGTTCATACACTTCCATACTGCTGTTACAGCACTGATCAATGACTTCATTGGAGCATCTGGAATACTGGAAATACAAAAGATAACATTATCTGCATTTATTGTCAGGGCTGGCGGAACGCACCAAATAATAAAATGATAGTAAGGTGTGTTCGCAGCCCGGGGTCCACCGTGTGAGGTGGTAAACTGCTGCTTGGTAATGGCGGATGTATATAGCGGTATACAGAAGGTCCCGCGTGGGTTAACGTCACCCGGTGTGAACAGGAGCGGACTCTGTTACGTCACAGAGCCGCAGTATTGGGGAACATAAATGCCGGAGCCTGTTAGAACTCACAGCAATCGGCAAGAGAGCGCTCAGTATGTGGTCACAGAACTCGGCCCCAAGGACACGAGGTCCGAGTCCCTCTAGACCTACTGAGCGTACAGCATCGCACCTGCGGACGCCCCTAATGAACGCTGACCACGAGGAGTGCAGACTATGTGCACCATAGCGTACAGACAAAGCCACCGGTGGATGCTGATGCCAGTCTCTGACTCTGCCTCTAACTGGACCTCAGCCTGGGTGTTAGCAGGCTAGGCTACGCAACACATGCGTACCAAGGGTAGGGCTTTCATAATGAGTCATTCACCAGAGACAGTCATACATGCATACAACACTCACTCCACATGGTCTAATCTTTTTCTATATTAGCGCACAGCCATGCGATCCTTTTATAGACGCAGCCTTCCGGGACCTTCCTGATGGCCCAATCCGAGCTGCAATAGGACCTGAGCATGTGACCTCTGACCTCCAATGAGAGTTCGTCCCATGGGCATGCTCAGTAGGAGAAAAGCAGGACTTAGTCCCAGGAGCGTCTGCTCGCCGCTGACTCATGCATGGTACAATAGCTGAGCCTGGAGTAGCAACCAGACACCTAACATTACCCTGGGCAAGACGCTGAGACCGACGTCTCTGCTGAGCAGGTACCTCTGTGGCTGTAGAGGACATGGCTCAAGACTCCCTCTGTGCCTAACATTTATGGCTTCCTTTCCAGGGGAAAAGAAATGTAAAAAAATATATAGAATGAGGTGTATTTTGGCCATCAGATTACGTTATTCTGAAGGTTTACCACCTAGTTGTACAAAATTAAGGGAATCTGTCACCAGGCTTTTGCCAACTAATCTGAAAGCACCATAATATAGGGGCAGAGACCCTGATTCCAGAGATGCTTCTCTTCGAGGGATGCTTGCTGTAGTTTTGATCAAATCAAGGTTTTATGAGCAGAAGATTATCACTAAACAACTAGTAAACCTGCATCCTAGTAGTTCTTCATATTCATGAACTATGTTTAACCCCACTCCCACCACTCATTGGCAAATTTCTGCCAATACACAGTGTACTCCCAAAAACGGTCAAACAATGGTGTGGGCAGGATTATACAAGGCTCAGCATTCAACTGGTAGATCTGCAACAGATAAAATACTGATTTTATCAATACTGCAGCAAGCAGCCAAGTAAGTGGTATATCACTGGAATTAGGGTCTCTGCATCATGATGCTCTCAGATTGGATGGTGACAGATTCCATTTAAAGACCCACTGATGCAACAGGGTCCCCAGTGTGTCATGAATAGTACAACAATTTCAATGCAAATTGAAATTGCAACACCAAGAAGGAAAAAGTTGTGGAATTATGGAAATCAAAGGATCCATAGACATGTTAATCATATGCAAATGATGAAAAAATGGAAACATTTTAAAAAAATCTTGATTTATGCAGTATCAAATATGAGCACCACATCCAGAAATCCTCGCACTTACACACCTTGTCAATGCTATAAATAAGGTAGGAACACACTTGAGAGGCAAATTATTAAGATTTGCTCCTGGCAGCTCTCATTGCAGTTTGCTGACCAATGATGTACCACATGTGCTCAATGGGAGAAAAATCCGGAGACGCCACAGGCCATGGTAGCATGTTTAAGCCACACAGTCTGCTCACAGTAGCACGAGCAATAAGTGGCCTGACGTTATCGTCTTGATAAATGGCCCCAGACACTTTATAGAAATGGCCGTAGTGTGCTACCATGTCCTGCAGCATCTCGAGACTTATCTCCCATTGTGAACATCTGGGACATCATTGGTCAGCAATTACACAGGAATCTGCCAGCAGTGGATCTTTATGATTTACCCTAGTGAAATCAATGGGAGAGAAAATTTCTCCGACAACCAATAACCTCATTGACTGCAGCGTGTAAATTTGGGGATTTCTGCAAGTGGCGCTCATACTGGATATTGAATAATTCAAATTTGTTTTAATTTTTTGTTTTCATTTTATCATTAGTTGCCTATCATTACCATGTCTGTCATTCTGTAATTTCCATATGTTCACATTTTTTTCCTTCTTGCTGTTGCAGTTTCAATATTGAGGCGTGCGTGTACAGAATTTTGCAGATACTAACAATTAAGGCACAGACCTTACGGGGTGAGTAGCAGAGGATGGAGACTTTCACTGTCTCTGTGCCATATACCTCCACACTGTCTCCATATCCATCACAGCTGAGCCAGCTGCTGTGGGGGATGAATAGTCAGCTCTGCGGGGGACTTGGACTGGCAGAGGTGGCAGCAGGTAGTCTGTTAAGCACAAGCTTCTTCCTGCATGTCTCGCTGCCAATCCTCCTAGTTCTTCTACATGCTGCTTTTCAATTTCCACTTCACATGTCATTGTATGCACAATACAAACTACATACAATTTAGACTGTTTTTTTTTTTTTGCAGTTGTTCGGCCTCAATGTACAAGTCTGCAGTAATTCTATGTGATTGCAGACTTGTAAATCCTCACTGTGCACTGTGAGTTTCTCCGGGAGCGGGCGGTCATGTGATCTCAAGTATGTGACTCATATACTTCCTGCCACATTCCGACTAGACTGTATCCTGCCTCTAGTCTGCATGTGACTACATGTATGCAAATCGCATACTTACAGTCATGCACTAGCTGCTCTCTGCTCCAATACCAGAGAATCGGCAGGACACATCTAGTTGGAATGTGGCTGGAAGTATGTAAATCACATACTTGTAGTCACATGACCGCCTTCTTCCGATGCCGACATCAGGGAATCCTCACAGCGCACAGTGCGCGTGATGTGAGGATTCGCAAGTCTGCAGCCAGTCACATAGAGTTACTGCAGATTTGTAGCTTAACACCGGTCAACCCCTAAGAGTGGATGACCACCTAGATGACCACATTTAGAAATAGACTGAAATAGAGTGACACTTCTTTTCAGCAATCCCTTTGAAGTCTGCTGTAGCAGACTGTACTGATACATACCTTGAAACTTTAGACAAGTAGGCTAGGCCCTTCCTTATAGATAAATATCTTAAGCTGTCTATTGAATTTTGAACATTTTTCTTTATTTTTCTATTACATTTTCCATATTGTTATGCATTTCACAAGCAATTACGAGTATGCAAACACCGGGCGCCAGTTTTACAACATTCCTTTCTTTAGCAAAAATCTCTCTGCAGAGGCTTAAAAATCACCAAGTTTCATATTACAAACTTTCCCAAGAGAGTTTACGAATTTCTTCAGACGGTTTATCTATGTGGAAACGTCTAAATCGGTGCCATCTAGGCAATATACTGCCACAGTAACAATATAATGTCTGGTGTAGTTTGTTTTTTTTACAACATTGAGAAATCTTCAAATAGCATAAATTCAATTTTATAGTCTGATTAAATTTACCAGTGATAATATTATTACATAATAAAAAGACAAGCTGTAACAATGAGTTGTAATGACATTGAGAGCACAGCGCTGGCTATATACATCCATTATCAGGCCTGTGTATGGCCAGTTGTATGAACGTACATGTCCAGGAATGTGTGTAACCCGCTGCCCAGCTAGCCATGCGCCCCATTATCTGATACTATCGCATAGGGTATTCTAGAATATGCATGTAGTTCATTTATGAAGATTTAAGAATAAGGCAATGAATGGATTTTCCAGGTAAAATATATATATTATCATTAAATGTTATTGCTCATAGAACTTAATACAACTGCAGGAGATGACCCGTGGCAACCGTCGGGAGATCAGCAGCTAGCGCCGCAGATCTCCCGACGGTAGAGGTGGCGTGCGTCGTTCGAATTCCGTGCCAATTCGTGGCCGGACTGCGCCTGTTGCTGATTGGTCGCGGCCGGCCGGGCTCGACCAATCAGCGACGCGGGATTTCCGTTACAAACAGACAGACATAATTAGACGATTATATAGTAGATGATGGCCTATTTATCATGAATAGATGTGTCTATAAAGTTATTGTTAAAAAGCCAGCTGATCTGTTTAATTTCTTTTTATTATGGTCCAGCGAATTCTGGAATTCTATGGAAATTATTGAAAATGTCCCATGCATCACATATTCCACAAGGGAGCAGGAGGGCGCAATTATTGCAAACTTGTTATCAGTCAATTAGCAATTTTGACTCTGCATTACTATACTGAATTCCGGCAGCTCGCTAGTAACAGACTCTTCTAGGGAACTGTTAAAGAATAAAAAAAAATCTAATAATGTGGCCAAGATATGAGGAAAAAAAAATGTCATAAGCAATCTAATATTTTTGTTAAAATGAATCTTTCAGTAGGTTTATGCTGTATAATTTGAGAACAGCATAATACAGTGAAAAAAGCCTGATTGTAGGGATGTGTCTCTTACTGGAGTGCTGTTATGATAGAATCCCCGTTTTCACTGCTGTAGATGTAGCAGTGCGCAGAATGATGATCTGTGTATAACCCCGCCCACACCCCTGATTTGCAGTTTGGCTGCTTGCTCACAATTAATCAGTGAAGGGGGTGAGGTTACACAGATTAGCCTGACTGGTCTGCACGTGAGATGTAGTCCTGTAGTGTTTAATCTCCTGGTGATAATATAGTGATTGTTTTGAGACTACAACACACATCCCAATAAGTGAAACATGCTTGTAATCAGGCTCCTGTGCCCTATATTAAGCTACTCTCAGATTAAATAGCAAAACCCTGCTGACAGATTCCCTTTAAGAACATAGTTCAGTGATATAGGGTATGGGAGAGTGTAGAGGTTTCAGCTGCGTTCTGCCTCGATGCCTAAGTAGGCTCAAATGTCCCTATGCTCCATAATAAGACACTAGTATTACAAGGGCACATGGTAGGCATTGAGGCCCAAAAGCTTTCAGTCAAACTTGTAAGTTCCAGTAATACACTGAATAACTTTTAAGTTTGGTAAAGCTTCCCTTTTTCACAGTGCTAAGACAGACAGAACAAGCTCAAAAATCTCACATTGAAGAAAAATCTAACATTTTTGACTCCCCAACAGCTAGACAGTGGTTGGCTGAAAGTTTGTTTGACAGACAGCTATCTTTACTGACTCCCCTATATACATGAATGCAGACCGAGCCTATCTGTGATCTGAATGGGCTTAATGTAGACCTCATTTCTTGGGTGAGAGTTATGTGGGACAGTTTGGCTGAACGTAATCTAAGGTGTATGGAGGCCTAATCAGGCCTGCACAACATACGGCTCGTAGCTGCACGTGGCCCGCCAAGGGGTTTGTTGCAGTCCACAGGACCCTTTCTTCCTATATTCAAATGTATTTGTGTTTTTCTGGTTCTGGCTCTACATTCAAGTACTGATGGTGGTTGTGGCACCGCACTTATGTGTTGAATGTAGTTGTGATCTTGTACACATGTAGTGTATGTATCCATAACATGTTTCATAGCTATACTAAAGCTTAAAAATCCTCAAAATTTAGAGATCTGAGATTATGAGGAGGATTTGAAGAGTCTCTGCTCCAAACACTGAGTTTAAGTTAGCTTGTATTTTCACTATTTTTTTGGAGGAGAAACTCTCCAAATCTTTCTCAAATTCTCAAAACGTGACCCGTTGAAGCGCACTCCAGTGCAAAACGGCCCTCTTTTGCTGTGCTGGAACTTCCGCCCTCCACCTCTCCCCGCTCCCTCTGCCACAGAGATGGTTTTAAGAAAGATTTGAAATAAAGACTTTTTATGGACATTGGTGAGTGCTGCTAACACACCTCCATATACTTTGGGCTTTGAATGTCAGACCGATTTCTCGCAGGAGTTTACACAGGAGTTTCCCATTGTAATTACATGATAGTGATGACTCAATTCCCCTATTTGTGTCACAACTACTCAAAACTTTCTTCTGGTGATGTATTAATGGATTGATGGTGGTTCTGATGATGTATTCATGTAAGTAACCCTTTAAAATATGTTTGTGGCCCTAAAGGTATGTTTCCACGTAGCGTATTGCCGACGTTTTGGGCGCTGCGGAAATCCCACTCCGCTCAAAGCGCCACCCTCCTTTCTACGTGCGGTGATACTGGATGTGTTCATTGAACACTTGCGGTATCACCGCATCGTATCCATAGACTGTGTAATTTATCTTGCGTAGATGGAGCGTCTACGCAAGATAAATAGACATGCTGCGGTCTAAAAAGACGCGCAGCATGTCCGTAATTTCGGGTGTGTCACCCGCGTTCTTGCATGCATAGTGGAGACGGGATTTCATAAAATCCCCTCTACTATGCTGTAACATCTGGACACTGCGGATTAAACGCTTTGGCTGTACGCAGCGTTCAATCCGCAGCAAATCCGGGTGAATTACACCACGTGGAAACATACCCTTAGGATTGGTTCAGTATGGGAATGTGGTCCTTCGACCAAAAAATGTTGTGCACCCCTGGCCAATGAATGAGTGGATTATGTCTCTGTTCAAAGATTTATTTATTGGGTTCCATTGAAATTAAACATAGAAAGAAAAGACAGTAACAATAAATGAAGGATCTTTTCTTTAGTTATTATTTCACCATTTTGCCCACACTTGCAAAATGTGTTGCAAAACTCTTGTAATCCTTCTAAAAGGAGTTGTCCACATTTAGGGGCATTTTTTAAATCATGTAATTGGAGGTAAATTGTTTTTGCAATTGGATTTCATTAAAAATTGTGCACTTTTTTGCCTTCTATAGCTTGTGTGTTGCATATTATTGGCTGTAAAATGAGTTACCTGAGAATCCATCAGACAGGCCACTATGATAGAGACACAGAAAAAACACACAGTATGACAAACGTGCATGAATACTCTGTTGTAAAATATATGTAACAGTAAGGCCTGTTTCACACATCAGTTTTTTTGGTCAGTCAAAATCCGCTAAAATGGCGGACAACGGATCCGTTCCTGTACTGACCACAACGGTTGGCACCGGACCGTTATTTTAACGCATCTGTGAAAGGAAGAATTTTAAAGGAGCCGCTGCCTGGGGAAGAAGAGAGAGAGAGAATTTTTCAGCCGCCAGAACAGAGTTTAGGGTTAAATTTGCGGCTGAGTGAAGTCTTTCGGGCATGCGCAGTGAGAAATGCGGATCCGGCCGCCCGAAAAAACGTTGCATGGCCCGTCCGGGCATGTTGGCGGATCCGCAAAAAAACGGATCCAACGGATGGCCATCCGTCAAGATCCGCCGGTAATGCAACTCAATGGGAAAAAAAAACGATCCGCCAAGCAAAATGGCGGATCAGTTTTTTTTGCAAAACGGCGGATTTTGACTGATGGTAAAATACGGATGTGTGAAACAGGCCTAACCTGCAAGTGCTAGTAAAAGATGATAACAAAAACAGGGTATATAGTTGATACGTTTTTTGCAAAAAATGTATACGAAGCCACTCCACCATGTCACGGTATACACGTTTGTTATACTGTGTGTTTTTTCTGTGTCTCAGTCTTTGGGTGGTGTGAACATTGTCTTACTGACCTGTTCATTTTTGTGCATGTCCCATGTGTTTTTAATTTAGCCCACTATGATAGTCTGGCAGGAAATTGGTAACTTTTTGTTTCTGTTTTCCGAGCCCATCTCAACTGATTTATAGCTACCGACTAGATACAAGATGTGCAGGGAAAGAGCCTACAAAAGCCAAATGGTGCAATATTTTTAATGGAACCTAATTAGAAAAAATAATATTTAGCCCCAAATTCATGCATTTTTATTAAAAAAAAATAAATAATTGTCCCCAAAGGTTGAACAACCACTCTGACATTCTTCTTCCCTTCACTTCTCTCCCTGCTCTATTTTATCCTGTAAAATGAACATATAATTATGACATGATTTGAAGTATTGAAGTATATTTTAATTTCTCATTTCATTGTCTATATTTAAGACAATTTTGACATTCTGTAATTCACGCGCTACTCGCCGATGTGGATTTAACAAGGACAGTAAATGATAAGACATAAGGTAGCTCACCTTTCCCCCTCTCTGCACAGTAACCTCTGCACAGGTCACAGAGCATGCCTGGCACACTCTCCCATACAAATGTGTCCAGATATCAAACATCCAAGGTCATAGTGTTACCATACAGCATATCTCTGAAAGCTATTAGCTAAGCAGCAGGTCAATCAGAATAGCGACCTCACATGTACATGAATAGACAAAAGGCAACATGTCAGTATTCTGCCCGGATGGGGCTAGAAATGTTCATGGCATGTATGAATACAGCACAGTTTCTCCACCGGACACGGCTGAACCTTTCTTAGCCTGTGTCAGTATATTACATGCTCTTTCTCGGTTATCAGACATGTTCAGTCTTGCATGTTAGTCCCTGGAAAATTCCTATATCATCTTTGAAATATCTTGTAATAAATCACAATAATTGTAGCTTAGTAATGGCACAAAATTGAGAATCACAGAGGCCAACAAGTCTCAATGTTCTCCAAAGATAAAAAAAATTTTTTTTTCTAATTTCACTTTGAGTTTATTTTCCTTTATGTTATGCCCAAGAGCACCATCAGTTCACTTTTTATTCTAGCTTTACTAGACATGTCACTTAAACCCCCCCCCCCCGAAAACACTGGTTCTAAGGGGAACATAGTATTATTCCTAATGCTTGGGTTGAGTGGGTGATACATAGCACGGGACCAAAAACAAAAAAAAGTGAATGTCTTGCTTGCCCCCTCGGGCCCTGCACAGTCAAGTGATATGAGATTTGTCTTGCTACCTGTACTATTACGCTACAGCCATGGTTATATCACCAATTAGAGGGATTTTAACATTTAAATAAGAAAGGGTAGCGGGAACCAGAGCCTGGCCGCATCATTGCAACCAGGTATATTTACTTTGAAATACCGTGTTTCCGAGAAAAAATAGTTTGAAAAGTTGTCCGGGGGCAGTAGGGAGAGACCTAACCATTGGCGTTCCTGGTTTGCATCTCCCTGCCCCACTCGAGTTGATTGACAGGTTTCTCCTTATGTATACATATGGGAGAGACCTGTCAAACAAATGGAGCGGTGCGGGGGGAAGCCCGTTTCAGAATAAACATAGCTTGCTGCAGATGCACATCCAGGCTCCGATTCTCGCTGCCAGTGGTTCAGGTAGCCTGAATCTAATGACAGGTTCTCTTTAGGAAAAATAAATCCCGCTCATTAACATATAAAATTTTGTTGTAAGGTAGATTTAAAAAAAAAATAAAAAATGATGGGGCCCCTTTTCCCAGAACCTTTATCATAAATGAAGACTTGAAGGGTCCCATACACAGTAGAGAAAAGGTGACTGAACCTACCGATTTTGGCACCAATAGGATACAATAATACATGTGTTTTAGGGGGGATCAGGAGAGATCACTGTCAGCCAACTGCTCAGTAATCTGTTATATATTGGTTCCTTAAGGGTAAGTTCAGATGTCACTTTTTGCTGTGGTTATACCTTGAAAATGTAATTTCTGTCATTTTTGTGACATGAAGATTTGGATTGTTGTGCAGATTTCACCATTATCCAGCCTATCAGATGTTCCTGTGTTCTCTATGATAGGGTCCCTGTCAGATTACCAGATCCTTCTGTCCCTGCAAGGAAATTTTTCGGAGACTCCAATAGACATTTAATGGTCAGACAATTCCACCAAAAACGGTTGGTTTGGTGGACTTTTATGGAAACTCTTTTGCATCAAATCTGCCGATGTAATGTTCTTAGTAGACAATATTTTCTTGTTTTTTTTAACCGACTGTATGCTAATCATATGTGCCGGCTGATTCTGAACCTTGCAGACTTATGGAATGTTTTCTTCTTTACAGATTGATAAGTACCTGTACGCAATGCGGCTTTCGGATGAGACATTATTGGACATTATGTCCAGGTTCAAAAAAGAGATGGAAAACGGTCTCTCGAGGGACACCAACCCAACAGCCATTGTCAAGATGCTTCCAACATTTGTGAGATCCATTCCTGATGGCTCAGGTAGGCTGGATGACATTATTGTGCTCTCCTAGGGCTGACCTAAAGTCCACTCTACCACATTTTAGCTCAGGTTTTGTCCAGATTATGTTTAAGCAGATTTATGGGGATTATTCTTTTGTTATTTGAAGAACTAGGTATTATCACATTCAAATTATTCATAAGGGAAATACTGGATAAATTCCACTTCTTTTTTTGTTTTGTCTTTTTAAATCCTGGTTGACTCATTCGGCCATTGGCGTATTTAGTATATAAACGTACCTGCTTTGCCAATTTTACTGACTTACTGTATGACCTCTCGCCTCTTTGACTGACAGGGGGGATCTTTTGCGCATACTGTTTGCCTTTTATACTTGCTCATTTCCACGTCGTACCAGCTCACGTCGATTGAACTGAGCATTTCTTTCAATTAGTTACTCTCGTGGAACGAAATCTTTGCGTCACCTGGAACGTATGCCTCACTTCCGGTCTATCTGAACCCAGGTGGAACGCAATGGTGAGACGCACACGTCACTTCCAGTCTGAAGCATGCAGGACGTGTCAGGACGGGTCAAACGGAACTTTAACATCTTCGGTACGCCTGTTTCTAACCTCCATTGCGGCTTCTATTTAAACTTGGCCCCTTAATGGGCAGAGGCCCCTGATGAAGCTGCCAGCAGGCAGCGATACTCGTGGGGACTGGCCCTTTCATGTTATTACTGTCACCCTCGTATGTATCATCTCATGCTTGCACTCATGTGTGAATGTTTCATATCCCTATTGTTCCCAATAGCTATTGGGGGTAATTATGCGAGGGAGGGGGATTTATGGGATTATCATTTCCCAACCAGGGAGAATAAAACTTAATTTTCTCCCTGTAGTTGCTGTTCCAGGAAGCCGGCTACATAGGATGTAAACACTATTTACCTGCATATCACCACTATATTTTTAGGTTAAATAGCATTTTTGGACATGATGAGTTCGCTTTAAGGTTGCACACTTAGGTGTAATATGATGCTGTTGGCGCCTAAAGCAAATGTGTAACTGAACCCCTTTAGCTATACCTTTGTGGCATCATTTTGATATGCCAACACTTGAGTGTGATTAATCCCAGGTAACTGCGGCACACTTTTGGATTGCAGTGTGCGTAAAAGTGTACAGCTTTACACATACAGAACTGCCTGTGGTTTTACGGATAAAGCTTTCCTGTCACTTATCAGTATGTATTTGAATAGCAGCATTGTGACCTTATCCGGGTAGGAATGACCCACTTTCTCCTCTCCTCCTAAGTAGCTAGAGCGATTGCCTTTATAACAGCAGCTAATCTCCTTTACCAGGTGCGTTGGAGCAGTGCTATTGCTGCATATGTTCCCTGACTGCAGGATTTTACATGGCTTTGTAGTGTGTTGTTACATTATTTGGATATAAAAAATATTTTTTTTTATTTTGAAATTCGTAAAAAATGGTTGCTTTATATGTTATTTATGGATGGAACTGGCATTCACGTACCCAGCATTCATGGAGTGGGCAGACTGAGCTCACGGAATGGTCCTCCATGTTTGTGCATTACTTCCTGGCTCGGAAAAATGCAAACTACTTTGAAATCTGTGATCTACATATTAATTGCATGGAGATGTCAGACAGATTTATGGGCATTAATCTAGTGCCTTGTCCCCTGACTTATTCTATCACTCCAATACCTATATAATATCATGGGAGATCAAACTAGTACCAGAACAACTAGGCCTCATTCAGACGTCAGTGATTTTCCTTGTACTTAGGGCAGTTTCACACGTCCAGATAATTCCGGTACTGGAAAAACCGGTACCGGAGCTATCCGTGTGCATACGGAGGTCATCCGTGTGCTATCCGTATGTCCGTGTGTACCATCCGTGTGCTGTCCGTATGCTGTCCGTGTCCGTGTTTTTGAAAAATTATTTTTAATGTTAACCCTTTGACTTTTAAAAACGCACACGGATCGCACACGGACAGCATCCGTGTGCGGTACGTGTTTACACGGACCCATTGACTTGTATGGGTCCGTGTGATCCGTGCTGTTGCACAAAAACGGACATGTCAGTGTGTTTTGCACACAGACACACAGTCCGTGAAAACACGCTGACATCTGTGTCTCCGCTCCGTGAGAAAACTGTCACTACACGTACTGGAGACACTGACGTGTGAAACTGCCCTTAAAGGGAATCTGTCACCAGGTTTTTGCCAATCGGTCTGAGAGCAAGATAATGCGGAGATAGAGGCCCTGACTGGGCTGCTGGCTGTAGTTTTGCTAAAATCACAGTTTTATCAGCAGGAGATTATCACTTACAGCTGCCTGTAAGAAAGCATATTCATGAACTCTGTCTCCACCAATAATTGCTTATTTGCAGTGTACACAGAGCTGCCAGTCAGTGGTGTGGACGGGGTTATACAGAGCTCAGAATTCAGAGAACTGCTAGATCGGAAGCAGAAAAAACAGGGATTTTATCAAAACTCACATATAAAAAGCGGGCTGAAAAAAAGCCCTAGCCAGC
The DNA here is from genome assembly GCF_039654945.1 of Dendrobates tinctorius. Lineage (NCBI taxonomy): Eukaryota > Metazoa > Chordata > Amphibia > Anura > Dendrobatidae > Dendrobates > Dendrobates tinctorius. The sequence continues at coordinate 4,880,034 of NW_027361823.1, read as the reverse complement.
TCACCAACCACAGCCGGAGCACGCAACCTCGTCTGGATCCAAACGAAAGTTGACTGTAGACAGGAGAAAAGAAAAGTTCCAGCTAAATGAGGAAGCAAAAACTTGGCGACAGATTCCCTTTAAAAACACAGAACATTATTCATCAGTGTTTTGGATCAGTTTCATCATTGTTTGATCAGCGTGTCAGTCTTTACCATCCGTCCACCAGTGTGTCAGAAGTGATTTTTCATCAGTAATAAAGATAAAAAAAAAAAGGCTGCAAGCCTTCTCCTGTCCATGGCAGTGTTAATTACTGACACTACACGGATTGTACACGGATGCCATCTGTGTGCTATTACTAATTTTTCACAGACCCATAAACTTGTATGAGTAATTTTGATCTATGATAAAAAATAAACTTACTTCTGTCATTTTTTGCTCTGTTCATATTAGGAGTTTTTAGAGAGTTTTGAATAACACCTGTTTGGAAAAAAAAAGTGCATGTCACTTTTCTGAAACTTACTCTGATGGAATTTGCTCCAATCTCAGCGTTCGCAGTTAAAATGCATGTAAAAAATGATTCAAGAAATTTTTTTTCCAGATTTCTAAAAAAAAAATGTTTCAGGAAAGTAAAAATTAATGCAAAAACTCTCCCAAAAATTAAGCATTTCCTTAAGCGGTTTGCCCTTGAAAACCTTGTCGGATTTCTCCATTTCAATAAACTCCGTATAAACATAGTCTAATTCCCTCTTGAAATGGTTTTTAGTGTCTCTCAGGTGATCAGAAGGTGGAATCTCCACCTAGGGGAGACAATAGCCAGGTGTGGTATGAATTGTGTCCTGAATCACAGCGTGGCCTTAAGGCTGTGTGCACACGCTGCGGATTCTGCTGCTGTTCCACAGTGGTTTTAGCCCTGCGGATCCACAGCAGTTTTTGCTGCGATGTACAGTACAATAATATCCTATGGATATTAAAAACCGCAGTGCAGACGGTGCAGATTTTTCCGCGCGGTTTTCCTGCGGTTTCTAAACCGCAGAAAGAATTGACATGTCAATTCTTTCTGCGGATTCCGCTGCGGTTTGCCATTTCCTCCATGGTGGAGATGAAAAACCGCAGGGCAAAACCGCAGGCTAATCCGCAGGTAAAACCGCAGGTCTTTTGACCTACAGATTTACCTGCGGATTTTACAAAATCCGCATGGCCAAATCCGCACCCTAATCCGCAGCGTGTGCACGTAGCCTAAGGGTATGTGCACACGCTGCGGATTCTGCTGCGGATTGATACACGCGGATTTTGCAAAAACCGCAGGTAAATCCACAGATCAAAAGACCTGCGGTTTTACCTGCGGATTAGCCTGCGGTTTTGCCCTGCGGTTTTTCATCTCCACAATGGAGGAAATGGCAAACCGCAGCGGAATCCGCAGAAAGAATTGACATGTCAATTCTTTCTGCGGTTTAGAAACCGCAGGAAAACCGCACGGAAAAATCCGCACCGTCTGCACTGCTGTTTCCATTTCCCTTAGGATATTATGGTACTGTACATCGCAGCAGAAACTGGTTTTCTAAATATTTTACAAATATAAATGTGAAAATTGTGACGTCCGTTTGTATACAGCCCTCCCTAAGGCCGGGTTCACACTTGCGGTTGGGTAGAGTACGTAGGGCTGCGTACTTCCTCCCTTAAAGGGAATCAGTCACCTCATTTTTGGCCTATCAGCTGCCGACACCGCCATCAGGGGCTTATCTACAGCATTCTGTAATGTTGTAGATAAGCCCCCCCCCCCCTCGATGTAACCTGAAAGATAAGAAAAACAAGTTAGATTATACTCACCTGGGGGTCCTGGGGGATGGGTGTCTCGGTCCAGTCCGGCGCCTCCCATCTTCTAGAGATGACGTCCTCCTTCTTACTTCTGCTGCGGCTCCTGCGCAGGCGTAATTTATCTGCCCTGTTGAGGGCAGAGCAGAGTACTGCAGTGCGCAGGCGCTGGGAAAGGTCAGAGAGGTCCTGCGCACTGCAGTACTTTACTCTACCCTCAACAGGGCAGAGAAAGTACGTCTGCGCAGGAGCCAAGGGAGAAGTAAGAAGGAGGACGTCATTGCTAGAAGATGGGAAGCGCCAGACCGGACCGCGACAACCATCGTACCGGACCCCCGGGTGAGTATAATCTAACTCTTTTTTTCTTATCTTTCAGGTTATATCGGGGGCTTATCTACAGCATTACTGAATGCTGTAGATAAGCCCCTGATGGCGGTGCTGGCAGCTTATAGGCCGAAAATGGGGAGACAGATCCCATTTAAGCTACACCTACTTACACACTTCTTCCCTTAAGCTCTGCCTACTTCCGCATGCATTCTTTGTACTTATCTTTAACCCTTTAATGACAACAGCTTTTTTCAGTTTTGTGTTTTCGTTTTTCGTTCCCCTTCTTCCCATAGCCATAACTTTTTTATTTTTCCGTCAATATGGCCATGTGAGGCCTTTTTTTTTGTGGTACGAGTTGTACTTTTGAAAGCCATCATTGGTTTTAGCATGTCTTGTACTCGAAAACTGGAAAAAAAAACTTCCAAGTGTGCTGAAATTGCAAAAAAAAGTGCAATCTCACACTTTTTTTTGGCTTTTTTGCTAGGTTCAATAAATGCTAAAACTGACCTGCCATTATGATTCTCCAGGTCATTATGAGTTCTTAGACACCAAACATGTCTAGGTTCTTTTTTATCTTAAGTTGTGAGAAAAAAAATTCCAAAAAGTTTGCTGGAAAAAAAAAATTGCGCCATTTTCCAATACCTGTAGCATCTCCATTTTTCGTGATCTGGGGTTGGGTGAAAGCTTATTTTTTACGTGCCGAGCTGATGTTTTTAAGGATACCATTAATGTGCAAATACGTTCTTTTGATTGCCCATTATTGCATTTTAATGCAATGTTGCAGCGACCAAAAAAATGTAATTCTGACTTGTTGATTTTTTTTTCCCGCTACGCTGTTTAGTGATCGCTGTATTAATCTATAACAAGTAGATGTTCTTTTTTTGTTGCAAGTAAACAGTCATAACTTTTCACTCTTGGGGCTATTATGTAGTAGGGCAAAGATAAAATTTAACCCATGTAGACATTTTAACCTGTTCGGGTACTCTGCTAATTTAAGAAGTTTGATGATATTTACCCTGACATTTGAAAGGCGACATTTCTGGCCAGTGTTGTTTGTGTCTCTGGTTTCTTGTATTCCTATATTTAGCCTGGAGGCAATGACAGCTGAGCAACAGGCTGGTTAAAAATACAGGGCGCTCACAAGGAGGACAGTGGTTCAAATTCAAGGTCTGTCTGAGAAACCTGAACATCTTCTCATCCATTGTCATACCATATATACACTGTTCAAAAAAATAAAAGCAACACTAAAATGCCACATCCTAGTTATCACTGATAACATATTCCATTACATGCTGATCCAACTTCAGTGGAAATGCCTCAAAACAAGGAAAATGATGCTCAGTACTGTGTGTGGCCTCCACATGCCTGTATGAGCTCCCTACAATGGGCATGTTTCTGATGAGGCGGTGGATGTTCTCCTGGGGGATCAACTCCCAGACGTGGATTAAAGCATCAGTCAACTCCTGGACAGTCTGTGGTGCAGTCTGTTAGTGGATGGAATGAGAGGTACCAGATGTGCTCGATTGGATTCGTCTCTGGCGAACGGAAACGCCAGTCCATAGCATCAATGCCTTCATCATGCAGGAACTGCTGACACACTTCACTCACATGAAGCCTAGCATTGTCATGTGAGTGAAGTGATTAAACAGAGTCAGCATGGGTTTGTAACTAATAAGTCATGTCAGACTAACTTAATTTCCTTCTATGACGGAATCACTGATTGGGTGGATCAAGGAAATGCTGTAGATATAGTATATCTTGACTTCAGCAAAGCATTTGACAAAGTCTCTCATACAATCCTTATTGAAAAAATGACTAAGTATGGAATGGACAAGGCAACTGTTAGGTGGATTCATAACTGGCTTGGTGATCGGACCCAGAGAGTGGTCGTAAATGGCTGCACATCCAGTTGGAAGAATGTCTCAAGTGGGGTACCACAGGGCTCTGTCCTGGGCCCTGTATTGTTCAACATCTTTATCAACGATTTAGATGAAGGAATTGAGGGCAAACTGATTAAATTTGCTGATGACACAAAGCTGGGAGGGATAGCTAATACTAGAGAAGAGAGAAAGAGAGGATTCAAAAAGATTTAAATAAACTGGAGAAGTGGGCAGCAACTAACAGAATGGTTTTTAACAGGGAGAAATGCAAAGTACTACATCTGGGCAATAAAAATGAAAAAAGCATATACAGAATGGGAGGAATAGGGCTTAGTGACAGCACATGTGAAAAAGACTTGGGTATATTAATAGATCACAGACTGAATATGAGTCAACAATGTGATGCAGCAGCAAAAAAGGCAAATGCAATTCTAGGATGTATTAACAGAAGCATACAGTCTAGATCACGTGAAGTCATTATTTCCCTCTACTCCTCTTTGGTCAGACCTCATCTGGAATATTGTGTCCAGTTTTGGGCACCACATTTTAAAAAAGACATCAACAAACTGGAGCAAGTTCAGAAAAGAGCGACCAGAATGGTGACCGGTCTGCAAACCCTGTCTTATGAGGAAAGGTTGCAGGATTTGGGATTGTTTAGTTTGCAAAAGACAAGACTGAGAGGAGACTTAATAGCTGTCTACAAATATCTAAAGGGCTGTCACATTGTAGAAGGATCAACTTTATTCTCATTTGCACAAGGAAAGACTAGAAGCAATGGGATGAAACTGAATGGGAGGAGACACAGATTAGATATTAGAAAAAACTTTTTGACAGAGTGATCAATGAGTGGAACAGGCTGCCACGAGAAGTGGTGAGTTCTCCTTCAATGGAAGTCTTCAAACAGAGGCTGGACAGGCATCTGACTGGGATGATTTAGTGAATCCTGCTTTGAGCAAAGGGTTGGACCAGATGGCCCAGGAGGTCCCTTCCAACTCTACGATTCTATGATTCTATGATTCATGCATCAGAAGGAACCCAAGACCCACTGTACCTGCATATGGTCTCACAATGGGTCTGAGGATCTCATCCCGGTACCTATTGGCAGTCAGGCTACCTCTGGCGAGCACATGGAGCGCTATGCGGCCCGCCAAAGAAATGTCTCCCCACAGCATTAATGACCCACTGCCAAACCGGTCATGCTGAATGATGTCGCAGGCAGCAGAACGTTTTCCACAGCGTCTCCAGACTCTGTCATATCTATCATATGTGCTCTGTGTGAACCTGCTCTCATCTGTGAAGAGCACAGGGTGCCAATGTTGAATCTGCCCATCTTGGTGTTCTCTGGCAAATGCCAGTTGCACTGCACAGTGTTGGGATGTAAGACACCCACTTATGGACATCAGGCTTCATGCCACCTTCATGGAGTCTGTTTCTGACAGTTTGAGTAGACACATGGATGATGAGGGCCTGCTGGAGGTCATTTTGCAGGGCTCTGGCCCTGCTCCTCCTGTTCCTCCTTGCATAAAGGAGGACGTAGCCGTCCTGCTGCTGGGTTGTTGCCCTCCTACAACCACCTCCACGTCTCCTGGTGTACCTGCCTGTCTCCTGGTATCGGCTCCACTGGACACTGTGTTGACAGACACAGCTACCATTCTTGCCACAGCTCGCATTGATGTGACATCCTGGATTAGGTTCCTATTACATTGTGACCAGAGGATTAATATGAAGCTCTATGGCACCAGTGCAAATTCTGTAACATGGCACCTACCTGCCATGTGTCATCTATACTGCTTCCAAAGTTGTAGACCAGGGCCCAGATGTGACTGTTTCTTATGAAACCCCTATAGTTGTCCCTCCGGTTGGGGTGCCTGCAGACGAGCATAGGAAAAATTGTCAGAATTTCATTCAGAAAACGGGTGATTGTTTTTCTCCTTTTCATCAGATTTTCATCTATGAGCCATCCGTGTATTCATTTTTTTTGTCCATGTGCAAATGTGCAATCTGTTTTCATACAACTCCATTAAAACGTGTACATGATTACACACAGTTTCCTAGGTTTATAATATAGATCTATCCTTAAAAATCAGATGGCGATTTATATGCTTGTCTGTATGAGCTTAATGGGCAAAATGATAAGATATTAATTCTCTTAGCAAAATAGAGAAGAAAGGAATCCTGACACTCCTTTAGTCTGCCACCTATAACTGTCGGCAATATTGGTACATTACAGTATAAATTGGGATATATTTACTTTAAAGGGGAAAGGTTAAATTACATTCAGATGCCCCCCAATGTACAATCCCGGCTGCACCACTCTTTCACTGCCATTACAAATGTCATACAGAGAAATACACAGAAATTCACATTCAGTTGCCTCTTTTTATAAGCATCATGTCAGTTTTAGGCTGTGTGCACACGCTGCGGATTGTCCTGCGGATTTCTCTGCGTGGATTTGTCAAAAACTGCAGGTAAATCCGCAGGTCAAAAGACCTGCGGTTTATCTATAGTTTTTCTGCGGTTTAGCCTGTGGGTTTCCCCTGCGGTTTGGCACCTGCCATGGAGCAGGTGCCAAACCGCAGCGGAATCCGCACAAAGAATTGACATGCTACGGTCTTGAAACTGCAGCAAATCCGCAGCGTCTGCACAGCGGTTTTCATTTTGCATTGATTTTAATGGTACTGAACAACACAGAAGAAACTACTGCAGATCCACAGGACCAAAACTGCTGCGGATGCGCAGCAGAATCCGCAGCGTGTGCACACGCCTTAACCTCTGACTTTGCTCATATCTGTATTTGTATAGTAGTGCGGATATTTTACTTGCAAATGCCATTCATCCAGATCGCTATCCTTACTTATCAGCCTTGGAGATAAGACAAGTTGTAACCTGAAGCTCCTGAGCATCAATGGGAGGTTTGTATTACAATCAAAGGTGATACCTCTATACTTAAGCACCATTGACAATAGGTATTCTTTCAACTGGCCTCCTCCCCTCTCCCTTCACTTGATTAGAGCATGCTTAGCTAACGCTTCTATACTAATAAATAGTATGTGACTCAGTCTGTTGCTGCTAATCTCCATATAAAGAACAGAAAGTATGGGCTAAACATTAGGTCAAGTGGCCACTGTGACAAATGGCAAATGTAATATAGGCAGTGATATGAAAACAACAAAAATACATTTTTATAAAACAAATACTCATCATAAAACGTCAGTGTAAGCAATAGGTAATTTTAATATCCCTCGCCTTCACCAGGCAAATATACTTGCAAACAGATGAATCATGAGTGTCTTTGACTGTCCGCACCGTTGGGAGTTCTGTGGTGTCTAGATAAGAGTTTTGAACAAGGGAGGAGCCCCGGTCCCAGAACATAAAACCACGACCAACATCCTTAGTTGTTAAGCAAAAAAAACAAAAATGAGATTAACAGCGCTTCTTAGGATCGATCTCTTATTCACAGTATTTCAGCTCACACATGGGACTAAACCATTTAGCCATTCATTGGCTTTAGTGCATGTCTTGTTACATTTCAGTGTTAAGAAAAAGGGAGATAATCAGAAAGTAGAACTTGTTATAAAATGTAATGTGTAATGTATCCTGTTCCAGTCTTATGATTGGCAGAAAAGGATATTTGCTGTGAAGCTAGTCACTGCAATGAGCCATGAGGCAGGGTAGTCAACCGTTACGGGGTCAGATACCAATAAAGCACGGAGTAATCTAAAGGGGAAAGACAAAGCCGAAGTCAGGTTATGGTCCGAGGTCAGAATACCAGGAAGATGGGGGATCAGACCAAAGGGGCTAGGCAAACGGATGGAACAAAGTCCAAGGTCAGGCAGCAGTAGATCAACAAGCAGAGCACAGAAATGCAAAGTAAATCACTGTGCAGATGATCTGAGACTGAAAACTCAGCTCTGTAGCTGGGTAATCACCTAGAACAGGGAACAGCTGAAAGAAGCTCAGCACCTCCCAGACCCAGGTTGGCTGAGCTGTCCATGAAAACACTGATAGTTCAACACACCCCTGCACCAGACTGGATGACTGAGCTGTCAGTTACCGCGTCCAAGACACACGGAGCGGAGGAATCGTGACAATTGCAGCATGTGTCTGGTGCGATATCAATAGCTGCTGCTGCCGCCATCAAGATGTTCTGGCTAAAATATTTAATAGGCATTCTTGGTATCTAAAAAGTAAAATTTCTACACTCAGTCAGATCAAGGTCATCACAACTGCTGTGATCTGTTTTCTTTTTCTAAAAATTTTTTCTTAACATCAGAATCTAACTTGTGTCATTATAGCATGTAAAATTAAAAGCATGTCTGAATTTACCCTACATCTGGGCATACACGTTACATAACTTTTGTACACCTTCTTGTATTCTTCTACCCCATACTTTACATTGCAGTTATGCTCTCTACTGCAAAGCAGACTATACATTGAGATGTAAACCTGGCACACATGCACAACTGATTATTACTTTAAGACTAGGTCTACACGTTCTAGAGATTACAGTGCCACATTGCATCTAATAATTTCCTACGGTGCTGCACTGTGACCTGCCACTTACACCAACTCAGCGCTTGATGGCTGCTTTGCTTTGCTTTGGTTTCACTCTGTGGTCCAACTCATCCCAAACGATCTGAATTGTGTTGAGGTTGGGGGATTGTGGACACCATGTCATCTGATGCAGCACTCCATCCCTCGCCTTCTTGATCACATAGCCCTTACATAGCCGGTAGGTGTTTTGGGGGTCATTGTCCTTTCGCACCACAATTTTCTTTTCTTCTAAGTGCAGACCAGTTGGGATGGCATGTTGTTGCAGAATGCTGTGCGAGCAATGTGCCTTGAATGTGAAATAATTTGCCAGTGTCACCAGCAAAGCATCCCCGCACCATGCCACATCTTCCTCCACACTGTACAGTATGCACCACACATGTAAGAAACTTCCGCTCACCTTTTCTGCTTCTCTCAAACACATGGTGGTTGATACCCAGAATCTCATATTTTGAGTCATCAGACCACAGCAGAGGTTTCCACTGACCTAATGTCCAGTCCTTGCGTTGTTTGGCCCACACAAGTCTCATCTTCTTGTTTGTGGTCCTGAGTGATGACTTTTTTTTTTTACAGAAGTTTGACCATAAAGGCATGCTTCTCGCAGTCACCTCTGGACAGTTTATGTTAAGATGTTTCTGCTACTTGATGTCTGGGCATCATTTATGAGTGCTGTTATTTGAGGTCCTGTCAAATTTCGGTTTCTGAAGCTGGTAAGTCTAAAGAACGTATACTCTGCAGCAGAGGTAATTCTTTGACTTCCTTCCCTGGGGCGGTCCTCATGACAGTTTATTCATAGCAATTGATGGTTTTAATGACTCAACTTGAGGATGCCTTCAAGGTTCTAGCAATTTTCTAGACTGACTGACGTTCATGTCTTAAAGTAATGATGGAATGCGATTTCTTTTTACATAGTTGAGTGGTTCTTGTCATTTTCTGGTTTGAGGGTGGCAAACAGTTTCTCAAAGCAGGTGATTTCACAAATCAACTCTTGATGATTCATACCTATACAATGGAAGCCATTCCACGCCACTGATGAAGCTGCTTGAGACAATGTTAAAGGGGGTGTAAAGTTGTCATCAGGGAATACATTGAAGAATCTGAAGTTTAACACATATACTGCTTTTTCACATTTGTTTCTTTATCCTTGTTTCTATATTTGCTCCTTTATGGTTTTGCTGTCTTCAGTCTGAATATACAAAATGCACATTCTAATAAAAACTAAGAAAACTATTGATTGAACAGGTGTGTCCAAATTTTTGCCCTGTACTCTATTACTTAAAATGATGGCCAATCAGGGTAAAGCTGTCAGTCATGCAGAATACAAAACTAGTCCCTACCTGCTGAGGGGTTCACAACTCCCTTGCTCCTGAAGTTGAATGAATAGACTGTCATTTTGGTACAAATTACTGCAAAATTGGGACTGAGTTAGTTGTCTGCAGTGGGCAGATGAGATGGACACTCATTGATTTAATACCCCATGGTGTTTTGTACAGATAGAAAGTGTCATGACCCTAAAAGAAAATACAATTCAAAAAAGAGGAAAGACAAGTACAAAAGATTGTTTCAATTTAGGAAGTGCAACTAATGTAAATATTTATGTAACAAACACGAAAACTTCCTGCAGAAAAGAAACCACCTTTTGTGGTGACAGATGTGGGTTCCAGAGCCATTTTACTCTGGGTGACTCTGCACATGGCACTTTACTGCACATATAACAAAAGACTGACTCAGGAAACTGGTGTGAACAGGTGCAAACTAAGAGTGCCCATTTCTATACATAACAAACAAAGTTGCACTCTGCAGTGCTAAAGCATGTAAATATGAAATATATGAGATATAAATAGCATTACTGCTCTAGATAATAAGAAAAAATGGGGATACTTAGCACATCATTTGTCTCATGCATGCCCAGCAGCCAACGACAAGGTGGTCTCCGGATTTACTGGGAACCTATCTAGTGTGAGCACCTCTCTAAGCCTAAAGCCTAAATTTATGGGTAGGTGGGATCTTGCCGCAATTAAACCTCCTGCAGCCTGTGGCGGTTTTAGTCCCAGCAAGATCCTACCTGCCCATAAATTTAGGATTTAGCCTTAAGCCCCATTACCCACAACGATATTGTGAACGATAGCGTTGCAATGTCACCAGTTTGGTGACGTTGCAGCGATGTCAAAACGACATCATTGCGTGTTACATGTAGCAACGATCAGTTGGCTGATCGTTAATCATTACCAAATGGTCTGGGCCATAATTCTATCTTTGGTCTCCCACTGGGCAGCACACATCGCTGCGTGTGACAGCAAGAGACCAACGATCAGCGACGCTGGGAGCTGGTATCCAGGGTAAACAGCGGGTAACTTAGAGCCGCGTGGTGCTTAGTTACCCGCTGTTTACCTTGGATACCAGCTTGCTCGCTGATCCTGATCACTGGTGCGTCTGTCTATGTGACTGCTCACCAGTGATCAGCTATGTCCCAGCGATCCCATCCACGTCGGATCGTTGGTGGGATCACTGGGACATTAAGGGGCCCTTAGAGAAGTGTTCATACTAGATAGGTTCCCAGCAAAACCAATATGCATAATTATGTCCCTTATAACGGGTGTTTTCTGCTCACTGCTAGATTTGCTTTCTCCCAGGATGAGCCGACTGTTTGCTTTGCTTAATTCTATTACACTCAATGTCGGATAACTTTCACCACGTTAGCTGTGCATTAACCATTTTATGTACATTTGGAATTATCCAGTGTTTAGTTCAAGTAGCAGCCGCTCTGGATTCACTGAAGCGTGACAATGGGACATCTGTTATAGTGTTTACTCTGTGTTACAAGGGCAGTAAAATCTCTGTAATTATAGGAAACCGTCCTCCTATCACAGAAAGTGTCGTCCTGATCTGCTAAAGATATCCGCCGTTGTTGTCTTGTCAAACAGAAAAGGGGGACCTCATTGCGCTGGATCTTGGTGGATCACATTTCCGTATTCTGCGAGTGAAGGTCTCACATGAGAAGAAGCAGACAGTTCAGATGGAAAGTGAGATATATGACACACCTGAGGACATTATTCATGGCACTGGAACACGGGTAAGAGTTTTGTGCACATAAAAAGAGTTTATTTTACTAAGAAAAAAATACCCAGAGATCTTTGGCCTCAATTTTTTCAAGTTTTTATGCCAGAAATCTGGTGCATAACACTTTAAAAAGCCAGAAAACATTTGCACCCCGCGGCATGGTCCAGACATTTTGTGACTCTTACTGTTTTCACAGCAGTTTCCAACAGCGCCGCCAAAATGGGCGGAGTTAGAGGAAGCAGTGATGGGAATGGTCGTGGCGAGCTGTGGCACGCCTTACGTCACAAATCTTACTCCAGTTGCCGTTGACTCCACTACATCCTCTCATCAAGACTGAGATGAACAACAACGATCTTGTTAAATTGGGGCTTTGATGGCAGTCACTATTAGTGGCCATCATAATGCAGAACATGCAAGTATTTTCAGTGTGGAGAGTGGAGTAATCAGTTGCCGCCACCTCTAAGGATTGGGCATACTGAAATCCAACATGCCGGACCTTTTGCCCTCGGACAATTTTTAAAACACCTATTTAGTCATAAAGGTATACATGAATAAACACATGGATCACTGGAAATGGTAGAGGAAATATTGCAGTACACATTTTATTGTGAGTGACATGTATTTTAAAGTGACCCTTTAGTGACTCTAAGTGGTCTATGTATCGTCAATATACCTGGTGCCTGGAGCATGTCTGTCACTCCTAAAGCTAGCCATATACATCGGATAACAAATGATTGTTTAGCCGACAGCTATCTCTTCCCATCTTCCCCATGCACATGAGTAAGTCCCTGCATGTCTGCGCACAGAACAAAAGGATCGGGCAATTCATTTCCAACTTCCTGATCCTTTTGTTCCCTGACGCAATCTGTTTATGGGATAGTCAAGAGACACCCATACATAGCAAATGGTCAACCAAACCCTTCTACTTTTAACTACTGTGTATAGAAATCACTTATGACAATGAAAAAGTGGAAATAAAATATGTTATAAATGAGAGAAGTGTTCATGAGGAGGGAACAAGCTGTATTGACTACAGATTAGTCTGGAGCCCCTACTTACTGAATGAAAGACAGGAATTAGGAAGCTGTCACTAGGTTTTTGCCATTTAGTCTGAGAGCAGCATAACGTAGAGACTGAGACCCTGATTCCAGTAATGCGTCACTTACCGGCCTGTAGTTTCAATAAAATCAGTTTTCTCAACACGTGATTAACACTATAGGACTAGTAAATCTGCTGTCATATACAGTCATGGCCAAAAGTATTGACACCCCTGCAATTCTGTCAGATAATATTCAGTTTCTTCCTGAAAATGATTGCAAACACAAATTCTTTGGTATTATTATCTTCATTTAATTTGTCTTAAATGAAAAAACACAAAAGAGAATGAAGCAAAAAGCAAAACATTGATCATTTCACACAAAACTCCAAAAATGGGCCGGACAAAAGTATTGGCACCCTCAGCCTAATACTTGGTTGCACAACCTTTAGCCAAAATAACTGCGACCAACTGCTTCCGGTAACCATCAATGAGTTTCTTACAATGCTCTGCTGGAATTTTAGACCATTCTTCTTTGGCAAACTACTCCAGGTCCCTGATATTTGAAGGGTGCCTTCTCCAAACTGCCATTTTTAGATCTCTCCACAGGTGTTCTATGGGATTCAGGTCTGGACTCATTGCTGGCTACCTTAGAAGTCTCCAGTGCTTTCTCTCAAACCATTTTCTAGTGCTTTTTGAAGTGTGTTTTGGGTTATTGTCCTGCTGGAAGACCTATGACCTCTGAGGTAGACCCAGCTTTCTCACACTGGGCCCTATATTATGCTGCAAAATTTGTTGGTAGTCTTCTGACTTCATAATGCCAAGCACACAGTCAAGCAGTCCAGTGCCAGAGGCAGCAAAGCAACCCCAAAACATCAGGGAACCTCCGCCATGTTTGACTGTAGGGACCGTGTACTTTTCTTTGAATGCCTCTTTTTTCTCCTGTAAACTCTATGTTGATGCTTTTGCCCTAAAAGCTCTACTTTTGTCTCATCTGACCAGAGAACATTCTTCCAAAATGTTTTAGGCTTTTTCAGGTAAGTTTTGGCAAACTCCAGCCTGGCTTTTTTATGTCTCGGGGTAAGAAATGGAGTCTTCCTGGGTCTCCTACCATACAGTCCCTTTTCATTCAGATGCCGACGGATAGTACGGGTTGACACCGTTGTACCCTCGGACTGCAGGGCAGCTTGAACTTGTTTGGATGTTAGTGGAGGTTCTTTATCCAACATCCGCACAATCTTGCATTGAAATCTCTTGTCAATTTTTCTTTTCCGGCCACATCTAGAGAGGTTAGCCACAGTGCCATGGGCTTCAAACTTCTTGATGACACTGCGCACGGTAGACACAGGAACATTCAGGTCTTTGGAGATGGACTTGTAGCCTTGATATTGCTCATGCTTCCTCACAATTTGGTTTCTCAAGTCCTCAGACAGTTCTTTGGTCTTCTTTCTTTTCTCCATGCTCAATGTGGTACACACAAGGACACAGGACAGAGGTTGAGTCAACTTTAATCCATGTCAACTGGCTGCATGTGTGATTTAGTTATTGCCAACACCTGTTAGGTGCCACAGGTAAGTTATAGGTGCTGTTAATTACACAAATTAGAGAAGCATCACATGATTTTTCGAACAGTGCCAATACTTTTGTCCACCCTCTTTGTTATGTTTGGTGTGGAATTATATTTAATTTGGCTTTAGGACAATTCTTTTTGTGTTTTTTCATTTAAGACAAATTAAATGAAGATAATAATACCAAAGAATTTGTGTTTGCAATCATTTTCAGGAAGAAACTGAGTATTATCTGACAGAATTGCAGGGGTGTCAATACTTTTGGCCATGACTGTAGTCTTCCATATTCATGAGCTCTGTATAGCCACTCATACAATACTGATTGACAGCTTTCTGCATATGCACAGAATATTAAGAAATCTACCAATCAGTGCTATGGGTGGGGTTATATAGAGCTCAGTATTCTGAGAACTGATAAATCTGCAGCAGAGAAAACTGTAATTTTATCACAATGACAGCAAGGAGCCCATGAAATGGACACAACGCTGGAATCAGGGTCTCTGTCTCTACATTATGCTTCTCTGAATTGGGGTAGCAAAACCCGCTGACAGACGATCTATAATGCTACCTACAATTCCCCTGGTGTAAGAGCTGCAGATGTTATTTTGTTGCTTAGCAGGCTAGCATGTTCTTCTAAGCCCAAGGGGGATAAGAGTCACTGATGAGAGCAATGTATTAATAACCATATATATATATATAGGTCCAAAATACAAAGAAAATGTGTCATCTTTAACTTTACCCCTTTTAAAGATCATTTCATCTTCAACTTGCTTAACTGTTCACAATAACAGTAATTTTGACCAAGGGTGCCCAAACTTTTACATGCTACTGTATTCAAGACTAGAGAATGTAATATGCTTCTTTATATATTTTGGGAACCAGCACCTTATCTATTCATATGCTTTGTCTGAGGATGCATCATCATTCAAGCGAATAGACTAAAATTGCAATACCAGACACAGTACAGCTGTGGCGCTGTTTCTGAGAGAGAAACACAAACCCTTTTTCTACTAAAGCAGTTGAGAAAGATATGGCCCGCACATCCGAAAATCATACATTGTTCTAAGGCCAATATACACTGCTCAAAAAGATAAAGGGAACACTAAAATACCACATCCTAGATATCACTGAATGAAATAATATCCCACCGAGGTCTGGATTTGAAATAATACTCAAAATTAAAGTGGGAAATCAAATTACAGGCTGATCCAACTTCAGTGGAAATGCCTCAATACAAGGAAATGATGCTCAGTAGTGTGTGTGGCCTCCACGTGCCTGTATGACCTCCCTACAATGCCTCGGCATGCTCCTGATGAGGCGGCGGATCTTCTCCTGAGGAATCCAGACCGGGATTAAGGCAACAGTCAACTCCTGGACAGTCTGTGGTGCAAAGTGGTGTTGGTGGATGGAACGAGACATGATATCCCAGATGTGCTCGATTGGATTCAGGTCTGGGGAACTGGTAGGCCAGTCCAGTCCATAGCATCAATGCCTTCATCATGCAGGAACTGCTGACACACTTTAGTCACATGAGGCCTAGCACTGTCATATATTACAAGGAACCCATGGCCCACTGCACCTGCAAATGGTCTAACAATGGGTCTGAGGATCTCATCCCGGTACCTAACTGCAATCAGTGAACCTATGGCTAGCAAATGAAGGGTTCTGTGGCCCTCCAAAGAAATGCTCTCCCCATAATATTACTGACCCACTGCCAAACCGTTCATACTAGAGGATGTTGCAGGCAGGAGATCGCTCTCCACGGCATCTCCAGACTCTGTCACATCTGTCATGCCAAATCTGCCAGTCTTCCCTAACGGAAGGTAACGCATATATCCGGTATATATTTTTCCATGGGAGCCTATGGGCAACTGATGATATTGCATGTCCATACAGTGACATCCATCAGGGGTATATGTTGGATATATGTCAGAAGATCCTCACAATTTATACCTCCAACAGATGCTGCAAAATGTGTGAAAACAGACATGTCCCACGGGCATGCTCAGTAGAACGAAAGGAGGACAGTCCCTGGAGTAGCTCGCTGCTGACCAGCATGCGTTGCTATAGCTGGACCAGAGGTGGCAGCAGCAACCAAACCCACAGTGCTAGTCTGAGCAGAGCGCCAGGATTGATGAGTCTGCTGAGCAGCCTCCTCTGAGGCCGGAAGATGAATGGGAGACTGCCAAAGGCAAGGCTCGGGATTCCTGCTGTGCACCGACAGGAGCCCAATGCCTAACATACTCTCAGTGTAGGAATGAATGGGTAACATGGATTTATGTCTTTTTACATCAATTAGGGAATTTGCTCCTAAGACTTTGTGGGGGCATCACACAACACATTACCAGACCCCAATCAGAGGACAATAAAACTTTCACTCCTTATCTATGAACTGGTCCAATATTTATGGCCATAACTGTCTCGCACTCCCTGTCTTATCTATTGCATTTTTTCTGTGCTGTGTTGTGCATAGATATGTGAGTCTTCGGATTTTGTATTAGTCAATGCCTGATGAAGAGACCTGAGTAGTCTCAAAAGCTTGCAATGTATTACCATCTTTTCAGTTAGCCATTAAAAGGTATCAACCACTGAGGACTCTCAATCCTGAATATTTTTCTATCTACTGGCTAACACGGTACAAAGATATACATCTTTCCTGTATTAATATGCTTATAGTTCTTTTGTATTTTATATATCATTAATGCTTGAGAAAGTTATATCACCAATTTGTTTTGTATTGTGTTTGATACTGAAAATTTCATAAAAAGAGTCATAGAAAAAAAAAATTTGTAAGTGTGTTCAATACTTACAAATGAAATAACGGCTATTCTATCTATCTTTCTGTGCAGTATAAATACACACATATATATATATATATATATATGTGTGTCACTGACAAATATACTGTATATATATATATCTCTGAAGAGCAAAGCGCTGCCATAGTAACTAACTACGGTTAGTTATAACAAATTATATTGATTATATCTATATATATATAAAGCTGAGTGTAGAGCCCCGCCCACTTCGCATAGCCACATTCACTATAATATCCCACATCATCCCGTCAGCCAGAGCCACCGGACTACTACCCCTAATATCCCACATCGTCCCGTCAAAGCCTCCAGACTACTACCCCTAATATCCCACGTCATCCCGTCACAGCTGCCGGACTACTACCCCTAATATCCCACATCATTCCGTCAGCCACAGCCACCGGACAACTATCACTAATATCCCACATCATCCTGTCACAGCCGCCGGACTACTACCCCGAATATCCCACATCATCCCGTCAGCCAGAGCCACTGGACTACTACCTCTAATATCCCACATCCCATCAGCCAGAGCCACCGGACTACTCCCCCTAATATCCCACGTCAGCCAGAGACACCGGACTACTACCCCTAATATCTCACATCATCCCGTCAGTATGGGGTCAGAACCAGAGCGCTGAGTGGAACGGTCCTAACTTCCATACCGGGGATCCCTTTAAAAGAGGCCTGACGTCAGAACCAGAGCGCTGAATGGATTTTCCTTGACTTCCATACCAATGATCCCTTTAATAGAAGCCTGGGGTGAGAATCAGAACGCTGAGGGATTTACCCTATCTTCCTGACCGGGGATCCCTTTAAGAGAGGCCTGGGGTCAGTACCAGAGCATTTGAAGGTAATTGCCCTCACTTCCATACCGGGGATCCCTTTAAGAGAGGCCTGGGGTCAGAACCAAAGCGCTGGATTGATTTGCCCTGACTTCCATACCGGAGATCCCTTTAAGAAAGGCGTGGGGTCAGTACCAAAGCGCAGCATGGATTTGCCCTAACTTCCATACCAATGATCCTTTTAAGAAACCCTGGAGTCAGAACCACAGAGCTGAGTGGAACGGTCCTAACTTCCATACCGGGGATCCCTTTAAGAGAGGCCTGGGGTCAAAACCAAAGCAGAGGCCTGGGGTCAAAACCAAAGCGCTGGATGGATTCGCTCTGACTTCCATACGAATGATCCCATTAAGAGAGAAGATGTGCCTATGGGATAGAGGATGTGTGATGGGTATATGGGCACGGGAGGGAGGGGGGATTCATTTGCTCTCTGCTCATTTCTGGGGGGCAGACAATGGCTGGGAGCTTATGTTCCCGGGGATGCTCAATTTCTCCCACCATGTCAGTGTCTGCTGAGGTGTTGTCAAGTGGGAAAACGTGCTCATAGCAACCAATAATAATAATAATAAATTTTATTTCTATAGCGCCAACATATTCCGCAGCACTTCACATTTCAGAGGGGATTTGTACAGACAATAGACATTACAGCGTAACAATAATCACATAGATTATAACAAATACCAAGAGGAATAAGGGCCCTGCTCGCAAGCTTACAGTCTATGAGGAAAGAGGTAGACACGAAAGGTGGGTGGTAACAGTTGCCCTGATTGTATGGACCAGCCATAATGTTAAGTATGTAACAGTACAGACACAGAGGGCTAATGGATGCATAAAGCATGTGGGAACATGATGCAGGGAACCTGGTTATGGTAAAACTTTTGGCTGTGCCACACAGGGATAGATTAGGTTAATGTGTTGAGGCGATAGGCCAGTCTGAATAAATGCGTTTTCAGGGCACGCTTAAAATTGTGGGGATTGGGGACTAATCGTATTGACCTGGGAAGTGCATTCCAAAGAATTGGCGCAGCACATGTAAAGTCTTGGAGATGGGAGTGGGAGGTTCTGACTATTGAGGATGCTAACCTCAGGTCATCAGCAGAACGGAGGGCGCGGGTAGGGTGGTATACTGAAACAAGGGAGGAGATGTAGGGTGGTGCTGAGCCATGGAGGGCTTTGTGGGTGAGGGTAATAAGTTTATACTTCATTCTGGAGTGGATGGGTAGCCAGTGTAATGACTGGCACAAGGTAGAGGCATCGCTGTAACGATTGGTGAGGAATATGATCCTGGCTGCAGCATTCAAGACAGATTGGAGAGGGGAGAGTTTGGTAAGAGGGAGACTGATTAAAAGAGAGTTACAATAGTCGAGAAGAGAATGAATAAGAGAAACAGTAAGAGTTTTTGCAGAGTCAAAAGTAAGAAAAGGTCGAATTCTAGAAATGTTTTTGAGGTGCAGATGACAAGAGCGAGCCATTGATCGAATGTGGGGGGCAAAGGAAAGCTCGGGGTAAGTATGACCCCAAGACAGTGGGCATGTTGCTGGGGAGTAATAGTGGAACCACACACGGAAATGGCAATGTCGGGTATAGGTACATTAGTAGCGGGAGGAAACACAAGGAGTTCAGTCTTTGACAGGTTCAGTTTCAGATATAGTGAGGACATGATGTTAGACGCAGTGTTTAGACAATCGCTGGTGTTTTCTAGAAAGGCTGGCGTGATGTCAGGAGAAGAAGCGTATAATTGGGTGTCGTCAGCATAGAGATGGTACTGGAAACCAAATCTACTGATTGTTTGACCAATAGGGGCAGTGTACAAGGAGAAGAGGAGGGGGCCTAGAACCGATCCTTGAGGAACCCCAACAGTAAGGGGAAGGTGAGAGGAGGAGGAACCGGCAAAAGATACAGTAAAGGAGCGGTCAGAGAGATAGGAGGAGAACCAGGAGAGAATGGTGTCCTTGAGGCCAATGGAACAGAGCATAGTGAGGAGGAGCTGATGATCCACAGTGTCGAATGCTGCAGAGAGATCCAAGAGAATTAGCATGGAGTAATGACCATTTGATTTAGCTGTTAGTAGATCATTAGAGACTTTAGTGAGGGCAGTTTCAGTAGAGTGTAAAGAGCGGAAACCGGATTGGAGAGGGTCGAGAAGAGAGTTATCAAAGCGACAGCAGATAAGACGGGAGTGGACCAGGCGTTCTAGGAGTTTAGAAATGAAGGGAAGATTAGAGACAGGTCTATAGTTAGAGGCACAGTTTTGGTCGAGGAATGGTTTTTTAAGTAGTGGATGTATGATGGCATGCTTAAATGAGGAGGGAAAGATACCAGAAGAGAGAGAAAGGTTAAATATTTTAGTTAGGTGAGGGGTGACAGCAGGGGAAAGGGATTGGAGGAGATGTGACGGAAATGGGTCACTGGTGCAAGTGGTTAGGCGAGAACATGCAAGGAGCCTGCTTACTTCTTCTTCTGTGACTGGTTCAAAATCAGAGAGCGAGCTAGATGCAGTGGGGGAGGGAGGACGGTGCATGGTATGAGGAGATTGGGAGATAATTTCCTATCAAATCTGGTCAATTTTTTCTTTGAAGTAATTGGCCAGATCGTCAGCTCGGAGCTCCGTGGTTGGGGCCTGTACTCTTGGGTTGAGTAGAGAATGAAAAGTGTCAAAGAGACGTTTTGGTTTATTGGACAGTGAGGTGATGAGGGTGTTGAAATAGGTTTGTTTGGAGAGGTGAAGGGCAGTGTTGTATGTTCTAAGCATAAACTTATAATGGATGAAATCTTCGTGTAGATTGGATTTTCTCCACAGACGTTCGGCGCACCTGGAGCACCGCTGCAGGAAACGTGTTTGCAGGGTGTGCCAGGGTTGTCGCCGTCTGTGTTGTGGTGTTCTATTTATAGGGGGTGCAAATTCATCCAGGGCACTTTGAAGTGTTTCATTGTAATGCTTCAATGCAGAATCAGGACATGAGAGGGAGGAGATAGGGGCCCATGAAGACTGCAAGCTCTTCATAAGTTTCTGGGTGTTAATGGCCTGTATGTTTCTATAAGTATGGACAGTGGGGGTGACCTGAGCAGCCTGGCAGTTCTTGATAGAGAATGAAAGAAGATTGTGGTCAGAGAGCGGGAGAGGGGAGTTTGCAAAATCATCCACTGCACAAAGCCGAGAGAAGACCAAGTCGAGGGAGTTTCCGTCTTCATGCGTTGGAGAATTAGTAAGCTGCGAAAGGCCAAACGAGGAGGTTAGAGATAAAAGGTGAGTAGCAGATGGGGAGAGGGGAAGAGCAATGGGGATGTTGAAATTTCCCATGATGAGGGTAGGGATGTCACAGGAGAGAAAATGTGGAAGCCAGGTGGCAAAATGATCCAGGAACTGATGGGAGGGGCCGGGAGGACGATACACCACCGCCACTTGCATGGAGAAGGGGGTGTAGAGTCTGACGGCATGGACCTCAAAAGAAGGGAAGACTAGTGAGGGTAGTTGAGGGTGTTATGAATGAGTCACCGTAGGAGGCAAAAACAAAAATGCTAGCTAAGTCCAGAAAACCAGAGAAGTTGGCAGCTATCGGATTGCAGACCCCTGAACCTATCAACAACAGCTACAGTAGCCGTGGGGGGTTCCTACGATGCCCTAGACCCCTCGATCACAGCCGGAGAACTGCCTAGCCTAAAGACAGAAAGGGAAATCTAAACTGCCCCAGAGCAGACCCCAAAGCAATAGGCAGCCCCCAACATATAATGACGGTGAAGCAAGAAGAAAAAACACTAACACAGATAGAAAGATAGACTGAGCAAATGATGGGGCCCAAGCTAACTAGACAGGACAGGATAGGAAAGCTGCTGTCTGCAATCTGCGAAAAACCCTATGAAAATAAGAGCCAACAGACTGACAGGGAAAAAGGCCCTGAAGACGCTAGGCTTCAAAAAGACTATGTCAGTACTCAGGTATTTTCTGAAGACAGAGCAACCGACAAAAAAGGAATTCAGCTCACCCCAGCAGGGAATGGCAGAATCCAGAAAAGCAAGGCAAACTAAAACCAAAACACAAATGCAAAAAGGCAAAGCAGAAAACTTAGCTTTTGAGGAGCAGGAATCAGACTGGTCTCCTAGAATTCCACAGAGAAATCACCAGCGAGGAGGAAGGGCGTCGGCTGCCTTATATCCAGTCAGAGATCCCCGTCGCCCAGTCATCCTCTCCCAGCTCAGGTGCTTGGTAATCAGCCTCACTACCTTCCTTCACCAGAAGAGGGAGTTCATCAGACCTCAATGGTGAAGGGGAAAATGAACTCATAACATGAGGGATAACCTGAAAGGTACATTTTGGTGATAGGAGCAGACCATCGCCTCCACCTGCTCTATTGTCTGATCTTGGGGTATGAGAGAAGTGTAGTCCCCCGTATGAAAGAGCAGCAGCAGCGGTAGTGTCTGACTGCTGGATCCAGGTTTCAGTAAGAGCCAGGAGGTTAAGAGAATTAGAAAGGAAAAAGTCATGAGTGAAGGAGAGTTTGTTACACAGTGAGCGAGAATTCCAAAGGGCACAATTAAGAGAGACAGATGGCATGCAGGGAATATTAATAAGATTAGAGGGGTTTCTGAGTGTAGCAGTTGGGGGTTTGACTTTCTATAACATGGGGGACCAAGGTTGTTAGCAATGTCTCCTGCGACTAGAAGAAGGAGGATAGAAAGATTGAGCAGATGGTTAAGTGATTTGTGAGAGCGTCTCTTATGTTGAATGGTGGGACTGACTGGATCTGTGCAATTTAACAATGTGAAAAGAGCGTAAGTGCTATACATAGGAGAGGAAAGGAGTGTAGAGAGTTAATGCCAGGGCGGTGGATGTGTGTGAATGCAGCGGCCAGGATATAAATTACACAAATGCATATGGTATATATTTGTTGTACTCCTATTGTACAGGGAGTAGATGTATATAAATGTCTTACCTGTCTCCTGCCCTATCTAACTGCCATGTTATAACTGCCAGTACTTTGATACATGTACTTCGATTACATGTGCATAAATGCCCCCTGCATAAATGCTCCCCCAAGCTTATTTTAACCAGCTCTGGTGAAATGAGAGATGCTTCGTGATTGGTTGCAAGGAAAACTGTTGCTCATAGCAACCAATCACAGCTCAGCTTCTTTTTAACAGCTCTGGTGAAATGAAAGATGCTTCGTGATTGGTTGGTAATACACACATACACATATACATACATTCAGTTTTATATATAGAGATATATATACACCTATTCTATGTGTATATATGTATTCTGTCTATTCTTTTCTAACCTGTCAATGTGATTTTACTGTATAGCCACATATGAATTGCTGGCTTTTCAAAGGACACCGGTGCGTAAAAATCGCACAGCACTCGCATGTTATGATTGCTGTGCAAGTGCTGTGCTATTTTTTTATCGCACTCATTGACTTCTATTGTGGGATGCGATCCGATTTGCGATTCCAATCACAGCATGCTGCAATTTTTTTTCCAGCCCGATCTTGATCCGATCCGAGCAGATGCAGATGAGCACACCATCATAGATTAACATTGGTTTGAATTCAATCTGATTTTTTTATCGGATTGAATTCATCCAATTTCATCGCAAGTGAGCATGAGCCCTTAGAAATATTTACTTAGAAAACTGATGACTTGTTCAATACTTATTTAATGTAATGTTTTGGCAGGTTAGGACGCAGTGCTCTAAATATTAATAACAATTCACTGACTTGTGATACAGAAAAATTGGTGACGTGTTCAACACTTATTCACCTGCTTTGCCTGTCTCACCTTTTGTAAGATGTATTCATTTTCTTTATTATTCCTGCAGTAATGTAGTATACTGTTTTTCTTTATTCCACTAGCTTTTTGACCATGTTGCTGAATGCCTTGGAGACTTCATGGAGAAGAAGCAGATCAAAGACAAGAAACTGCCAGTTGGATTCACCTTTTCCTTCCCATGCAGTCAGTCAAAACTAGATGAGGTAACATAATCCACATACGGCTAGTGAGTAATTGTTAGATAAGTAACGCGCAGGCAGAGGAGTAAGGTCAGGATCACACATGCGAGAAACTCGGACGAGTCTCGCATCTTAATACCCGGCACAGCCGCCGGCACTCGGGAGCGGAGCTTGCTGCATAGAAATACATGCAGCTGCACGCTCAGCTCTCGAGTGCCGGCGGCAGTGCCGGGTATTAAGATGCGAGACTCATCTGAGTTTCTCACATGTGTGATCCCAGCCTAATGCAAAGTTTCTTGGTCCCAGTTATGGAGCAAACAGGCCCTTGGGCAGGGGCAGACACTGACAGCTTGGAGCCCTGTGCAAGAAATATGTCTGGGCCCTCCTCCCTGCCCGTCATGCCGCTTATGATGATTGCCCTCATTATCACAGCCCTGCAAGCAGGGGCATACAAGTTCTATTTGGGCCCTCACACCTCTTTAAATATATAGATTATAGATTTATATTTTATTACTGAAATGGGTGTATATCTCCATTAGCATTGGATTCTGCTGAGTTCAACCATGTACATATTATATTAAATTAAAGGGCTTGACTTTTGCTGTATTCATTGTCTATGGAACTGATGTAAATAGCCACTCAGTAGGTCTATAGATAATGAATAGAGTACAGGCCAAGCACGCACAACTCTGCTGCATTCAGGACAAGAAGGCAGACCCCTGTTCTCAGAATCCCTGGAGAGGCAGTGGTTGGATCCTATGGATTGGAGATAACTTGATTATTTGGTGAATAACCCTTTAAAGAGCCAGGCTGATTTTCCTATTCTTTACAATTACAATATGACACATTAACCAAAAAACAAATATGTTCACATATACAGTGGGTACGGAAAGTATTCAGACCCCTTTAAATTTTCACTCTGTGTTTCAATGCAGCCATTTGGTAAATTCAAAAAAGTTCACTTTTCCTCATTAATGTACACTCTGCACCCCATCTTGACTGAAAAAAACAGAAATGTAAAAATTTTTGCAAATTTATTAAAAAAGAAAAACTGAAATATCACGTGGTCATAAGTATTCAGACCCTTTGCTCAGACACTCAT
The DNA here is from genome assembly GCF_039654945.1 of Dendrobates tinctorius. Taxonomy (NCBI): domain Eukaryota; kingdom Metazoa; phylum Chordata; class Amphibia; order Anura; family Dendrobatidae; genus Dendrobates; species Dendrobates tinctorius. The sequence goes on along the minus strand of NW_027361823.1, from coordinate 4,855,113 downwards.
ATTTAAGTCACATGCTGTCCATTTCCTTGTGATCCTCCTTGAGATGGTTCTACTCCTTCATTGGAGTCTAGCTGTGTTTAATTAAACTGATAGGACTTGATTTGTAAAGGCACACACCTGTCTATATAAGACCTCACAGCTCACAGTGCATGTCAGACCAAATGAGAATCATGAGGTCAAAGGAACTGGCCAAGGTGCTCAGAGACAGAATTGTGGCAAGGCACAGATCTGGCCAAGGTTACAAAATAATTTCTGCAGTACTCAAGGTTACTAAGAGCACAGTGGCCTCTATAATCCTTAAATGAAAGAAGTTTGGGACCACCAGAAGTCTTCCTAGACCTGGCCGTCCAGCCAAACTGAGCAATACTGGGAGAAGAGCCTTGGTGAGGGAGTTAAAGAAGAACCCCAAGACCACTGTGGCTGAGCTCCACAGATGCAGTCAGGAGATGGGAGAAATTTCCACAAAGTCAACTATCACTGCAGCCCTCCACCAGTTGGGCCTTTACGTCAGAGTGATCCAACAGAAGCCTCTCCTGAGTGCAAGACATATGAAAGCCCGCATAGAGTTTGCTAAAAAAACACATGAAGGACTCCCAGACTATGAGAAATAAGATTCTCTGGTCTGATGGGATGAAGATAGAACTTTTTGGTGATAATTCTAAGCGGTTTGTGTGGTGAAAACCAGGCACTGCTCATCACCTGCCCAATACAATCCCATCAGTGTAACATGGTGGTGGCAGCATCATGCTATGGGGGTGTTTTTCAGCTGCAGGGACAGGACGACTGACTTCAATTGAAGGAAACATGAATGCAGCCAAGTACAGAGATATCCTCCTGGATGAAAACCTCTCCCAGAGTGCTCTGGATCTCAGACTTGGCCGAAGGTTTACCTTCTAACAAAACAATGACCCTAAGCACACAGCTAAAATAACGAAGGAATGGCTGGCCCAGCCAGAGCTCTCACCTAAACCCAATTGAGCATCTCAGAGACCTGAAAATGGCTGTCCACCAACATTCACCATCCAACCTGAAGGAACTGGCGAGGATCTGCAAGGAAGAATGGCAGAGGATTCTGAAATCCAGGTGTGAAAAAACTTTTTGCATCATTCCCAAGAAGACTCATGGCTGTACTAGTTCAAAGAGTGCTTCTACTCAATACTGCGCAAAGGGTCTGAATACTTATGACCATGTGATATTTCAGTTTTTCATTTTTAATAAATTTGCAAAAATGTCTACATTTCTGTATTCAGTCATGATGGGGTGCAGAGTGTACATTAATGAGAAAAAAATGAACTTTTTTGAATTTACCAAATGGCTGCGATGGAACAAAGAGTGAAAAGTTTAAAGGGGTCTGAATACTTTTCATACCCACTGTACAAGCATATATTCATATACACATAGATACACACACAAATGCATACACACATTCATAAACACTTACACACATGCATAAACACACACATATATACACATGTATAAACAAATGCACACATGCTCAGACTGACACATGGGGCTGGCTCCAGGTTTTCATGGGCCACGGGCGGAAAAGTCTCTCCTCCTGTTCCCTCTTTGACCGGTTACAATCTGGCTTCCGACTGCGTCACTCAACTGAAACTGCCCTAACTAAAGTCACTAACGACTTACTAACCGCCAAGAGCAAGCGACATTACTCTGTCCTCCTTCTCCTGGACCTGTCCTCTGCCTTCGACACCGTAGACCATTCCCTCCTGCTACAGACTCTCTCATCTCTTGGCATCACAGACCTGGCCCTATCCTGGATCTCATCATACCTAACAGACCGAACATTTAGTGTCTCCCTCTCACACACCACCTCCTCACGTCGCTCCCTGTCTGCCGGTGTTCCCCATGGCTCTGTCCTAGGACCCCTACTATTCTCCATCTATACCTTCGGCTTGGGAGAGCTCATAGAATCCCACGGTTTGCAGTATCACCTCTATGCCGACGACACGCAGATCTACCTATCTGGACCCAACCTCGCCTCCTTACTGACTGAAATCCCACAATGTCTGTCTGCTATCTCAGCCTTCTTCTCTGCTCGCTTTCTCAAACTGAACATGGACAAAACAGAATTCATCATCTTTCCCCCATCTCACTCTGCCCCTCCACCAGACCTATCCATCAATGTCAACGGCTGCTCTCTTTCCCCAGTCCCGCACTTTCGGTGCCTTGGGGTGATCCTCGACTCTGCGCTCTCTTTCAAACCACATATCCAAGCCCTCACCTCCTCCTGCCACCACGAAACCACAAAAACACTAGTGCATGCTCTTATCATCTCCCGCCTCGACTACTGCAACCTCCTACTCTCTGGCCTCCCCTCTAGCACTCTGGCTCCGCTCCAGTCCATCCTACACTCTGCTGCCCGACTAATCCACCTGTCTCCCCGCTATTCCCCAGCCTCCCCCCTATGCCAGGCCCTTCACTGGCTTCCTATTGCCCAGAGGCTACAATTCAAAACCCTAACCATGACATACAAAGCCATCCACAACCTGTCTCCTCCATACATCTGTGACATGGTCTCTAGGTACCTACCCGCACGCAACCTTCGATCATCTCAAGATCTCCTTCTCTACTCCCCCCTTATCTCTTCTTCCCACAACCGCATACAAGACTTCTCCCGTGCTTCCCCCATACTCTGGAACTCCCTGCCGCAACACATCAGACTCTCACCATCAACGGAAACCTTCAAGAAGAACCTGAAGACCCACTTGTTCCGACAAGCCTACAGCCTGCAATGATCCTCGGTCTACTGAACCACAGCAAGACCTGCTCTACCCTCTCTTACTATATCCTCACCCATCCCTGTAGACTGTGAGCCCTCGCGGGCAGGGCCCCCTCTCCTTATGTACTTGTGTGTCCCTTGTCTTACACATGTTTATATTTCCCCTTTTCACATGTAAAGCGCCATGGAATAAATGGCGCTATATAAATGCATAATAATAATAATAATAGTTGGCCCCTTTAGCAAATACCACAATTCATGATGCACAGATACAGCAGAGAAATATAGGGATAAGATTTTACTTACTTCTGATATTACATGAATGATATCTATTGTAAATTCTAGAATACCATACAGCAGCGGGAATTCAGATGACTGAGGGTCCACAAGTTTCAGTGTTTCAGTACCTGTAGTATTAGAGGTCAACGGAATTTTGATAAATGTACCTTATGTAGGGATCCGCTCTGGTAGGTAATGGCAGGGCTGCAGTAACGAGGCAACACACAGGCTTAAAGTCTAATTTCAGTGGTTTAATGTCACTTTGCAAACACCAGGTTAACAGAAAGTAAGGAAAAACATAAATATACTCCAGCTTGGAGAACCACTGGTCCCAGACTCACCCCTCGCACGGGACGGGCTTAACTAAGCGGCTGCCATGTCCTGCGGCATCCGCCAGGTGCCATTCCCAGGGTTGTTGAGAGTCTTGCTGCTATAGTCCTGCAGCACGGGGATCCTGTATACAAGTTCAGGCTAAGTCTAGCCAAGTTCCTGTAACTTCCAGACACACACTCACCATGTGCCAAATACCAACCTCCATTACATAGCCCATAACCCCTCACCGGTGAGGTAGACATCACATGGGCTGATCACGTGACAATGACATCATCGCAGGTCCTGTCTTTAGGGAAAAACCCGGCCAAACAATCTGCTGGGAGAAATGTATCTCCCATCCAGTAAAACACCCTTTACTGTACCACACCTACCAGTAGAAAATGTCCTTTGCTGTGTACTCTTTACAAAAGTAAATTTCCTCCTATATAGTCCTCCAAACCGTATAATGGGCCCCATATATTGCTTCATACAGAATAATGGGCCCCATATAATGCTCCATACAGAATGGGCCCCATGTAATGCTTGATATATATATATATATATAAAATAAATGCTTACCTCTCCCTCAGGTCCGGTCTGTTTAGCGACTTCTGTTTCTCTGTAGTGCTCAGGATAGAGGGTGCGCGGTAGTGATGTCATCGCGTCCTATGCCCTGAGACATCACAGAGTCAGAGGACACGGAAGAGACCGGAGCTGCGGAGGAAGAGGGAGAGTCAAGTATTTCAAACAGTTTAAAGCATGGGTGGGCACCAGCACTTGTCAGTTGCATTGGGTGGTGATGCTGGCCCTGGCTGCCTGCAAGGGCCCCCATCCACCTCCGGGCCCCTTTGCAGCTGCAGCGGCGGTATGTCCACCCCTGCCGTTGGGCTCATTTAGGCTCCAGAGTCAGGATACAAAACCATGCCCCTGACTGGCCATCAATTATGATTCACTAGCCTACCTTAATGGGAATGTGTTAAAAATTGTATCCCCCAGGCAACTAACATGATTGTGTAGCCCTGTAAAAGATAAAAGGATAGACTGGCTTATCATATAAAGGGCTATACAATCATATTAACGGTTTTGGGGGAGAGGTCAACGTTTCTGACATGTTACCTGTAATTGGATAATGATGATTATATCTTTCTGTAGCAACTGAAGGGGACAAATTGCATTTTATGTATTTCCGCATTTCCCAATTAAATAGGAGTATTTTTGCCACTTTGGTGTCAATGTCTCCAAATACAAAACCGTGAGATATAGAGAAGTACAACAGTTTTATCATAGTTTACCTCTGTCCTTCTATAGAAGGGTTACTGTACGTCACTAGAATATGCCACTTATTTCAGTATTATTGCTACAGGGTGTGCTGCTCACATGGACCAAACGATTCAAGGCCAGTGGAGTCGAAGGGATGGATGTGGTTAAACTGCTGAACAAGGCCATCAAAAAAAGAGGGGTGAGCCTTTGTGTGTTTTGAGCAGAAGTTGAAAGTATTCTACACAGAAAGAAATAAACTTCTAAAAATGAACTTTCAATGTATTATGACAATTATATTGAATTGCTGATATATCTACGGTTGCCTGGTAAGATCTATCAGTATGACCTACGCAGGGTTTCTAGAGCCATCTTATTTTGGAAGTGTAGATGGTCACCGATGACTAACATTATGTACTGTGATTCCCATAAATGCATCTATGGTAAAATATGAATGATTTAATGAATGATGCATTAATCATATATGACTTATTCTTAATAAGGATTTCACAATCCTCCTAAAGGGAATCTGTTAGCAGGTTTTTACCACGTAATGGTGCATAATGTAGAGGCCGAGACCCTGATTCCAGCGATGTGTCACTTACTGGGCTGCCTAGTGTAGTTTTGATAAAATCACTGTTTTATCAGCAGCAGATTATCATTAGAGGAATAGGAAACCTGCTGCCAGCTACTCAAGTATATTAAAAGCGCTGTACAACCCTGACCCCACCACTGATTGGCAGCTTTCTATGGGCAGAAAGCTGTCAGTCAGTGATGTGGGCGGTTATACACAGCTCAACATTCACAGAACTGCTAGATCTGCAGCAGAGAAAACAGTAATTTTATCAAAGATACAGCAAGTAGCCAAGCAAGTGACATATCCCTGGAATCAGGGTTTCTGCCTCTATATGTTATATGCTGACAGATCCTTTTTAAATACTTTTATTTATACATTAGTAAGTTATTGCTTTCTTACTGTTTTGTTCTTGTTTATAGGACTATGATGCAGACATTATGGCCGTTGTAAATGATACTGTTGGGACAATGATGACTTGTGGATTTGATGATCAGCGCTGTGAAGTTGGCATAATCATTGGTAACATGATACAATCATTGTGTATAGGAGTCTAAAAATGGATAATTTGCCATTTGACTTACTGTGATTTATCTTCCCAGGTACTGGAACTAATGCCTGCTACATGGAGGAGTTGAGACACATTGATTTAGTAGAAGGAGATGAGGGGAGAATGTGCATTAACACTGAATGGGGAGCTTTTGGGGATGATGGATCTTTGGAAGACATTAGGACTGAATTTGATAGAGAGATTGACAGAGGTTCCCTGAATCCAGGAAAGCAGCTGTAAGTAACTGCACACATCCGAGGCAGTTCAAACCCTAAGGCTGTGTGCCCACGTAGCAATTTTTAAGCGTTTTTGCCGTGATTTTCGGTGCGAAAACGCAGCGAAAACGTTTAAAAATCGTGTACAGAATGCCCCCCATGCATTCTTATGGCATTCCGCACATGCTGTGCTAATGCTGCGCTTTTTTCCGCGGCGGAATCGCATCGCGGAAAAAATCGCAGCATGCTCATTCTTTTGTGCGGAATCGCAAAGAATTGCCGCGATTCCGCACCCATAGGAATGCATGAGAATCGCTTACTTCCCGCATGTGGCTATGCCCACCATGCGGGAAGTTAAGCGTCTCATGTGCGGTTGGTACCCACGGTGTGGAGGAGAGGAGACTGTCCTCCAGGCCCTGGGTACCATACCCCTGTAAAAACAAGAATAAAAAATAAAAAAATCGGGGTATATTTACCTTCCGGCGTCCCGCGCTGCATTCCCGGCCTAGCGTTCCCAGTAATGCCTTGCGGCAAGGCCCTTTAATGACGTAGTCTCGCGTGACTTTAGCGGTCTCGCGAGATCGCTATAGCAACGCGAGACTACGTCATCACAGGTCTCACAAGGCATTACTGGGAACGTTAGGCCGGGAATGCAGCGCGGGACGCCGGAAGGTAAATATACCCCGATTTTTTTTTTTTTTCAGCATTTTAACATTCTATCTTTTACTATTGAGGCCGCATAGGCGGCCTCAATAGTAAAAACCTGGTCACACTTGTCAAACACTATGTTTGACGAGTGTGACCAACCTGTCAATCACTTTCCAAGCGATGCTTCAAATCGCTTGGAAAGTGCTTGAATATCGCACGCGAAAATCGCGGCAAAATCGCGATCATAATCGCGGTAAAATCGCAGTGAAATCGCGCGGAAAAAACCGCGCGATTTCTGGGAAGGAGTCCGGTTTTTGGTGTGCGTTTTAACACGCACCGTGGGCACATGGCCTAAAAGTCGCTTTTGCATTTGTTGAATGTGGAGGAGCTACATTTACTTTGGTGGTTGATCCAAGTGTATGTGATGACTGTTCAGCCAACAGCAATTGAAGGTGTATGGGCAGGCACATTTTATTAAATTGTTGTATCTACGAGTAGTAGTGTTGATAGGTGGGGTCCAAGTTCCCCCACCAATTGCTCAAACCAAGTGGAAACATTTTTCAGAGGTCTGTAGAGGCTCAATGTACCTCAGCTTGTGCAATGGGGATTAGCCGAGCACTTGTTTGATCAATCAGTGGCAGTCCCTGGAATTGGACACCACCTATTAACACTACTGAACATGATCTGTTACATATCAAACCATATTTAAAAGCCTAGTTACCATTTAACTCTGTAAAATTTGTAAAAAGAATAATTGCAGACAAGGCATATTAGTGCCCTGCACTGCAGATTCCTAATCACAAAGTAGTCCTAGAGACACATTAGTGATAGCTACTATGGGCCAGTCAGTTATACTTACTGAAATGGCATTCTCCAAGGCCAAGACAGTGGACAAGCAGAGTTTTTAGAAACAGGAGGCCCATCTGTAGACAATCCAAAAAATGTTTTAACCTATTTATTTGGAGAATAGTAGTGTATATGTCCAGTTTTACCCTGACCCTGTTCCCTCGATTACTTCTAATGGTGAAGATGTCGGGGCCATGTACCTTGCTTTAGCTCCTGCATCTGCTTTCAGTTTGTACCCTTTCCCCATCCAGGGAAGACGGGAGTAGTAGTGAACCGTAATACACCAACCAGACTAACACGGTAATATAAACAGGGCTAAAGGAATGTCATGATCCAGGTTGGATGATGACAGATTTTGCACAAGTAACCTTTTTTTTCCTTTAAGCTGTTTGCTTAAAGTTAGTTTTGCCCCCGATGGCCATTAGGGTCATTACACTGTGGTTGTTTTAGTTCTAATTTTGCCCCCCGGTGGCCGTTAGGGTCATTGCACTCTGGTTACTTTAGTTTAGTTGCCCCCGGTGGCCACTAGTGTTATTGTACGTGATTTTGAAGCAGGTGTGATTCCCTGGCTCCTACCTATAAAGGAGTTGCAGGTGGTCTCACTCACTGTTGGTGATATTGCTCATTTCCAACCAAGTCTGGTGAAGGAAGGAACTACAGAAAGGAGTTCCTTGCAGCTCAGGGGAGCTCTGGTGTAATTGCTTCACGCGGAAGCTGAATTCAGGTGTCGAGCTTCAGGGGTGAAGCTGAACTTTGGTGTCGTACTCTGTTGCTGGGAGCAATAGCAACAGAGAAAAGCTAAGTGGTGTTTTTCCCTGTTTGTTACTTTCCTTGTGTGTGTATTAGTGCAGTGGTGGGATTAGTTTCTGCACCGTCCAATTCACTACAAAGGGATAGGTGCAGGGCGAGCTAGGGATTTGAGGTATCCAGCTTGTCGCCAGGTGCGGAACCTGCCTAGGGATCGTCAGGAGTGTAGGGACACTGACTCAGGGGAGTGCAGGAGGTCTCCACGTCCCCGTTCCCTATTGCAGGGCCCTCCATTGTAACTGTTTCCCCGGTGTTTCCCTTAACTCTGTTTAAATTCGCCCTGCTGGAGGCGGTGTATCCAGTCACACGTGACATTACAAGGAAAATGGTAATCATACAAATATACTCACAGAAATAATAGAGGTAAACACCGGGGAGTGGAGGATGGGGTAAAACCAAAGTAGGTGAAGAAGGGGAATTAGCACACACCCAAACCTAGCAACAGTCTCAGATAAATGCACCAAACGCCTTCTCAAACAACCACAAACCACCATCTCCTAACCATGCAGCATAAGCTACCCCTGGCAATGAGTGCTAGCCAGGGCCCAGATTATATAGGAGTAGGAGGGGCTAACAGTGAACAGTTGAGAGCTTTAATGCAGGAAAACATCAGTTAATCAGATTAATCCCTGCACCATTTAATATGAAGGTGAAGTGCTTCTAAACAAAGCAGGAGTAGGAAAAATCACACATTGCGACCTTCTGGCTCCTCTCTGTCACTGTAAACCCATGTTTATGAACCCCTTTCCAAAGTTGGACGTAATAATACGCACATGTCGGACTCCCTCCCTTTGATGTGGGCTCTGGCGCTGAGCCCACATCTTTCCCGGCACATGTCAGCCGCGGGTGTAATCAATCTATGACAGCAGCATTTAACTCGCACTTCAAGGAAGCGCTCCGGAAATCCCGCCCATCGGTGACCCCGTCACGTGATCGCGGGTCACCGATGGGTTGGCATGGCAACCAGAGGTCTCCAGCAGACCTATATGGTTGTCATAGCCAGATTACTATGAGTGCTGCCCGGTGGTCAGCGCTCATAACAAGTGAGCATTTCTGCCCACTTTCGGAACTTCTGGCAGTATAACTCCGCAGCATCCTGACCCTGGTTCAATGCCAATAAGGTCTTCTCAGCTTGATCAATAGCATTAGGTTCATCATACAACAACCCCAGGGCCTGAAAAAACGCATCCACATTAGCCAGAATAGGATCCCCAGGTGTCAGAGAAAAAGCCCAATCCTGGGGATCACTAAGCAGATTGCAGACCCCTGATCCTATTCTACTAGCAGAAGCCATGGAGCGTTCCTACGATGCCCTAGACGCTTCGTCACAGCTGGAGGACTAACTAAGCCTAAAGACAGAAAGATGAAATCTAAACTGCCCCGGAGCAGATTCCCAAAGGAATAGACAGCCCACAAACATATATTGTCGGTGAGACAAGATGAGATACAAACACAGGCAGAGAACAGACTGAGCAAACGGTGGGGCCCAAGCTGTCTAGACAGGACAGGATAGAAAAGATACTGTCTGCAATCACGCACAAAACCCTGAAAAAGTCCAACACTACTGATATACAAAAAACCTGAGATCACACGATCTCACCCCCGCTAGATCAGCACTCTGGTATAAACTGGCAGCAAAGCAAAAAGATACTAACATAACAGGGGACTGAACAAGCTGCAACATATGAAGCAGGGCCCAGCGCTGCCCCCAGCAGGGAGCATGCTGAACCCTAGCAGCAAAACAGAAAGCAAAAAAAAGACAACCAGATTAGATGCAAAGGATTAGCAAAAGAATCACTTAGCTGAACCATGCAGATCAGGCAGGGGACAAAAGAGCTCCAAATGCACACTGAGGAAATCACCAGCAACCTCCAAGAGCAGCCAGCTCAATTATATGCTCCCAGCCAGTAATCCCAGGTTTACAATTATCGTTGTCAGGTGGGGATCTTCCATCCACCTAGCCAGCTCCACTACTCTCAGCAACCACCAGAGGGAGCTTCGGCTCAGAACTCCGAGCAAGAGAATTCACAACACCGGAGTCTGAAATAATGTACCCCAGGAATGGCAAGGACGTCTGTTCGAAGACACATTTCTCGAGCTTGGCGTAAAGGCGGTTCTCCCTCAAGCGCAAGAGGACTTGGCGCACGTTTTTTCTGTGAGCAGACAGATCAGGGGAAAACACGAGGATATTGTCCAAGTAGACTACAACGCAGGAGTACAGCATATCCTGGAAGATGTCATTCACAAACTCCTGGAATACCGCTGGGGCGTTGCAAAGGCTGAAGGGCATGACCAAGTACTCATAGTGACCCTCTCAGGTGTTAAAGGCGGTCTTCCACTCATCACCGGAACGAATACGGACTAAGTTGTAGGCCCCACGAAGATCCAACATGGTAAAAATTTGTGCTCCTCTTAGCCGGTCGAAGAGCTCTGGGATCAGTGGTAGTGGGTACTTATTCTTGACTGTGATATCGTTCAGCCCTCAATAGTCTATGCAGGGACGGAGGGAGCCATCCTTTTTGACAAAGAAGAATCCCGCTCCTGCGGGTGAAGAGGACTTACGGATGAAACCTCTGGCAAGATTCTCTTGGATATATTCTGACATAGCTTGGGTTTCAGCAGACGAAAGCGGGTAAATTCTGCCCCTGGGTGGGGTAGCGCTAGGAAAGAGGTCAATCGGGCGTACGGACGATGAGGAGGCAGAGTCTTGGCCTCCTTTTTGTCGAAGACATCCTTGAAAGACCAATAAGCTGACGGCAGACCTGCAGGTGCTGAGGACGGACAGGTAAAGTGGGATGCATGGATGACAAGCACTTCTCTTGACAAGATGGCCACCAGCGGAGTATGTCGCCCGACCGCCAGCCCAAGATTTGCTCATGAGCCCGTAACCAAGGGAGGCCAAGAAGAAGTCCATGGGACATTGTCGACAAGACATGAAAGGAAATCTCCCGGTGTAGAGCTCCAACCTGCATCTCAATCTAATCGTGATATGGGTAACGGTCTCTTGCAAGAGTTTACCATCGACCGAAGCAATTACCCGAGGAGTCTCCAGGGATCTGACAGGAATCTGGTATTTTTTAACCGCCTCGAGCCTAATAAAGCCTCTTCAGAATAGTGCTTAAAGTCCACATGCAACAGAACATACACGATCAGGGGAGGAGAGGAGTCAAGTATACCTAGGTAGGCCTCTCCTACCACTCCTAGGCGGAGAAGTTTCCCGGTTTCTTGGAACAGGAGCGAAGAAGATGAGAAGGACTCCCACAGTAAAGACAAAGTCCTTGTGTGAGCCTCTCACTGCGACGCTGCTCGGCCATCTTGAAACGGTCCACCTGCATAGGCTCAGGAGCGGGGACCTCAGAAGAAGGCACGGGTCGTGAGCGGGGAGGACTGCAAGTAGACGGAGGGAGACGAGGAGATCTTCTCTCTCTGGCTGCCTCATGGGTACGCTCTTGAAAACGCAGGTCAATGCGTGTGGCAAGAGAGATCAACTCCTCCAAAGAGGTGGGAGTATCCCGACCCGCCAGTTCATCTTTAATCCGACCGGACAGGCCACGCCAGAAGGCCCCCACAAGGGCCTCATTGTTCCAACCGAGTTCGGAGGACAAGGTGCGAAACCGGATGGCATATTGTCCTAGCGATAGAGTACCCTGGTGGAGGTTAAAGAGAGACTCTGTGGCGGAAGCCAGACGACCCGGCTCGTCGAACACCTTGCGAAAGTGTCCAAAAAGATGGAAAGCTGAGCGACGAGGGGATCATCACGCTCCCAGAGAGGGTTTATCCATGCCAACGCCTCTCCCTCTAAGTGGGAAACTACAAAAGTAATTTTAGCACGATCGGTGGGGTAGTGCTGCGGCAAGAGCTCAAAATTCAACTGGCATTGGTTCAAAAACCCCCGACAATACTTGGGGTCAACCCTGTATCGGGGTGGTTTGCACAAGTGCGGCAGCGGGTGCGGGGCCGAAGCCTGGGCAGAAACGGAGGCAGCGGACTGCAGGGAAAGAAGCCGGCTATCTACCGACGCCATATACAGTAGCTGAGGATTTGGGCCTGGGTGTCGCGTTGCCGAGTGAGCTCTTGTTGGAGACTGGCTAGCTGGGATGCATTCCCAGGATCAGAGGATTGCAAGGAGGGCAGACGGGACTCCAAGGATTTAAAAAAGGACATGATCCTGGTCTGGTTTTCCCATAGGAACAGCAGCTCCTTTTGGGCTGAAGCTGTGTTACCAGCAGGGACCATGGCCTGATTATACTGTGACGACTCCTAGAGTGGACCTTCTGGGTCATGGCACCAACCTTCCCAGGGTGAGCTGGCCTAGTGAGGACCACCCACTATACAGAGAGTGTCAGAGGCAAGCCCCAGGGGGTATGGTACTGTCGGGGTCGTAAACGACAATAAATCCTCATTCACCAGTCATTCCAAATCATTGTGCGAGCGCAAAACATCTGGTACCAATTAAGAATGACTCAGACACGCAGCTGATTCAGTCTTAGCTAATGTCCCGCATCCACACCTGTCAGGAGCAGTACAACAACTGGCTTTATTTACAAATACACAATACTATATTGAGTGTTAGGGGAAGGCGTGCATTAGGCGGGGTTTATGCAGTATACATCTAGTGTCCAGTCTCTCTCTGATTCGTCAAAACGTCTCCCGATGGTTACTTCTTCTTCACATTCCTGAGTTATCTTTTTTAGGAGAAATGAAACTTAACTTAACTCTTTAGACACTGAATTTAAGTGAAAGTGAACACTGGCAGCCATCTTTAATACAGTTACATTTGCATTAGCAAGCAATTAGGATAAACTTATTGTTTCACAGTATAAAAGTATAAAAGTTATATAAGAAAATATATTTTCACCTTGACAATCCCCCCTAAACACTAAGTTTTTCCCTTAATGAAAGATCCTTCGAGACTGTCCATGCGATGGGAAAAGGGGAGGTGGATTTCTTCATCCAGACACCTCAGAAGCTCTCCCCTAGCGAGAGGCCTCCAGGCAGCTGAACCCTTCACTAACCTCACATGGAGTTCTCCCGCTGTCCCTAAACTAAGTCTCTTAACATCATCTGAGAATGGGGGGTTTTGTCTACTCTCTTGAGGGGAATATACTTAGGGATCTCCCCTAGATCAGTACCATCGTACTCTGGTGGGTCTACTTCTTGATTGAGGAAGGTGCCAGTCGGAGTTGCTTTGGCAATAACCTTTTTATACAAGGGAATAACACAACAAAGAGTTATCGATCCAATTACAAGGAGGGCAATCAGTACTATACAAGCTTGTTGAAGGAATCCCTTGAGTCCACCCAACCAGCCGGAAAAGAAAGATGTGTCTACTCCAGCATTAGTTTTCAATTCTGCTGCTAACCCAGTTATCTTTTTAAGGGCTATCATGGTTTTTCCATTCACTCCAGAGTTCTGAGGGATATAGGTACAACACTCCTCTCCCACCATCCCACAAACTCCTCCTTTCTCAGCTAATATCATATCAAGGGCTAGTCGATTTTGGAGTGTCATTCTAGTGTTAGGGCCCAATTCTTCAACTATACCTTGGAAGGCATCTTGGCTGAAATTGACAAACCTTTGTTCACTGTAATATATGTAATTGATCCATTCAACATTTTTATTAATCTGCACCTGTGGGATTATAGAAGCAAAGCCAGCATAGATCTGGTTCTGGGCTTTAAATTGGTCAGGCACCCCCCTTGGCACTCCAATAGCATCAATATATACTAGTGGATCTTCTTCATAACTCATATGGAGCTGATCGAGGCTTCTCCTTTTCCTGGTAGGTTCATCAGGTATCTTTGGATCCCAGGGTAGAATCTTGAACTGCATAGCTAGTTTAACAAGGGTGCATTGGCCTGTCCAGGCATTTGGCAACCTAGGACGGAGCTTACCATCTCCACATAACCAATAAATGTCATACATATATTGTGTATGTTTGATTAACAAGTCAGTATCTAGAGAACTATTCTCTTTGCAGAAACCTGTCTCGAAGATCCCTACTGGTGTACCTGTGGTGTCGTGGGAATTATAGCAGGTGTAATTGTCAGCTAATACAGTTACTTCTCCTGGGACCTTTAGTTTGGGTTCCTTATGAATTAGTGGGACGTAATCTGGGCAATCAGTGGGCTTCAAACCTTTCAACAAATTCATGACACAGGCAGTGGTGTTGTCATCAGGGAAAAGCAATGCATGTGTGTATAGGTGTGTATTCGCAGCAGCACAAGCAATACATCCTACAGAGATATTCTGGACTTTTACATTGTACCTCACCCATTCTAACCACAAATTTTTCCTTGGGGCTGTTTGTGTTTCTATGGAGAAAACCTCTTGCCAACTGAGACCTGGAATGGGGATCACTTCATTAACTACATTTTGCAAACGCTCACCTGGGCCTATTTTAGGTGTACTGGTAACGGGGGCCTTGGTTGGTCTGAAGCTAATATCCTGAAGCCGTATATGGCCTAAATACGCATAAGGTCCAGCACTAAATACATAATTATAATGCCTTCCTAGTACGAACGTCTGCAGATCAGCAGATTGAGGGCTTTCAAGATTTAGGAGAAGGGGGTGACAGCTTCTACCCCATTTACAGCCCCTAAATGGTTGCAGAAGGGCTGTTAGATGCATTCTCTCACGAAGACTCCTACCCGTCCCATCCTTGGGGAACATGGCTTCGCTAGGTTTATATCCCCAATCATTCCCCGTACTCCAGGCAGCATCTGTCCAATAATGACAATTATTGTTGTCTTGTCTGGTAACACACATATAGAACTGGATGATCCCCTCTACCACCCGTTCAGTCTCAAGGCACTTGACTACATCACAGAAATCAAATCGCCAGATATTCACCGGGGCTGTCAGGTTTACCCAGAGAATAAAGGGACCAGAATTCTTATTTACAATAGGGGCCGAAGAGGTAGGGGCGAGGATGGCCCCCAGTCCCAAGGTCAAAAACAACAGCAACATTTCCCTTCAGTCACTACTGTGACTAAACACTGGTTCGGTCTCTTTTACAGTGTGAAGCATGAATCCAGGTGCTCTTTCCTTCAAGTTTTACTGCAGTGGGGGTGACCAGGATCACCGTGTGGGGTCCTTCAAATCTCGGCTGGAGACAATCTCTGCGCACAAACTTTTTCACATACACCAGGTCTCCTGGCACAAAGTCATGGACCACGTCACCTGTGGATTCTGGAAGAGAAGCAGAAACTAGAGTGGGTGTTAGACAGTTCCTTAGACAATGCAATCACAAATTGTACAACTTTATCATTTGTCTCAGACAACTCTTGTGGCCTAATGTCTCCTATTTTAGGTGGAGCACCAAAAAGAATCTCAAAGGGAGTCAGGCCGTGTTTTCCCTGTGGGGTGTGTCTGATATGGTATAGGACCACGGGGAGCAAATCTGGCCATGGGAGTGGGTGGTCCTGGCTCATTTTAAGCAACTGGGTCTTAATTGTGGAGTTCATTCTCTCAACTTTGGCTGAACTGGAGGGGTGATAGGGGGTGTGCAGACCCAAATCTGTCCCTAACATGTGCCACAATTCCTCGTAGACATTGGCAGTGAAGGCTGGGCCTTGATCTGATTCAACAACTTCGGGAATTCCAAATCTGCACGAAATTTCAGTGATGAGCTTCTTAGCTGTAGTTTTGGCAGTCATGTTGGTCACTGAGTAGGCTTCGGGCCATCCTGAGAACATATCCACAGCCACTAGGACGTACTCATACTTTCCTGACTTGGGCATCTGAATATGATCAACCTGGATTCTCTGCCAAGGGTAGTCTGGTTTGGCAAGATGCTGAAGTGGAACCTTGGCGGTGGCTGTTGGGTTACAGATGGCACAGACTGGGCAGGCTCTTGAGTAGGCTGTGACAGTGGTAGAGATTCCTGGGGCCCAGTAGAGCTTCTTGATACAGGCCAGAGCTTGGTTCTTTCCTCGATGAGTTGATCCATGAGCCCATGCTGCAACGGCTGGATACATTCTTTTGGGTAGACAGGGTTTCCCATCCACCTTATAGAGTCTAGGAAATTGGTATTGTCCGGCAGAACTACGATTCCCATGAATGGCTCCTGCAGCTTCCCACTGCTTCTTTTCTTCTTTAGAGGTCAACTTTTGTTCTTCCCACAATCTCTCTTCAGGTGGTCGGGCTGGCTTCCAGACAGATCCGGTGGCAGGGTATTCCATTTCCATGTCTTCTATCAACTCCCTCTTCTTTCTTCGGGCTTCGGACTTCTCAAAGTCTCGTTCTTCTTCGGCTTGGGTAGCTTCTTTGGTTGCCTGTTCTCTTGTTTGTGCTCTGGTAAGCACAGGCATCACAGGTGTATCAGTGCCTTCCCAACAGGGTTTTTCTGGTGCTGTTTCTTCTTCTTCCCACTTTGCTGAGACATTCTTTATGGCAGCAGCTTTGGCAGCTTGATCTGCTAAATGGTTTCCTCTAGTCTCCTTCGAATTGACTTTCCCGTGAGCTTTGACCTTGATCGCCGCAATTTGTACAGGTAGCTCCAATGCCTTCATCAGGGCTTTAATCCTTAGTGCATGTTTAACAGGGGTTCCTGTAGCCGTAATGAACCCTCGGGACTTCCACAGGAATCCAAAATCGTGACAGATTCCATAGCCGTATCTTGAGTCAGTGTAGACATTGGCCGTCTTCCCTTCTGCTAGATAACATGCTTGTTGTAGGGCCACAAGTTCGGCTTCTTGAGCCGAAAGGTGAGGTGGCAAGGCTTCAGCCAGAAGGACTTCTGTTTCAGTGGTGACCGCATATCCAGTGTGGAACTTGCCATAAGAGTCTGCAAATCGAGATCCATCAGTCCATAGTTGCAAATCAGGGTTGAGAAGTTCTTGAGTTACCACATTTTGTGGTGCAGAGGCTTCTTGTTCCAGTGCTTTTACACAGTCATGCGGGTCATCAGGTGACCTCCCGTCTGGTAAATCCTTATACCCGTCAGGGAACTCCCCCCTAGAATGTGGAAGCAAAGTGGCTGGGTTGATGGTAGTACATTTCTGGAAGGTGATGTTGGAGGGCAGAAGTAGAGAGCACTGAAGTCTGAGATGTCTTTGGCTCGTTAGATGCTTAGGAGATGTTTGTTGGAGGACAGCAGAGAGATCATGTCCAGCTTGAATGACCAAGTCATGACCAAGTGCTATGTCAGCAGACTTATCCAGAAGAACATGGGCTGCATGCACAGTCTTGAGGCAGGAAGGAGCAGTTCTGGCAACAGGGTCTAGCCTGGCTGAGTAGTAGGCCAGAGGACGGAAACGATCAGCATGTTTCTGTGCCAGCACACCAGAGGCATGTCCTTCAGATTCTGAAACAAAGAGATGAAACGGCTGAGTGTAGTCAGGGAGACCCAGAGCAGGGGCGCTGACAACAGCTTCCTTGAGAGCCAGGAAACAGTCCTTTTGCTGAGCATAGATATACGGATTTTCAGCATGATCCCAGTCCGGTCCTCCAGTCTTGAGGCAATCATACAAAGGTTGCATGAGTCTTGAAGCATCCGGAATCCACTGTCTGCAGTAGGTAAAGAGTCCTAAGAAAGACTGCATAGCAGAGTATGTCTTTGGATAAGGGATATCCTCGATTGCATGTTTTCTGTCCTCGGTGAGGTGTCTCGAGCCTTGAGAGATGCAGTGTCCGAGGAAGACGACTTTCTCTTTGCACCACTGGACCTTGGCCTTTGAGACTTTGCAGTTGGCAGAATGAAGAAAAAGGAGCAAGGACTCAGAAGCAGCAAACAGATTCTCTTCAGTTCCACAGAGGAGTAGGTCATCAACATACTGGAGAAGCGTGACATGAAGATTCTGTAACACCCACGGATCCAGGGTCATCTTCATAGCATGAGTGAACTGGTTAGGGGAGTTCTGGGCACCCTGTGGTGTCCTGGTCCAGGTCAGCTGAGATCCTTGAAACGTGAAGGCAAATAAAAACTGTGAGTCTTCATGAAGCGGGACACTGAAGAGAGCATTAGCCAGGTCAATAACGGTGAAGAGTGTTGCTGAAGTAGGCACTTGAGAAAGCAAGGTGTTTGGGTTGGGTACCACAGGAGTTTCCAAGATGGTGGCTGAATTGACTGCTCTGAGGTCCTGTACAAGTCTGTACTTCGGAGAGTCTCCAGGAGCTGTCTTCTTCTTCACTGGAAACAGGGGTGTGTTACAGGGTGAAACACATCTGATTAGCACTCCAGAATGTAAGAGGGAGGTAATCTGAACTCCAAGGCTCCGCTCTTGGGCAGCCTTAAGCGGATACTGAGGTAGTCTGGGGTATGGGTGCCCAGGTTTGAGGTGGACTTTTACTGGAGGCACTTTGAGCAGACCCACATCCTCAGGTCCAGTTGACCACAGAGTGGTAGGTAGATTGGGCAAATCCGGGGAAGGTGTCGTTTGCAGAGTCATCATCATCAGAGGGAAAGCCTTAAGGACACAACGATCTTCAGTGCCTTGTTGTGAGGCAGGATCTTGTAATTGCAATTCCATCCCTTGATCACCGAAGATGATGGTAGCGTGAAGCCTTTGAAGGAGGTCAGCTCCTAGAAGGTTGACGGGGCAGGTTTCAGACACCAGAAATTTGGCAAAGACACCAGAGAATGGGCCAGCTGGGACGGGAACAGTGAGTGGTGATGAGGTTTGTTGACCTTCAACTCCAATACATGTGAGGAAATCTGAAGACAGGGAGATTGTAGGAGGCAGCTGAGATGAAGAGATAACAGAGGTGGCCGCCCCAGTGTCCACTAAGAACTTGAGAGGTTGATTGTCCACTTCCAGGGTCACTGTACCACAAGACGAGGAAGTACAGGTGGCGGGAAAAGTGGGCACCGGTTGGCCTGAACTTCATGAGTGTGGAGGAGGAAGAGGTCTCTGAGGGTGCCCCCTGCGAGGACAACTTCTTCTCATATGACCAGGGCTGGCACACTCCCAACACAGAGGTCTCCCTTGGTCATCACGAACTGGTCTGTCCCTGTAGTTTTGGCCCTGGGACCCTCTCGGCCTCAAGCGTGGTGATCCATACCGATCCTGAGCCTGATACACCATAACAGGTACTTCTGAGGCTTCTGCCATATACATGGCTGGTTTCTTCTTGCCTTTGTCCTTCTGTGCTTCCTTCTCAGCTTCCTTTTCTGCTTCTTTTTCTTCCCTTTGAAGCATTTTCTGATAACTCTTCACAACAGTGAGGGCCTGTTTTAGGGGACCATCAGGTAATTCGGGACGAAGCTTCATGACCCTATCCTTCAGTGGATTTTCCAGACCATCAATAAAAGCACGGACCAACAAGGCTGCCTGCGTCTTCACATGAGTTGAATAACCCAAGTCTTCAAACTGCATAGTTAGTCTGGCAGCGTATTTCTCCACAGCTTCACCAGATTCTTGTTGTATATCCTGTATTGATCCTGCTTCGTCACAGAGACGATCCTGGGCCCACTTTGTGAGTTGAGCGATAAACTCCTTTCCAGACTTGAACTTGTTGAGAGGTCCTGCTTTAGTGGGGTCCAATTCCTTCATGATGGTGGGGAGAAAATATTCGGAGGCTTTGATTGAGGTGATGCCTGATAGATCAGACCATGTAGCCCCGTAGATGCTCCTAGTCTGTTCCAGTTTCCTTACATACTGCATGGGAAATTTGTCCGGGTCAGGTAACTTGTTAACAATAGCATCAATTTGTACCGGAGTGAAGGGTTTGTATTTCAGCTTCAGCCCTTCTTCTTCTTCGTCATGTGTCACTGCCTCATCCTTCGGGGCAGTTGGGGGTGCTGTGGGTATTACCTCATCCAGGGGCTTTATACCTGTGTGCATCAGTGGTATCATGTATTCAGCTACCAAGGGCATGATGCCCTCTAATCCGGATTCATGGTAACAGACGATCCTAACTTCTTGTAAATCGAGATCTGGGGTTGATTGGAGACAATTCTTGATGACTTCAACGTGTTCCTTCATACAGGGGCCCAGTGGGTATCCAAAGAGTCCTGAAGATATCAATGGTATAGCCAAAGTTCTACGAGGAAGTGTATCTCTCCCTAGCCGTCCTGCAAAGATAAGCACTGTCTGTAAGGCGGTCTGCAATATTGTACGGCAATGCTCGGGTGTCCTGTAATCATATATAGGGCCTGCAGTGTGTAACACTATATCACAGGGCAAATTCCCTCCCTGGGTGGACATAGCGTCTCCTGGATGCAAGGGGCCATAATTGGTAAGGTAGGCCTGACACTCTTGGGTTATGGCTGGGCCTCCCTTTTTAGCTATCTGTTGGGCCAAACCACCTCTATGCGACAGGGTAGAGTTAGCTGGGTTCACTATGGCTCCTACCTGGTGGGTAACTATGTCCCCATACCCCACTGAGAAAAGAACCTGGGAGCCCTGAGGTGTGATGTAATAGCGTGAATGACAGGGGAACCAGATTTCAGGGTCATGGGGCAACCTAGAGGATTTGTTGAGAGGGGTAGGTAGTGGGCTCCTTCCGGGCCGGGGGGATTCGAACGGACCTAATAGCAGTGGCGGGGCAGGGGGAATTGTAGCAACCTGATTGTCAGAATCTTCTGATCCCTCATCATCTCCGATAGCTTGGCGCCTCATACGCATTACGGACCGGAAAGCCGTACTGCCGGTCAGGGCATCAAGAGTGAAGGGACCTTGACCAGGTGTATTTACAAATATCACAGTGGGTTGCACCGGGAGACTAGGCCCAGAGGCCGGAACAGAAACAGGAACATTAGAGGTGGGAACAGCATCGGTCGGTGCCGGAGGTTTCTCAGGAAGTGGTGGTCCGTGATAGTACTCGCCGGAAAGTGTTACCAGCGGACATAGTGGCTGGGGAGGAATTCCGGGTGCACCAAGATGGCTGCCGGTGGAGGCGTGGCATGCCCCACTTCCGTCCATGGTCTGGGCGGAACCCCAAGGACGGCCCGCCCCACACACACGGCAGGTTTCCACCCAGGTTGGATTCTGCACGCCACAAACAGGACACACCCACGCTTCTGGAGAGCTCGTCTTGTCGCCATTATAGGGCAGTGGTTGGGACTGCATTTTCATCATCAGTGGCACGGCGGCCATTTTACAATCTATAAGATCACAGTTCAAAGGCATTTTATAACCAAACACAGGTTCCGCATTGTCTGATCCTCCTTCCCCATCAATCTCTTTCCATCCTTCATTCTTCAAGCCTCGCGCAACTCGCAGATGAGCTTGTGCTTGTTCTAACAATCCTTTATCTTTCAACATGCCTCGTTTGTTCTCTATGAGATTATGCCACATAGCCGGCTGTAATCTCCCTGACGAGGGCAATCCTACATGCTTATACAATCTCTCAACATTCTTGACTGCCTTCTTGCCTTCCCGTGACGCTACTATTGCCTTGACCTCCACAGCATCCTCATCTAACTTGTGGGGCACAGACTTCTTCTGCTTTAAGATACGCAGCATGACTCTTACAGAATACTATGGTTCTCTGCAGAAAAACCACTGGTAGCGATATCAACACTGATGTTCCACAGTACGGAGCCTCACGTTCGACGTACTAGGAAAAGAGCCTCGCGCTCAATATTTCCTTTCCCTAACCTTGAACAGCAGTGATTAACAGATTATCCTGCCACGATATTCCAACAGTCGGGAGGCGGTCTCCTAGTGAGAGCCCTCCACAGAAATACAGGTGGTCCCTTCTCGGGACGTCTTAATTACCTAGTTGGTACAATATCACAGAGGCTGCGTCTCCTATCCCTTCCTCTAAGTTGCCCCACAATCTGCAACTAGCTCAATTTATCACTCCACTTCACTACTAGACAATAGTCACGGGTAGGGTGGTTAAATGGAGTACAATGACCGGTGGAGGAGGTGTGGTGTACACGAGGACGCGCAGAATGCGACGTCTCTCAGTTGCTGGTTCAGAGCGTGGCACAGGATCGCACTCAGTCTCACCACTCGACCGGTCACCCCTCAGACCCAAGGAGACCACAGACAAACCAATAACGGCTGAGACACTAGCAAGTGTGACACATACAGTGTATATGATCTCACTTACCGTGTTTTGGAGGGTGATCAGTCCTCGAGGTCAGCCACTACAGGTATCATCCACAGACATCCAGGCATGGGTCCAGAGGAGCCTCGGATCACTGTCCACGCCCCCCGTTGGGCTCCAAATTGTCGGGGTCGTAAACGACAATAAATCCTCATTCACCAGTCATTCCAAATCATTGTGCGAGCGCAAAACATCTGGTACCAATTAAGAATGACTCAGACACGCAGCTGATTCAGTCTTAGCTAATGTCCCGCATCCACACCTGTCAGGAGCAGTACAACAACTGGCTTTATTTACAAATACACAATACTATATTGAGTGTTAGGGGAAGGCGTGCATTAGGCGGGGTTTATGCAGTATACATCTAGTGTCCAGTCTCTCTCTGATTCGTCAAAACGTCTCCCGATGGTTACTTCTTCTTCACATTCCTGAGTTATCTTTTTTAGGAGAAATGAACCTTAACTTAACTCTTTAGACACTGAATTTAAGTGAAAGTGAACACTGGCAGCCATCTTTAATACAGTTACATTTGCATTAGCAAGCAATTAGGAAAAACTTATTGTTTCACAGTATAAAAGTATAAAAGTTATATAAGAAAATATATTTTCACCTTGACAGTACCACGACTGCTGGCACCAGGTGGCCGGCTCACAGGAGACATGAGTGAGTGTGTCTAGTAACCGGGGGTGTGCAGAGTGCCAGAGTGTGCAAATCGTGGGCACAGGGACTCGCAGAGTAAACAGGATGAGTGTACAGGAGCACAGAGAGTACAGGGCAATACTGGGAGTGTACACAGGAGTGCGTGGGATGCTAGATAGTGCAAGGCGAGTACACAAGAGCATGTATGGTGTGTACAGGCAAGCACGCCCGGGTGAGAGCAACGCAGGGTGCGTGCAAAGGTGCACGCCACAGTACAGAGTCAGACAGAGCGTGCGCGGAGAGCACGCTGGAGTGCAGAGTTAGACAGAACACAGAGCGGAGTGTATGCACGGAGCATGTGCTGGGAAGTACGGCTAGGCAGAGTATAGGAACAGTGCACAAGGCAGAGTCCAGGAACAGAGCAAAAGGCAGAGGATCTGAATACAGCGCACAGCCAGGCAAGGACTAACAAGACCTAGCCAGGAAGCACAATAATAATCAGGCACCTCCCATAGGAAGAAGTAGCCTGATATAGCACATGAGTACAAGAACTTCCGGGTCAAGTCCTCCAGTATCATAGAGAGGACAAGACCGAAGACAGAGCTGGGCAGAGTGCATGTGCGCACTGGAACATAGCGCAACCATGGAGCTAGGAGCAAGAGGTGCGCGTGCGCACCCGACGGGACCCTCTGAGTGGCCGCGGCATCGGAAGTGGTGACGTCGGGCCCGGGGTCCCGCCCCGAGGTGGGAGCGGCGTGACAGTAATGACCTGGAGAATCATAATGGCAGGTCAGTTTTAGCAATTAGTTAACATGGCAAAAAAATAAAAAAAAACGTTGAATTGCACTTTTTTTGCAATTTCACTACACTTGGCTTTTTTTCCAATTTTCCAGTACAAAATATGTTTAAAACCAATGGTGTCATTCAAAAACACAACTTGTCCCGCAAAAAAACAAGCACTCACATGGCCATTTTGACCAAAAAGAAAAAAAGGTAGGACTCTGGGAAGAAGGGGTGCAAAAAATGAAAACGTAAAAATGGAAAATGCCCCGGGTGTTTAGGGGTTAAGCATATAACAAAAAGGTGTCAAATGGTCATCAGTAGGGATGAGCGGACCCATGG
Organism: Dendrobates tinctorius; assembly: GCF_039654945.1. NCBI lineage: Eukaryota > Metazoa > Chordata > Amphibia > Anura > Dendrobatidae > Dendrobates > Dendrobates tinctorius. The sequence goes on along the minus strand of NW_027361823.1, from coordinate 4,831,123 downwards.
AAGTTCAGGTTTGTCAGGTTCGACTGAACTTTAGTCCAAAGTACCAGAACTGAACCCGAATTTGAACTTGAACTCCATAGAAATCAATGGGGACCCGTAATTTGGAGCTGGAATCTCTCTGTCTCCATCTCTCTCTTGAAGTCCGTGTTCGGAGTTCAGCATCGGACACTAGGTGTCCAGTACGAACCCCGAATTCGGGGTTTTCTCATCTCTACTCATCAGTGGTAATGACATGGAAGAGAACTGAAAACCATATTGCCTAGTTGTTAGTAATTGCATTTTTGCAATGTCAGTATGTGTTTCTTTCTCTGCAGGTTTGAGAAGATGGTCAGTGGAATGTATATGGGAGAACTTGTCAGACTTATCTTGGTAAAAATGGCCAAAGAAGGACTTCTTTTCGAAGGAAGGATCACTCCAGAGCTGCTAACTAGAGGGAAATTTGAAACTAAACATGTATCTGCCATAGAGAAGTAAGTATAACCACGTACTCATAACAATACACGTCATAAGGAGTCGTGTATTACCAGCCAGTATGTGCTATTTTCAATAATTCATATTTTCTTTTCAGGAGCAAAGAAGGTTTAAGCAAAGCCAAAGACATATTGACCAGATTGGGGGTGGAACCCTCCCATGAAGATTGTATCGCTGTCCAACATGTCTGCACAATTGTTTCCTTCCGCTCAGCTAACCTGATAGCCTCTACACTGGGTGGGATCCTAACCCGTCTTCGGGACAATAAAGGTGTCCCCAGACTGCGCACCACAGTTGGCATTGATGGATCTTTGTATAAGATGCATCCACAGTAAGTGATTACCGTAATTGATCATTGATCTCTCTCCCCCCATCGTCATCCTCACTTACCTGATGTTCTCAGAAGTGGGTATTTGGGATATTCTTTACGCCTAATTACTTTGACACCATTATTGCAAATAATTACTTTCTACTGTGTATTTCTTCTAGACGTTGGAAACAATAATGGATTTTTCAACATTTCTATATGTAACTATAATGTTGCTCCATAAAGCCATTAAATCCATCCTCTTATGATTTAGATGCCGACTGCACATTAGGTGGAGAAAAATCCCTTCCCGTTCATACAGCTCAAATGATGGCAAACAGAATAACTCCCTAGATAAATGTCCCATCTCCAGAAGTCTAGTAGCCTTCATTCATAATATTATTTTCCTAAAGTATGCAGCCAGGACATTCTAGATCCTGTTCAATAAATTAGCAATCACAATGGCGATCTTATTACAGTGTACAAAAATATGAAGGGACAGTACAGAGATCTTACTGACGTATCTTTTTACACTTAAGCTTGTGACGGTGACAAGGGGGCATCCTCTTCCTCTAGGGGAAATAAGATTTAATCATAATCACAGACGCAGATTCTTTACTGTAGGAGCAGTAAGACTATGAAACGTTCTGCCACATGACGTCGTAATAGTTAATTCACTAAAAAAGTACAAGAAAGGTCTGGATGCCTTTTTTGATTAATATGACATTACAGGTTATGTGTAGTAGATTCGGTGATTGGAAGTTAACCAGATAACTAGTCTGATTGATGTTTGTGGGGTCGGCAAATAATTTTTCCCTTAATATGGGGAAATTAGCATCTACCTTCTGTGTGTTTTTGCCTTCTTCTGGATCAAGATGTTAGGCTACAAGTTGAACTTGATGGACTTACGTCTTTGTTTTAGCCTTAAAATCATGAAACTATGACACCATGCTAAATGGCCAAGGCGTTAGTTTAAGAACTTGTGTTGGATTTGCCTTTGGCCTCCGTGGGTCTCGCATGGTTCTGCACTTTGCACGTTTGGTCCTTTCTCCTTGTTGCTCTTATATAGAGAAACTTTAGTCTTAATAGACCTGATACAGTTAATGTAATATTTTCTCTTACATGTTTTGTTCAGATACGCCAGACGCTTACACAAAACAGTGAGGCGATTGGTCCCTGACTCGGATGTGCGATTTCTGCTGTCAGAGAGCGGCAGCGGTAAGGGAGCGGCTATGGTGACAGCAGTGGCTTACCGTTTGGCTGAACAGAGGAGACAGATGGATGAGACACTCGAGGAGTTCAACCTCAGTCATGAACAGTTGTTGGAGGTGAAGAGAAGGATGCGGGTTGAGATGGAGAATGGACTGAAGAAGAAGACTCATGAAATTGCAAAAGTGAAAATGTTGCCAACATTTGTGCGCAGTACACCAGACGGCACCGGTAATGGTCACCATCCAAATATAGGGAGCACCAGGGGCCTAACTACAATAGGTGCAGGGGTTGCAATCACACCCGAGCCCTGGAGCCTGGTGCCTAAAGGGCCAAAAAATATCTTTTTAAAGAATTGCAATAATTAGGGACCCCGTTGGAGCTTTTGCATTGGGACCCATGAGCTTCAAGTTATCCATTCGGGAGCACAATACTTGTTTTATGCACATCCATAAATACTTGTTAATGCTGGATTGTGGACAAGGTCCTAAATCCAAGTTTTATATTTATAATGAAAAGAAAATAAACAAAAATTGTAATAAAAGCACGGTACTTTCTGATCTACAGTCATATTGCATATGTGACAATTCTGGGAATATGTTGCATAAACAGTATATGACTATGCCATGTTTTCTGAGTCTCTGTAAATGGCATTTTATGTATGATATCCACCCCCTTTAAATAATCTGATTTTCTTTGATTATTGAAATCATGTTGTAGAACATTGGTATGCATGGTCGGAGGCCCCCATACACATTAGATCCGGGCTCCTCCAAATCTCCCGGCAAAGCTGCCAATAAGGCCTGTTTCACACTTCAGTTTTTTGTGTCAGTTAAAATCCGCCAAAATGGCGGAAAGCTGATCCGTTGCTGAACGGATGCCACCGGACCGGTTTTTTTTACGGATCCGATGAATGAAAGAGAGAGAGAACAGACTTTAGGGTTAAATTTCAGGCTGAGTGAAGTCTTTCGGGCATGCGCATTGAGAAGTGCGGATCCTGCCGCCCGAAAAAACGTTACATGCTCCGTTCGGGCATGTCGGCGCCTACTACACCCACAAAGTACGTCTTGACGCTGACACCAGTGTCAGAACGTAATTTTTCATTGCACGCGGCTCAAAAATCAGTAGTGAACACTGCGTGCGCGAGCTCACAGAGGAAGAAGAAATTAATGAGGCGGAGGTCATCGAAATACAGCTGTCGGGCCAAGCATTGCGGTCCCCGGGAATCTGCCAGATAAAATATCATCAAGGGCCGTAAATGGCCCGCGGGCCTGAGATTTTCCACCCCTGATCTAATGTTTACGGCAACTTAACTTTTTATAAAGCAATCAAGGTCTTTGGGGTTTTTTTGTTAATTGTGTATCATCTACTGTATACTTATCATGTATTGTTGGTAACTATTCTAGAAAATGGTGATTTTCTGGCTTTGGACCTTGGAGGAACAAACTTTAGAGTTTTACTCGTCAAGATCCGTAGTGGGAAAAGAAGAACAGTGGAAATGCATAATAAAATCTATGCCATTCCTACAGATGTCATGCAAGGGACTGGGGATGAGGTAAGTCAGATAGATAATGCATTTATCCTTTGTGTCCAATAGGAAACATTATGACCTTACAGTATCCTAAAAAAGTCGTCATACCTCGTGACCTTTTCCACAAATTTTCATGTTACACCCACAAGATTAAATGTATTTTATTGGGATTTTATGTGAAACGCCAACACAAAGTAGCAAGTATTTGTGAAGTGTACAAGTGTAAAGAAAACGGTACATGGTTTTCAGAATATTTAAAAATATAAATCTGAACATTTTGATGTGCGTTTGTGTTCAGCCCCCTATATTCTGATACGCCTAAATAAAAGCCTGAGTGGCCAATTACCTCTAGAAGTCACATAAGTAGTAAATTTGAGTCCACATGTATGTAATTTATTCTCAGTATAACTACAGCTGTTCTGTGAAGGCCTCAGAAGTTTGTTTGAGAACATTAGGGATCAAACAGCATCGGGAAAACCAGACAGGTCAGGGATAAAATTGCAGAGAAGAGTAAAGCAGGGTTAGGTTCTAAAAAATAGCCCAAGCTCTGAACATCTCACGGAGCAATGTTCAATCCATCATCCAAAAATGGAAGGAGTATGGCACAACTGAAAACCTAACAAGACATGGCCGCCCACGTAAACTTATATCCCCAGCTAGGAGAGCACTAATTAGAGAAGAAGCCAAGAAGCCCAAGGTTACTCTAGAGGAGCTGTAGAGATCCTCACTTCAGGTAGGACTACTAGTAGTCTTATTCTCCACAAATCTGGCCTTTATGAAATAGTGACAAGGAGAATGCCATTTTTAAATAAAAAGTTCCATTTCAGTTTGTAAAAAGCCATTCAGGGGACATAACTAGAAAGTGGAAGAAGGGGCTCTGGTCAGATGAGATCAATGTAGAACTTTTAAGCTAAAAGCAAATAGCTATGTGTGGTGGAAAACTACCACTGCACTTCACCTTGAAAACATCATCCTCACTGTCAAATCTGGTGGTGATGGCAGCATCATGCTGTGGGGATGCTTTTCTTCAGCAAGGACATGGAAGCTGGTCAGAGTTGGTGGGAAGATGGATGGATAAAATACAGGGCAATCCTGGTGGAAAACCTGTTAGAAGCTGCAAAAGTCTTAAGACTGGGGCATAGATTCACCCTCCAACAGGACAACATCCCTAAAAGTTCAGCCTTTAGATGTGCAAAGCTGGTAGCGTCTTACCCCAAAAAACTTACAGCAGTAATTGCAGGAAAAGGTGATTCTACAAAGTTTTGACTCAGGGGTGTTGAATACAAAATGTGGAAAGGTTCATGGGGTATGAAAATTTATTTCAAGACATTGCAACTATATATATGGTAAAGATGATCTTCCCTTTTTACAATCGTGACGATAAGTAGATAACAAAATGTCTCCATGCAGGGACCTCAGCTGTAAGAAAACCTGGCATTAAAGTCCCCAATACACATCAGACTAATGTCTAACAGTCTAAAGTGTGTCTCTGATCAGACGTCCCCAACATTTTAAGCTGGATATAGATCTGTCATCATCAGTCAAATTTGGACCCTAGAAAAATAAGTAAAATGTGAATATGACAGATTCGAGTGCATTAGTGATGTCACTGAGGATCAGTGTTTGTATGTTTAGTTCCATAACCAATATTATCATTGTCTTGTTTCAGCTTTTTGATCACATTGTTCACTGCATCTCTGATTTCTTGGATTACATGGGCATAAAAGGGGCGCGACTTCCTCTTGGTTTCACCTTCTCATTCCCCTGCAAGCAAACCAGTTTGGATGCTGTAAGTCATGAGGGCAACTATGGGGTTGTGGGATTTGTCAGAAAAGTAATTAAATATATTTAGAGGTTAGGACACATACACTGACTTGTGATGTAACAGTGCGTATGTCTATACAGGGGATCCTGCTGACATGGACCAAGGGCTTTAAAGCAACTGACTGTGAGGGTGAAGACGTGGTTAACCTGCTAAGGGAAGGAATCAAGAGGCGAGAGGTATGAGTGTAAAACAAGCTTTCTTACACTATGTGTTTCATACCTTCTTGTATATAAGGGACAAAGGCTTTGGGGCTTAATGTGAAGGTAACATAAGTCATTGGGTTCGGTAGGGACTTAGTCACAATCCTGGACAATTATTAGCCACCCATGAACATTTATAACATGGAGTGGATTAAGATTGTACTTTTTTTTAATTATATTTTTTCCCCCTTCCCATAATGTATGTGCAGATGATTTCTTTTCCAGGTGGATTCCGCCTGGGACCTGCCTGACAAAGAGCTCAAGAAATACAGTATGCACAGCAATGTCAAAATAACTTACTGTGCATATGTTCCATCTTTTTTTTCTGCTTCTTTTAACTGCTTCAGGCTTCAAAAGCTGTGAATTGGCTACGAAAAAAAAGAGCGTGAACATTCTTCAGGTAGCTTACTCTTATAAGCCGCCACTATTTTATATATCAAATTTGAAAGAAAAAGATGTCATGTGCACAGAGCCTTTAGGGCCTCCTTTGCTCCCAGATGCAGCAGTTTTCTTGTCCCAAAGGCTCATTCAGACGTCCGTGGATCTCGGTCTGATCTCGGACCACATTCCACGGACTGGCCGTGTCTCTCCCCATCGGAGTGTGAGAGCTTCATATATTTCTATGAAACTGTCACACTTGGGTTGGGAGACGCATGGCCAATCTGCGCATTGGCGGTCCGTGCTCGGACCAATTTTTACCAATGTCCGCATAAGCCATAAGGCTGTTTCTGGTTTTATTATTCAGTCCTATTCAAATTAACAAGGCGAAATTGCAATGTCCATGGCCAAAAATAAAGTTTTTTCTGGAAAAAAAAATCATACTACATCTGTTATAGATAAAGGCCTTGTTGATATCTGTGTTGGAGGCTCAGGGACGAGTCTGTAATGCCTCATCATTTTTAACATAAAAAGAGTGGAGCACGCTGCCCTATTTTTTCCTGTAAAATGACTGACACCATTATAGAGACCCAATGGACCCTATTATAGTCAGTAGGGTCTGTCCTCCACAGTTTGTGTTTGTCATCATTGTGATGAATCTCTCTCCAGAATGAATTTCTTTCTGTTTCTATAACAGAAGAGCAAATCAGAATTCCTAACATTATATTTATACATATATTGATTCATGATTGGGTTACGTATGGTTCTAATGTGTTACCCCTTTAATTGTTCACATGTATACTTAGCCCTGATAGTGGGCCTATTGCCTCAGTGACTAGTCATGCAGGAGAAAGTGATCAGAAGATGACCGACATCTACATTGGAGGATGTCAGCTGTAGATCTGGCTGCAATAGTGCCCACAATGTCTCGCAGGGTCCATCCAAGGGCTTAGACTGATAAATCTCATACTACGGTATCACACCTACGATGGCTCTACCATTCTGGGCTTATATCCTTAGCTCCGGTGCTAAGGTTTGCCCCCTGTATGGTAATATTAGGCCACGTTCACACAGTCAGGATTTGGTCAGTTTTTTACCTCAGTATTTGTAGCCAAAACCCGGAGCGGAACAATCAGAGGAAAAGTATGATAGAGACACGTCACCACTCCTGTATTTATCACCCGCTCCGGGTTTTGGCTTAGAAATACTGATAGTATGGACGTGGCCTTATAGTGTTTAACAGGGAGTTTCTTGGACAGATGAATTGCTTAGTGCTAATGAGCAGAGGAGCATCACAGAAAATCAGTTCTGGATTAATACTATGTCTCCATGTCTAAAAACAGGAATTTGACCTTGATGTAGTCGCCATAGTAAATGACACTGTCGGGACCATGATGACTTGTGCATATGAAGATCCAAACTGTGAAATTGGTCTGATAGTGGGTAAGTGCACACGCTTTGTACCATATTTTTAAGTCTTAGACTTGTATCAGCTTCCCCTTTGCAGAATCACATAATGATAGCACCACAGCTTTATTGGGGTATACAGTATATAATAATGCTGCCTAATTCTAAGGGCGGAGTCACACTACAGCGAGATACGGCCGAGTCTCGCAGGTTAAAACCAAGCTCTGGCACCAGGACTCTGGAGCGGAGCGTGCAGCTCCATGTATTGCTGTGCGGCTGCACGCTCCGCTCCGGAGTGCCGGCGCCAGAGCTTGGTTTTAACCTGCGAGACTCGGCCGTGTTACGCTGTGTGTGATCCCGGCCTAAGGGCATGCAATCTTAAGGCCCCCATTCACTTTAGACTAACGTCAGCAGAACCCACCTATAACGATGGGCTCGGCCGACTGTATGGCGGCGCCCGATAGTAGATGTCTAGGAGATAAGAATCTGGCATGTCTGATTTCGGACCGTCGATCCTTTTATTGTCTAAGAACTAAGCAGTCACCCTAGATGTCTGGTAGTCACTTGTTCACAGAGAACATTGGCTGAGTGGGCACCACGATGTATGGGAGAATCTCGCGAGATAGCTGATCATTCGGCCAGCAGCTACCTAATGTGCATAGAGGGCTGTAAAGTGAACAGTCTTAAAATGCATGAAAGGTTTCTAAATGGTTCATGCTATTTCATAAATCAAGGTTGTTTTAAGGGGACTCTGTCAGTAGGTTTTGCTATGGAATCTGAGAGCATAGAATCATAGAATCGTAGAGTTGGAAGGGACCTCCTGGGCCATCCGGTCCAACCCCCTGCTCAAAGCAGGATTCGCTAAATCATCCCAGTCAGATGTCTGTCCAGCCTTTGTTTGAAGACTTCCATTGAAGGAGAACTCACCAATTCTCGTGGCAACCTGTTCCACTCATTGATCACTCTAACTGTCAAAAAGTTTTTTCTAATATCTAATCTGTGTCTCCTCCCATTCAGTTTCATCCCATTGCTTCTAGTCTTTCCTTGTGCAAATGAGAATAAAGTTGATCCTTCTACAATGTGACAGCCCTTTAGATATTTGTAGACAGCTATTAAGTCTCCTCTCAGTCTTCTCTTTTGCAAACTAAACATTCCCAAATCCTGCAACCTTTCCTCATAAAACAGGGTTTGCAGACCGGTCACCATTCTGGTCGCTCTTTTCTGAACTTGCTCCAGTTTGTTGATGTCTTTTTTAAAATGTGGTGCCCAAAACTGGACACAATATTCCAGATGAGGTCTGACCAAAGAGGAGTAGAGGGAAATAATGACTTCACGTGATCTAGACTGTATGCTTCTGTTAATACATCCTAGAATTGCATTTGCCTTTTTTGCTGCTGCATCACACTGTTGACTCATATTCAGTCTGTGATCTATTAGTATACCCAAGTCTTTTTCACATGTGCTGTCACTTAGCCCTATTCCTCCCATTCTATATATGCTTTTTTCATTTTTATTGCCCACTTCTCCAGTTTATTTAAATCTTTTTGAATCCTCTCTCTCTCTTCTCTAGTATTAGCTATCCCTCCTAGCTTTGTGTCATCAGCAAATTTAATCAGTTTACCCTCAATTCCTTCATCTAAATCGTTGATAAAGATGTTGAACAATACAGGGCCCAGGACAGAGCCCTGTGGTACCCCACTTGAGACATTCTTCCAACTGGATGTGCAGCCATTTACGACCACTCTTTGGGTCCGATCACTAAGCCAGTTATGAATCCACCTAACAGTTGCTTTGTCCATTCCATACTTAGTCATTTTTTCAATAAGGATTGTATGAGAGACTTTGTCAAATGCTTTGCTGAAGTCAAGATATACTATATCTACAGCATTTCCTTGATCCACCCAATCAGTGATACCGTCATAGAAGGAAATTAAGTTAGTCTGACATGACTTATTAGTTACAAACCCATGCTGACTCTGTTTAATCACTTCATTCTTATCCAGGTATTGACATACATGTTGTTTAATAATTTGTTCAAAGATCTTTCCTGGTATAGAAGTCAGACTCACCGACCTATAGTTGCCTGGGTCCACCTTCTTCCCCTTTTTGAAGATAGGAACAACATTTGCTCTTCTCCAGTCTTCTGGCACTTCTCCTGTTCTCCAAGAATTTTCAAAGATTATGGAGAGGGGTTCAAAAATTTCTTCTTCTATCTCCTTCAGTACTCTGGGGTGTAATTCATCTGGACCTGGAGACTTGAATTCATTTAGGTTAGCTAAGTGTTTCCTCACTATCTTTCTGTTTATAGATATCCTGGATTCTTCTATTCCCTTAATAGGACAGTGAATAACAGTTGATGTTACATTTCCTTTCTGAGAGAAAACAGATGCAAAATAGGAATTTAAAAGTTCAGCCTTCTCAACATCCTGTCTTACCATTTCATCATTTTCATCCTGTAAAAATCCTATAGCATCTTTGACTTTTCTTTTACTTTTGACATATCCCCAAAATCCTTTATTATTGCTTTTGACATCTCTTGCAAGCCTCAATTCATTTTCAGCTTTAGATAATCTGATTTGTGCCCTGCAGGTTCTGCAGACAGCATTATATTCTTCTTTAGATATGCCTCCCTCTTAACATTTTATAAACATTTTTTTCTTCCTTTTTAGCATGTGCTTAAGTTCTGTGTTCATCCATCCTGGTTTCCTTAAATGCTTCCTATTCTTCCCTCTTTTCGGAATTGTTAACAACTGTGCTTTGAGAATTTCATTTTTCAAGATCTCCCATCCTTCCTGGACATTTTTGTCTTTAAGGATATCCAGCCATTGGATCCCTCCAATTCTCTTTCTGAATCCCTTAAAATCTGCCTTTCTGAAATCTAATCTTGACGTCTGAGTCTTCACAGGTCTTCCGCCTCTAGTTATCCAAAATTCTAAAATAGCATGGTCGCTACCTCCTAGGGTCCCAGCCACTTTTACCTCCTCAACCATTTCCTCCCTGTTTATAAGGATTAGATCCAAGGTAGCAGTTCCCCTTGTTTTCTCCCCTACCTTTTGGAAGATAAAGTTGTCAGCAAGAGAGGATAAGAATTTCTTTGACCTGTTAGTTTTGCCTGAGAGAGATTCCCAACAAATGTCTGGATAGTTGAAATCTCCCATGACAACTATGTCATATTTTTTGGAGAACTTGGCCATTTGATGCATAAAGAGTTCATCCATATCTTCAGCTTGCACAGGCGGCCTGTAGTAAATGCCTACAATGGTGTCCTTTCCATTGTTCTGTCCTTGTATTCTAACCCAAACAGTTTCCACAGAACTCCCAGTCTCTGAAGCTTCAATCTCTGTGCAGATATACGTGTTTCTAACATACAATGCGACACCTCCTCCTCGTTTATCAAGTCTGTTTCTTGCAAATAAGTTGTATCCTTCTAGTCTTGTATTCCAATCATGTGTATTGTCCCACCAAGTTTCAGTGATTCCAATGACATCATATTTCTTTTCCTGTGTTAGTAGTTCCAATTCTCCTTGTTTGTTGCCCATGCTTTGTGCATTAGTATAGAAACATTTTAGTTTGTGATTGGTTTCTCTTTCTCCAATATTTTTATTAATTAGATTCTTTCGTCTTTGTTCTTCCTTTCCACTTCTAATAGCAGAGTTCTCAATAGCATTTGTCAGGTGTATGGCTTTTTCTGGTCTTTTGCTTCCCTTCCCAGCAGCGTGATATAGGGGCAGGGAGCCTGATTCCAGCAATGTGTCACTCACTGGGCTGCTTGCTGTGGTGTATTTTTTCTCTGTAAATGTAGCAGGGACCAGAATGCTGAGCCCTGTAAAACCCCGCCCATATGTCTGATTGGCTGCTTCCTGTCTACACTGTATGTTTTCAGCAAGCTGCTAATTAGTGTTTGGGGTGGGGTTACACAGGACTAGTTTGCTAGCGACAGCTAGTCTGGCAGTGATAATCTCCTGCTGATAAAATACTGATTGTATTGAAACTACAGCACACAGCTTAGTAAGTGACACATCCTGGAATCAGTGTCTTTGACCCTAAGCTATGCTGCTGTCAGATTGAATAGAAAAAATCTGAAAGATTCCCCTTAAGACTTGTGTTAGTGAATTAGTCTAACTTTGTGCCACAATTTTGCTATGCTACATTGTATTGCACATCTAAAACACATGTAAGTCATGAAAGTAGTTTTTGAGAGTAAATTACGCCCACATTCTGGCAAATTAAGCCTGATAAATATGCACCAATGTATTAGAATATTTTTTAGCTGCACAGATCAGTATTATACTATATTGTCTATTTTTCTGGATGTTTCCTGCATAACCCAGCATGTCTTCTTATGTAGGTACCGGCAGTAATGCATGCTACATGGAAGAAACGAAGAACATAGAAATGGTAGATGGAGATGCCGGGAGAATGTGCGTCAACATGGAATGGGGAGCATTCGGAGACAATGGGTGTCTGGATGATATCCGAACAGTATATGACAAAGCAGTTGATGAACTGTCTCTAAATTCAGGAAAACAAAGGTACAATGGCCAAAACATCGGACCAGATCTCATACACAAAGCTGTGTTTGTCTAGATTTCACTCACTGTCATTTTTGTACTTTGCAGATACGAGAAAATGATTAGTGGCATGTACTTAGGAGAAATTGTAAGAAACATTCTAATTGATTTTACAAAGCGAGGATTTCTATTCCGTGGGCAGATTTCGGAAGCATTGAAAACCACAAGTATCTTTGAAACCAAATTCCTTTCACAAATTGAGAGGTAGGTAATGAGAATGTGCATACGTATGAGGTTATTTTGGGAATTGTCGTCCTATACAATTGAAATGGCGCTCCTTTGTTTCTGTCCAAGTATCTCAGATGTGAGAGGTCACTATAACAATTACACTATTTCATAGTGAATCATTATCTGCTACACCAGACTCGCACACATCCATGTGAAATATCCGAGTTCTGTCACTTTTTTTACATATAGATTGTCACAGAGAATCGTGGATCTGAGAATGTGATCCATGAAAATCAGATCATATCCTGTTCTGTCCCAATATTGATGATCAGAATCGGACATACTCAGTGGGTCTGTGCGCCAACTGATAAAAATATTGGGCAGCACAACGACATTCACATTGACATGCAAATACATCCTGAGGCTTTGCTCACCCAGGGCTTCAGGAATTCTGCTTACTCGTCTTTCATTACTTATAGTCAATCACTGGATTCTGCGATCACGAGCCTGCCACAGCTCCAAGAAAATAATTTTTAAAAGTAAATAACGGTTTTCAAGGGTTAACATTAAAGAGAATTTGTAAGTAATCCAAAAATACCTTTACATGCCCAGTCTGTTCCTCCGTTACTGAAAAATCAGTGTTTGAATTGATATGTACAGTAAATGAGGTCGAAGAACTATTTGTAGATCGAAAGCCTCTGTCACTCCAGCTCTATTCCCCATCCAGCACTGTCTCCTCCTGCTTAACTGACAGTTCCTATGCCTGAAGTCACACAGCATAGAGGCTGTCAGCTAGGCAGGAGGAGGCAGTTTTGGGCGGGGAATAGAGCTGAAGTGATAGAGGCTTTAGTTCTACTATAACTTTTCAACTTCATATTGCAGGAGGAGGCGATTCTGGGTGGGGAATAGAGCTGGAGTGACAGAGGATTTAGATCTACTATAACTTTTCAGCTTCATATAGCAGGAGGAGGCGGTTTTGGGCAGGGAATAGAGCTGGAGTGACACAGGCTTTAGATCTACTATAACTTTTGAGCTTCATATAGCAGGAGGAGGCGGTTCTGGGCAGGGAATAGAGCTGGAGTGACACAGGCTTTAGATCTACTTTAACTTTTCAGCTTCATATAGCAGGAGGAGGCGGTTCTGGGCAGAGAATAGAGCTGGAGTGACACAGGCTTTAGATCTACTAGAACTTTTCAGCTTCTTGTACATATCAATTCAAACGTTGATTTCTTAGTAACGGAGGAACAGACTGGCCATGTAAACATATTGCTAGACTTGTCTCTGAAAGAGCTACATGTGCATATAAATAGTTTGAGGTGTGAAATCCTGCTGACAAATTGATTAAAATGAAAGCTGTCAATCGATTTGTCTTGCTGCCCGAATCATAGGAGGCCTCATAAATCGGACCTTGTCTGTATAATTGCAGCCAGGTACATTTTTGTCTGAAATCCTGAGGCAGAGATGGGACTATGTGCCTATGTTCCTGGATCTTTAAACAATATTTTCTCCCAAAATCCAAAGCGTTTCAGAGAGAAGCATACCTGGCTGCAGTTGTACATACCTGGCTCTGATTCATGCTCCCCGTGGTTTAGGCAGTATGAATCAACTGACAGGTTTCCTTTAATTGTAAGATCCAAATAACTAAACAGAAATAACACATTTCTTAAAATAAGTTATAGATGATGGATACTACATCTGTGATACTAAGGAGATGTTAAGAACATGGTATCTCTTTTCGTACAGTGATAGGTTAGCATTGCTGCAAGTACGGTCGATCCTTCAGCAGCTGGGTCTTAACAGCACCTGTGATGACAGTATAATCGTCAAAGAAGTCTGTGGCATTGTATCAAGAAGAGCAGCACAGCTGTGCGGAGCAGGAATGGCGGCCGTGGTGGATAAGATACGGGAAAACAGAGGTCTGGACCATTTGGAGGTCACAGTTGGTGTTGATGGAACTCTGTATAAATTACATCCACAGTAAGTAATGACATTTCTGTGTCTTGTAGATTTACATTTTCCATCTATCCAAACTCTTCTTTATATGTAGGTATCATATTTTCTTATCCAGCTTAAAAATTAGAAAAAAAGGGAGGGTGGACTGGATATGTGAAAATGGAAACAAGCGTGCCTGTAGGATGGGAGTTAAAGGGGTTATCCCACAAATAAAAGTTAATTTTATTCAATAGATCTTGGAATGATAATAATTTCCACAATTGGATGTGATCAAATAAAATGTTCCTGCGCTGAGATAATCTTATACATGTGCTCCTGCTGTGTACTGTGTAATGGCTGGGTCTGACCATACAGGAACATGGTCTGATACCAAACATGTCTAAGTGCTTTTTTTATTTAAGTGGTAAAAAAAAATCCAAAATTTGTAAAAGAAATTAAAAAAAAAAAGTTGCCATTTTTCGAGACCCGTAATGTCTGGGGCTGGGTGAGGGCTTATTTTTTTGCGTGTCAATCTGACGTTTTTATGAATACCATTTTGGTTTAGATGCGATGTTTTGATCACCCGTTATTGCATATTAATGCTATGTTGCAGCAACCAAAAAAACAGAGAAAAATGAATATAGACATTACAGCAGGAGATTGCAAAGGATTCTCTCTTTGAAGTAAAACATTGTTTAACCCCTTAACATCCAATGAGGATATATCAGAACTTGGATGCCTCCCCCTGTTTGGTGTGGGCTCCAGCGTTGAGCCCGCACCTTTTCCGGTCCATGCCAACTGATCTGATCAGAACAAAGTCATGGATGTAGGAGAGTTTGTTACACGCTGACCGTGAGTTTGAGAGCACATGTAAAGAGTGGAGAAGGTTTCTGGGACAAACCTAGACCTTGTACATGGAAACTTTGCATTGCACAGTACCCTACCCCACCATGATTGTATTAATGGCTTTGTTATTGTGGAAGTCAAGTAGATAAAAATATTTTCTTTCTTTGCAGCTTCTCCAGAATCATGCACCAGACAGTAGTTGATCTTGCACCAAAGTGTAATGTGTCCTTCCTCCTCTCAGAAGATGGTAGTGGGAAAGGGGCGGCTCTGATCACTGCTGTCGGATGTAGACTTCGTGATGCTGAGCAAAATTAAAGATTGGGTCATCGTGCTTGTCTTTTCCTGCCTTCCCAGCACTTTCATTACAAGAAGTAACTGTAACAACGATGGAACTTTCCAACTCTACTGTCTATAGAAATGTAGCCATGGAGAAACAGGAGACCACCATAGGAAGAGAATTGAGTAGCATTGGCTGTTACTGGACTGCATCACTCCCCACCTAACATAACCTGTATTTAGGCCATTTATGTCTAATTTATTCTTTTGTTTTATACTTTATTTATCAGTTTGTTGAAATTTCTTTAGTTTCCCAAATCATTTCACCTTTTAAGTTAAGCCTCTAAAACTGGATCTCATCAGCCATACATGAAGAGCCATGTAATTAGGTGACACTTTACTCCATGTTGTACCACCACCAGTGGCATTATCCACGTAGATGTAGGGCACAAAGGGCAGTCCGAGAGCGACGGGATTATATCCAGCGGCACAGGACTCACTGGATACTTCAGTGCCAGTGGCATTTCTCATTGCTTGTATGAATAGTGTTGTGTCGTTAGTATGTATCAATTCAACATGTAGGTTTTGTTCAAATTGTCAGGCAAAATTCAACCTGTTCATGGGACGGCACTTTTGTAAGCTGCTATTCTTAATGGCCCCCAACATCTGAGAGGTTGTATACTTTTCTATGAATATTTTGTTGCACTGTGATTGGATGTGTTAAGGTGTGAATTTATGTTTTTAAAGTCTGTATTATAAAAAAAAAAATGCCTGACAGATTCAGTTTAGGTCAGAAGACCGTATTATGCCACACTAGAGTCACTTATTGTATTTATCCACTCAATAAAGTTTTCCAATGTGTGTCTTGTGGTCCAGAGTGTTCACTGTTCTCATATATGGTAACTCAGGTATACCAAAGTAGGGTGTCTCTGACCTGCCCCGAAAATCTTACACCCAAATCAAATGTACAAAAGTCACTACTTTGTGATTTTCTAATAAAAGGCTAAAAAACAGGGGAATAGGCGAGAGAAAAAGATTACTGCTAAATGCATGAGTGTTAACTTTAAAGGGAATCTGTCACCCCCTGGGACGCTTGTACTGTAGATATTACTATGGGCATACAGGTAGGACTAGTTTAACCATTCAATTACCTGTATGCCGATAGTACAGGTTATTGAATGGTTAAACTAGTCTTACCTGTATGCCTCATAGCTGCGGTCTAGATGCTGGGAAATGCACTTTTAATCTTTTATGTTAATGATTTCTTCCAGGCTCCGGGGCGTGCGGTGCCTGGAAGAAATCCCTGCCTCCTGTCATCATTACAATATTACCCCCCCTCCCTTGTAAGTCGCACTGCCCGCTGACGTGCAGTTGTGGCGCTGTGATCCCGCACATGTGCCATGCACTCGCTCAGGTATGGGTTCCTTATCCGCCATTCTATACCTTATCACAAAGAGAGTTTTGTCTGTTTGGATAAGGTCCCATCTCAGAAAGTTCCTTTGTCGTTGGCAGGACCATTCCTGTATGCCACACCGGGCTCATATTATTTACAGTATCTACTCAAAAATTTAAAATAGGTTAAGATCGCTGCTATGAATAGTAAATTCCTTTGAATTGCAGCTATAATAAATTTCCTAGCGGCATCCGATGAGACTATGATGTGTAGGTGTGAAGATGGGACTACGAGCTTGTTGCTGTAGTAACGTAGTGGAGAGCTAAATGCTTCTAATGCTATGAGAACATCAACACATCGGAGCACAATCTGTACATTTCTGTAATATTTGCTGGCTGCAGGTGTTTTAGAAAGATCTTACTTTATGATGAAGAGTAAAAAATGCAGATTTAAAAAGAAACGAAAATAGACTCCGCGCTAGGGCTAATGTGGATGATAGGAGTAAGTTTTCCTCCAGTTTTTAAGCTAACAGGTTGATCCTGTTATACGTATTTTCCTATATAATATTGATTTATGACAATCATTTTATAGGACATAGTGCCTGCATAGAGCACATCCAAACCGCTCTATTCATCCACTCCTCATCGGCTGGAACACAGCAACGACACCTCAGCTGACCAGAAGTGAGTGAAATCTCTTCCCTTACCATCTATTAATCAATCTATGTCAGCTAATATTTTCATTGGGCCATTGCCACAGCGAAACGCACATTATCTAGAGGTCTCTTGCTTTACTGCAATTAGTTGCACCCATTTTGGTATCAGCACGCTGTATTAATCATATCATCCACATTAGCCCTAGCGCGGTGTTTATTTTCGTTTTTTTGGTATTTCATTCACTAGATGACAGACCTTGGCACAGTATCTCAGTGTATTTCTGAGTTTTCCTTTTTACCTATGAGAAATGCAGATTTATTTTTTGGAAGTGACCAATAATTATACCTGCCGAGCCCTTATAGTAGGACACAGGTGGAACAAACAGCAGCACTGGAATATTTTTACTCATAGTTATGCTTCTTTTCCAGACCATGCCTCTTCCCCACCCTCTTCACACCTCTGGTAACATCTGCCCCCGCAATAATAACAATAATGATTTCTCTTATTAATAATAATAAATAAATACATAATACACACCTCCTCCGGTCAGCTCCTCCTATGGTCGCATGACGCTGCATGCGACCAGCGTACCCTATATTTAGCGTTAGGTACGCTGGCCGTGCGCTGGTATGGTTTTACCGGCGCATGCGTCCTTTGTGCGTTGCGCCGAGCGCACAAAAATGCAACAGAGTGCGTTTGGCGCATGTCGGCACAGCGCAACAAGGGCGCATGCGCCAGCAAAACCATACCAGCGCACGGCCAGCGTACGTAACGTTAAATATAGGGTACGCTGGTCACATGCAGCGTCATTCACTCAGAGGAGGAGCTGAATGGTGGGGGCATGGTCGGGGGCGGAGCTTAGTGGCGGCCCTGCGCTGCGCTTGGTAATGCTAGTGTGAAACTAGCCTTAAATGCACTGAATGCATTACTGCAGCCGAGGCTTACATGCACTGAATGCATTACTTCAGCCATGGCATACATGTTTACGTGCACTGAATGCATTACTACAGCCGAGTCTTACATGCACTGAATGCATTACTGCAGCCGTGGCATACATGCACTGAATGCATTACTACAGCCGAGGCTTACATGCACTGAATGCATTACTGCAGCCGTAGCATACATGCACTGAATGCATTACTGCAGCCGTAGCATACATGCACTGAATGCATTACTGCAGCCATGGCATACATGCACTGAATGCATTACTGCAGCCGTAGCATACATGCACTGAATGCATTACTGCAGCCATGGCATACATGCTTACGTGCACTGAATGCATTACTGCAGCCGTGGCATGCATGCACTGAATGCATTACTGCAACCATGGCATACATGCTTACGTGCACTGAATGCATTACTACAGCCGAGGTTTACATGCACTGAATGCATTACTGCAGCCGTGGCATACAGGCACTGAATGCATTACTTCAGCCATGGCATACATGTTTACGTGCACTGAATGCATTACTACAGCCATGGCTTACATGCACTGAATGCATTACTACAGCCGAGGCTTACATGCACTGAATGCATTACTACAGCCGAGGCTTACATGCACTGAATGCATTACTGCAGCCGTAGCATACATGCACTGAATGCATTACTGCAGCCGTAGCATACATGCACTGAATGCATTACTGCAGCCATGGCATACATGCACTGAATGCATTACTGCAGCCGTAGCATACATGCACTGAATGCATTACTGCAGCCATGGCATACATGCTTACGTGCACTGAATGCATTACTGCAGCCGTGGCATGCATGCACTGAATGCATTACTGCAACCATGGCATACATGCTTACGTGCACTGAATGCATTACTACAGCCGAGGTTTACATGCACTGAATGCATTACTGCAGCCGTGGCATACATGCACTGAATGCATTACTGCAGCCGTGGCATACAGGCACTGAATGCATTACTGCAGCCATGGCATACATGCACTGAATGCATTACTGCAGCCGTGGCATACATGCACTGAATGCATTACTGCAGCCATGGCATACATGCACTGAATGCATTACTGCAGCCGTGGCATACATGCACTGAATGCATTACTGCAGCCGTGGCATACATGCACTGAATGCATTACTGCAGCCGTGGCATACATGCACTGAATGCATTACTGCAGCCGTGGCATACATGCACTGAATGCATTACTGCAGCCGTGGCATACATGCACTGAATGCATTACTGCAGCCGTGGCATACATGCACTGAATGCATTACTACAGCCGAGGCTTACGTGCACTGAATGCATTACTGCTGCAGAACCGCACTTACAAAATTGACGTGCTTAAAGGGATTGACGTGCAGGAGAGGTATTTATTTGTTTGTCATAGTATCAAGTAACTCTACAGATGCTTGTGCGCCATGGCTGTGGTGAACTGAGCACTGTGAATGCATGCACTACGATATTGTTAGGCACATAAAAATGTGAGGGCATTACAGTATTCTTCCTGCTGTTGTTTCACAGTTCATTTTAGGCCTAGGCACGAGGAGACTGTCTTTTTATGATAGGGTCCCATCTTAAAGCCCCACCTTGTGACTGGCAGATGGGTTCACACTCTATAATTGTAATGTGAGCTGAGGACAGTTGTGTTTGTCTGCTAGTGACATTTCTATGCCATCGCAGCTACCTGCATCTGCACATTCCCTTCATTTTATTTAGAACTGATTGCCAATTCTCCTTTATTGCAGGATAAATAAACTTGATAGCGCTAAAGAAGTCTTTGTAGATATAGCATTAATGGTCTGTTCATGACAGTGGTACATGACAATCATTTTACCCAATCGTGGGAGTCACCGCGTGAGTTCTCTCTCTGCAAAACTGGCCCTAGTGGGGGGGTCACCAAGTTTTCCCATTAGGCCGCAAGCCTCGTCCTGACGTAGTCTATCTAATCCCATTCAGCCTCCCATGCACCAACCGGCCCACTCCCAACCTGATACCCTAATTTCAGACGTCCCCGATACCATAGATGATAGCTGGGAGTGAAGGCCATGCTCACACACACTGTCCCTCTGCAGTCGCAAGCGGGTCTCGCCTGTTGCAGTCTCCTCGCGGATCTTCTCAGCTTGACCGCCAATGGAAATCTCATCCATAGGTCCCAACTAGAGATGAGCAGGAGGCACAGATGACACCACGCCAGCACTGGGTGATCAAAAGCTGTGCCGGGGATGGCGAAGGTAACAGATTTGCGGCCTCCCGTCCAGCCGCCTGGTACCACTGACCTGCACACTGGATCAGAGTCCCGTGAATTGATCCGCTCATCTCTAGTCCCAACCATCCTGGAAGTAAGAATATGCCAGGGACAAGCATGATCTTCATTCCTTCCTAATAAAACCGGTACGCTTTTTGCTGTGATGCAAATAATGCTGTAGAATGTTTCCATATTAATGTTGTGATGACTCATCTATATTTTGATAATGTCATAATGTTGTATTTCATGAAACATAGGGACAGAATAAGGAATAGGACTTAAGTTAAGCGTTAGATAGGATAATTCACTGGAGGGCACACTAGTTCAGGAAGTTAAATAGGTTTAGCATACAAACAGTTAAGGCTTTAGGGAAATACCCCAGTTGGAAGGGGTAGGAGCAGTTTAGTGAGTTGGGAAGAGATGTTGAAAGTAAAGCTGGAGTCACACATAGCGACTTACCAGCGATACCGACACCGATATCAAGGTGTCAGGATCGCTGGTAAGTCGCTATGTGATCGCTGGTGAGCTGTCACACAGACATCTTCACCAGCGATCAGCACAGCGATGCCGAGCGCCCGGCATCGCTTGTCATCCCTGTAAAAAATAGAATTAAAATAAAAAATATTGTTATTCTCACCTTCTGACGTCCCGCGCAGCCATCCTGCCTCTCTCCACGCTCCGGTCCCAGTAATCCTTTGCGAGAATGACAACGAGACGTCACGGTCTCGCGGGAGCGCGAAGTCTCGCGGTCATTCGTGCAAAGGATCACTGGGACTGGAGCGTGGAGAGAGGAATGCGGCGCGGGACGTCGGAAGGTGAGAATAACAATATTTTTTATTTTAATTCTATTTTTTACAGCTGATCGCTGGTCTCCCGCCTGTCACACGCAGCGATGCGTGCTGGCCAGCGGGAGACCAGCGACCAAAAAAATGTCCAGAGGTTTCTTACAGCGATCAGCGATACCGGCAGGGGGGACGGTCGCTGATCGCTGTCACACACAGCGATCTCGCTGGTGAGATCGCTGTTATGTCACAAAAGTTGTGACTCAGCAGCGATATCGCTAGCGAGATTGCTATGTGTGACTCCCGCTTAAGAGATTTAGATTAGATAAGAGTAATCAGAGCTGGAGTTCAGGGCCACAGGGCTGAAGGTCACATGGGATACAAAACGAAAGCGCAGCATGAGAACGGCTGCGACAAATTTCATTTGTCCTTCTCGTAACATCCCGAGTAGAGTTGAGCGAAACGGGTCGGTCAAATTCATAAGTCGCTGACTTTCGCTAAAGTCGGGTTTCATGAAACGAAACCGGACCATAGCGTGAGGTCGGCCATGAGGTCGGCGACCAGAGCGCCAAAGTCACGTTTCAAATGATGCTTCCAGCGCCCTTTTTCAGCCAATGAAGGAGGACGCACACTGTGGGCAACGCGATGACATGGGCAGCGGTCACCACCATCTTTGAGAAGGGCATGCAAGTGATTGGCTTGCTTTGTGTGGCGTCACAGGGGCTATAAAAGGGCGGGCACACCGACCGCCATCTTACTTCTGCCGATCTTAGCATAGGGAGAGGTTGCTGCTGCTGATTCTGAATAAGGGAGAGCGTTAGGCAGGAATGAAGAAAAAAAAACTGCTTCTGCTGGTAGCGATTTCCACTTACAACACAACAGTTTGTGTGCAGTGACAGGGGAGGCTATATTTTTGTGCATCAGCTGTGTTGGTTATTAGGCTGCCTTATAAGGCTCCCTGATAGCTGCATTGCTGTTTGCACACTGCTGTGCAGACTGCTTTTTTAAAAGCAAAAATTATTTTCTTCCTCTTTTCTGCATAGTTACCAAGAGTTCATTTTTCCACACTTTTGTGTGCAGCAGTCCTGCTTATTAGGCTGCCTGCTGCCATACTTGGACTGAGAGCATCATTGTCAGCCTCCTAAAATCTCTAGGCAGATTCAAATTCTCCCCAATACTATATACACCTTGTACCTTGTCATACACCAGCCAATTTCAGCCTGTTAAATTGAGGTGTAATCTATAGTGGGCCTGAGATAATAGTTCAGCCTCCTAAAATCTCTAGGGAGATTCAAATTCTCCCCAATACTATATACACCTTGTACCTTCTCATACACCAGCCTATTTCAGCCTGTTAAATTGAAGTGTAATCTATAGTGGGCCTGAGATAATTGTTCAGCCTCCTAAAATCTCTAGGGAGATTCAAATTCTCCCCAATACTATATACACCTTGTACCTTGTCATACACCAGCCAATTTCAGCCTGTTACATTGAGGTGTAATCTATAGTGGGCCTGAGATAATAGTTCAGCCTCCTAAAATCTCTAGGGAGATTCAAATTCTCCCCAATACTATATACACCTTGTACCTTGTCATACACCAGCCTATTTCAGCCTGTTAATTTGAGGTGTAATCTATAGTGGGCCTGAGATAATAGTTCAGTCTCCTAAAATCTCTAGGGAGATTCATATTCTCCCCAATACTATATACACCTTGTACCTTGTTTTACAGTACCATATAGCTGGTGGTATTTTGGGTACATTTTCCTAAAAATGAGAAAGTATGGTGGAAGAGGCCATGGAAGTGGGCGGGGGTTGCCAGCTGGTACTGATGGTGGTGGTGGTGCATCTGCTTGTAGTGGTAAAAGCACAATAGCACCTAAGGCAGGAGGTGTTGAGCCTGCGTCATCGTCTGGCTCCACAAGGCCTCGAAGGCTCCTTTTTCTGGGAGTACATAAACCGCTTTTAAAGCTGGAGCTTCAGGAACAAGTTTTGGCTTACATTGCTGACACAGCCTCCAGCTCTATCGCCTCCTCTTCTGAAGTTTCAAAAAATAAAAGCACTGAGTCGTCAGTGGAGGCTCCTGGTCAGGAACAACACCTTTCCTTGTGTCCTTCACCCCTACCAAAAGTGAAGGATGCGGCAGGCCACACTACAGATTACTCCATGGAGCTCTTTTCACATACCATGCCTGGGTTATCAAGCAAATCATGAATTCCCCAGTCCAAGATGAATCTGACATGGAGTGCACTGATGCACAGCCACTGTTAGATTTTTCTGCTGGTACATTCACTCAGAGTACTACATTGTCCTCGCAGTGTACTGAGCCAGAATCTGACCCTGATGAAACTCAGGTGCCCCTTCCCGCATACTATACCACCTTACACGGTGACACAGAGGAAGATGCACATGAAATTGAAGAGGAGGTGATGGATGACCCAGTTGTTGACCCAGATTGGCATCCATTGGGGGAAGAGGGTGCCGCTGCCAATAGCTCCGAAGAGGAGGAGGATGATCCCCAGCAGGCATCGACATCGCAACAGCTGTTATCTGGCAGGCCCGTAGCAGTCCAAAAACGGGTTACAAATACCAAAAGAGTTGCAGGACAGCTTGGCCAGACGGTCAAATTAGCACAGCATGCAAGGCCTCAAAATGTCTTCCATAGTAGGAAGAGTGCAGTGTGGCACTTTTTTGAACAAAATCCTAATGATCAGGCATAGGTTATCTGTAAGAAGTGCGCAAAGAACTTTAGCCGAGGGAAAAATCTGAGAAATTTGAATGCCAGTTGCATGCTTAGACATTTAACCACCATGCACTTGCAAGCGTGGACGGACTACCAAACCTCACGTACCACATGTGCACCTGCTCCGAATGAAGGTAGTCAGCAACGCTACATCGCTTCCCCCACTGTAAGCCCACCGGTTAGCACACCGCCAGCAGCAAATGTTGAGGTGTCGTCGCAAGGCCAAAGCAGTCAGGGAATCACAATGTTATTGCTATGAAAGACTGAATCTAGGCCATCAGCAAGACCACCAACACCATCACCATCACCAACCCTCTCTCAGTTCGCCATGTCCACCGCTAGTTCCACCATATGCAGCTCTCAAGTCCAGCTCACCCTACCAGAGACTCTGAGTAGGACAAGAAAGTACTCATCCTCTCATCTGCGTACATTGTGTTTGAACGCCCACATTGCCAAACTAATCTCGTTAGAGATGATGCCCTACCGGTTGGTTGAAAGCGAAGCTTTCTGCGAGCTCAAGGCCTACGCAGTACCACGCTATGACCTACCCAGTCGGCACTTCTTTTCTCAAAAAGCCATCCCAGCCCTCCACCTGCATGTGAAAGACCGCATTGTCCATGCACTCAAGCAATCAGTGAGTGGAAAGGTGCACCTCACAACAGATGCATGGTCCAGTAGGCATGGCCAGGGCGGTTACGTGTCCATCACTGCGCACTGGGTTAATGTGGTGGCTGCAGGGTCCACAGGGGACAGCGGCGGTGGGACAGTTCTGCCTAGCCCACGGTATAGGAAACAGTTGGCTGTAGGCGTTCGACCCTCCTCCTCCTCCAGAAGCGAAAGCTCGTCCACAGAGCGCAGTCGCATGAGCACTCCATCCGCAGCTGCCAGTGTTGCACACGAGGTGTCCCACTATCGAACAGCTAGTGGTAAGCGTCAGCAGGCTGTGTTGAAGATGATGTGTTTGGGCGACAACAGGCACACCGCGGAGGTACTGCCGACTACTTGCAGCGACAAACTGAGTCATGGCTGGGCAGTCTACATCTTGAGGCAGGCAAGGTAGTTAGTGATAATGGCCGGAATTTTGTGGCAGCCATAGCCCTTTCAAAACTCAGACACATACCTTGCCTGGCTCACACCTTGAACCTGGTGGTGCAGTGCTTCCTCAATAATTTTCCGGAGTTAACAGCCCTGCTCCATAAGGTGCGAAGACTGTGCTCGCACATCCGCCGGTTGCCTGTACACTCCAGTCGTATGCAGAAGTTGCAGCGATTGCTCCACCTTCCAAAGCACCGCCTAATTATCGACGTTGCAACAAGCTGGAACGCCACCCTGCACATGGTTGAGAGGCTGTGCGAACAAAGGCAGGCTGTAATGCATTTTTGGGAGGATACACGGGCAGGCAGTTTGAGGGCAGACATGGAGTTGTCGGGTGTGCAGTGGTCGAAGCTGAAAGACCTCTGTAAAGTCCTTCAGTGTTTTGAGGAATGTACACGGCTTGTAAGCGCAGACGACGCCATCATAATCAAGAGCATCCCACTTATGCGTCTGCTCATGCAAACTTTGACGCACATTAAGGAGCAGGCGTCTGCAGCCGAGGAGGAAGAGGAGGAGGGAAGACTTGATGACAGTCAGCCATTGTCTGCTCAGGGAACTCTCCTGGACGAGGTAGAGGAAGAGGAGGAGGAGGATGATGGGGATGATTATTTAGGGGAGGAGGATGCTTCTCAGGAGGCAAGAGAAAATGTTGGCGTGGCAAGGTCAGGTACAGGGTTTGTGCGTGACTGGAGGGATGTGCATTTGCCAGAAAGTGCACCTCCACCCAGCACTCGCAGTGCATCATTGACACCTGGAACATTGGCCCACATGTGTGATTATACCTTCCAGATCCTAAAAAAGGACCCCCACATTGCCAAAATGATGAACGATGACGACTAATGGTTGGCCAGCATCCTGGATCCACGCTATAAAGGCAAATTCCAAAACATCATGCCACAGGAGAACTTAGAGCTAATATTGGCTAACAAACAAGTAACTCTGGTAAACCGTTTGTTTGAGGCATTCCCAGCACACAGCAGCGGTGATGGTTCTCCCACGAGCCGCAGGGGGCAACATGGAAGAGGTGTTCGTGGTGCACACATCCGAAGTGGCGTTGGAGACAGGGGTTTCATGACCATATTGTAGACTGATTTTTCAAGTACCGCTCACACGACTGGTAATACTGCATCGATTGAAAGTGACAGGAGACAGCAGTTGTCCACTATGGTTACAAACTACTTCTCCTCCCATATCGATGTTCTTCCTCACAGGTCATTCCCCTTTGACTATTGGGCCTGTAAACTGGACACCTGGCCTGAATTGGCACAATATGCCTTACAGGAGCTCGCTTGCCCTGCTGCTAGTGTGTTATCCGAAAGAGTCTTCAGTGCTGCTGGATCAATCCTGACAGAAAAAAGGACCCGTCTGTCGACCCAAAATGTTGATGATCTAACCTTCATTAAAATGAACCATGCATGGGTTTCAAAGGATTTTGTCCCACCTTCCCCTGATGACACATAGGTTGCCAGAAAAATGGCTTGCTTTTGTCCTCCTCTTCCTCGGACTTCTCCAATTACTCCATTTGCAGCTGCTGAATGTCCAACATCAACATATGCCATTTTTTCAACCTATATATAGCAGCAAGTGAGATAAAATATAACTTTTAATGCATAACTTAAAAGTACCAAAACTACCGTGTCACCACATAGTGATTAAAAAGGATGCCCATTCAATGGGTGATCCCCGAGGGATAATTGAAAACACCCAATAGCATCAAAAAGGGATATAGAATGCCGCTAGTATAGCAATCCAAACAGCAATCTATATAATGGATACAGCATAAAAAATAGCAACAAAATGCCATAGCCAAATGCACATATATATTTTTTTATATTCGCTGGACAAAAAAGTTCGTAGCCACCAATAGATGAGAATAAAAAGGAAAAATCTCACCAATTTTTGCAGACGGTCAGGAGTCCCCAGGGATACTCTGTATACATACAGGAAGGTAGCGACGGGAAGACAATGCCCTGTCAAATCCCTCACAACCTGACCATTATCTGATCCCCAGGCTCCTGCCCTTACAAGGGCAGTCCACAGCTAGCCCTATATTGCACAAGCCCTACACTTTCCCTGTGGTGTGGTGACACGGTAGTTTTGGTACTTTTAAGTTATGCATTAAAAGTTATATTTTATCTCACTTGCTGCTATATATATATTATCTTTGGTGAGAATTAATTGTCATTTTCTGATCATTATTGGCATTTACTGCTGTATTTGGCATTTTTTCAACCTCCCTAACTGGGCTGCCTCCCCCCCCAGGGCCGGGGTCACGACCTGGCGCACGCACCCATGCGAGTGCCGTTGCCCTGGACAGGTGGGTGGGCCCACTCTTGGGCGACAGCACTGGCACAGGGTCCCTCATAGTACAATCAAGTGTCTCTGACGGTGGGGGTGCACACCCGCCGTCAGACACACCTGCGTACTATGAGGGACCCTGTGCCAGTACCACCGCCCACGAGTGGGCCCCCCTGCTTACTCAGGGCCCCAGCACTTGCAATACTTACCTCTCCCTGCTGCACCGCTGTGTAGTCTGGGCTGTTAAATCCTTCACTGGGATTGCCACTACAAATTTGATGAACTGATAGATGATGGTTAAGACGTAGCTATGCCCTGTCCTGCTGGGCTCTACCTTCAGATGATCAATGGCTTCCATTTGTTATGGACGTCGACTCACAATGAGATGCAGTGGTGGTTTATCATCAGCTTTCACAGTTTTCCTACTCACAGACGTGTGACATTCCTGCCCACATTTTTAAATGTGTCCTCTCATGCCAATCCAATGGAATCGCCTACGGCCTGTGGCTTCTGTCTTTTGCACTCCAAAGTTACCTGACAGATCATGAAAGGCAGTGAGGACCATGTCTACATCTCTCCCTGTGATCACAATTTGATGGAGATGAGAAACGGTGATGGGAGCCACGGTACTGCGATACAGCAACCCTTTCTTCACAAAGAACTGTTTTCGCTGTCTCCACAGACAAAGTACTTGAGGGTCAGCCTCGCCTCTGAGAATTCTCCCCGGGAGTTTTTCCCGTGATTAGTAATTCCAAAATTTCTGCAATCACTCGACTTTCAGTCTGTACTTTTATCCATCTCGTTTCCTCTTGCGGAGAGTCTGGACTGTCTTACTGAGACTGAAATATATATGAAGATTTAAAAATACCCCAACAGTGTATACTGGTGTACGCTTCGAATACATTACTCTTTTTCTACTTTTTAGATTCTTGTCTAATCCATACTGAGGCTGTGAGTGTCTTTGTCGGACTCCGGAAATATACACGGAGATTTTTAATGTTTAAACTATGCTATGTATACCTGTTATCCGGTGATACTGTACCCTTTCTCAACTTTCTACAATCTTGTCGAATCCATACTGGGCCTGAGACCGTCTGAGTCTGCCTCCTGATATATAGACATAGATTTTTAATTTGTATACTATGCTATATATACCTGGTATCCGGTGATACTGTACCCTTTCTCAACTTTCTACAATCTTGTTGAATCCATACTGGGCCTGAGACCATCTGAGTCTGCCTCCTGATATATAGACATAGATTTTTAATGTGTAAACTATGCTATATATACCTGGTATCCGGTGATACTGTACCCTTTCTCAACTTTCTAGAATCTTGTCGAATCCATACTGGGCCTGAGACCGTCTGAGTCTGCCTCCTGATCAGAGATGAGCGGTGTTCGAGTCGAACTGTTCGCCAAGTTCAAATTCGAGCTGTTTTGGGCTGTGTTCGAGCCGTTCGTCAAACTCGAACACTTTGCTTTAAAATTCGGCCGTTCGAGGTTCCGTTCGAGAACGGTTCGTTCACCAAAAGCGTAACTTTATTTTCACATTAATAATGGTTTTCAATGTTAATAGACAGTTTCATGGCATAGTAGCGGTGTCTGGTAGCCAGCGATGTAGTACACCTGTCAAGGAGCTACACCATGTGTGTTTCTAATAATTTTTTACCGCATCTTGTCCAGAAAATCCTTTTGGGTCTTGTAGCACTGTCTGCTACTCAGCAGATGAGCCCACCCGCGAACCAAGCTGTGCCGCCTGTTTATGTAAGAACCATTTTTAACTCCATTTAGCCCAGTGAATACTTTGGGCCTAGTACCTGTGTCTACTGCTCAGCAGAGGAGCCCACCCGTGAACCTAGCTATGCCGCCTGTTTATGTAAGCACTGTCTGCTATTCAGCAGAGTTGCCCACCCGTGAACCAAGCTATGCCGCCTGTTTATGTAACAACTGTGTGCTACTCCGCAGAGGAGCCAAGCTGTAAAGCAAGCTACAGCACCTGTGGTTTGGACACTTAATTTTTTCACATTCTTTCTGGAATACCGGTTAGGCCTAATTCCAGAATTCCAGTTGACCTGCACTTACTGGGAAATCCTCGTTCGCGGGGAAGAATTGGAATCCCAGATCCCCATCACTAACAGGGTTCAGCGGGTTATCCGCACCTGTAAGCGACACACGCTGGTCCTTTCAGTGTAGCGCGCTTGCAGTCCCGGACATGTAAGGCTTGACAGACCTGTTATTGCTCGATCTCACGTGCCAGAGCCTCGCGTGTCCCTCTAGTAAGCTGGACGCGGACCGCGGGGGCATCCCGGAGTCTCGTTCGTTAACGGAATTAAGCTGACAAATCGCTAGCACAACTAAAAACGGCCATGCACCACCACCCACAGAATCGAGAAAGCTTGCAATCTGTCCATCCTTCCCGTGGCTGGCATGGTTGAGGTTGCCCGTGTGGAGTCCAATTGAGCCGCAGGCTCCACTCCTGGTGGTGCCCTTCTGGATATTCCTTTAAGGTTCAGCTTTGCAACCATACTTCTCCCGGAAACCAAACACTTTGCCTTCATGGACGCTGTTCGGAGGGTCGTGGGAATAGCGCCGCCTGATCGGCAGTTGGCATAATTTATGGTGGGAAGTCCGACGGTATATGATCGTCTTCGATTTTAGAATTTTTTTTTATTTTAGATTTTTTATTCCAGCCTTTCTTGACTTTATAAGGGCATGACATGCCTATATCTGTGTCTCCTCCTCCTCCTCCTTTTACTCCTCCACCTCTTTTCTATATGTAGTTGCCCTTTTCCATATGTTATTTGTGTCTTCTGAGCATTTTGTCTGCTTTGGGACACCTTTTAAGGTGTTTTGTATGTGTTTTCTATGTGTTTGTATGTGTTTGTGTTTGCCTGCCATTGTTTTCAATGGGGTTTGGCGAACATTCGACGAACTTGCCTCCTGTTCGACGAACCGAACTCGAACACTAGAGGGGTGGCTCAACACTACTCCTGATATATAGACATACATTTTTAATATTTAAACTATGCTATATATACCTGGTATCTGGTGATACTGTACCCTTACTGCCAGAAAGTCCTCCTCCACCCACCACTCTAAGTGTATCATTGACACCTGGAACATTGGCCCACATGTGTGATTATTTCTTGCGGATCTTCTTTTTATATTGTGGTATGATCCATCCTGAGCGTGTGAGAGTCTGTGGGTTACTCCTGCAATTTATATGTAGATTTAAAAATTACCCCAACACTGTATACAGCTCTACGCTTGTGATACATTACCCATTTACTGCTTTTTATATTCTGGTCTAATCCAAACTGGTCAGGTGAAATTCTGTTTCTGACTCTGGAAATAAATACTGAGATTGACAATGACCCCTACACTGTGTACAGCTGAACGCTTCAGATCCATTACCGTTTTACGGCTTTTTATATTGTGTTGTAATCCATACTGAGCCTGAGAGCGTCTGTGTCTGCCTCCTGAAATATATACGGAGATTTAGAATGTTTAAACTATACTATATATACCTGCTATCTGATGATACTGTACCCTTTTTCTACTTTTTATATTCTTGTCTAATCCATACTGAGCCTGTGAGCGTCTCTGTGTGACTCATGAAATATATACGGAGATTTACAATTATCCTTTGACTGTATACAGCTGTACGCCTCTGATACAGTACCATATATCTGATGTTATTTTGGGTATATTTTCTCTAAAATTTGGACGTATGGTGGAAGAGGCCGCGGACGTGGACGTGGGGGAGCCAGCTGGTACTGATGGTGGTGGTGCATCTGCTGGTAGTGGAAAAAGCACAATAGCAGCTAAGGCAGGAGGTGTTGAGCCTGCGTCATGGTCTGGCTCCGGAAGGCCTGGAAGGCTACCTTTTCTGGGAGTAGGTTAACCGCTTTTAAAGCCGGAGCATCAGGAACTGGTTTTGGCTTACATTGCCGAAACAGACACCAGCTAATATGCCCTCCTCTTCTGAAGTTTCAAAAAATGCAAGCACTGAGTCGTCAAGTGCTGGCTCCTGGTCAGGAAGAACCCCTTTCCTTGTGTCCTTCACCCCCACCAAAAGTGTATGATGCAGCAGGCCACACTTCACATTAGTCCGTGTAGCTCTTTCTCACATACCATGCCTGGGTTATCAAGTCAAATCGTGAATTCATCAGTCCAAGATGAATCTGACATGGAGTGTGGGTCGTCAGCCAGGGCAGTGGGGTTAATCCGTACCGGGCCCATGTCTCAGAGGGATATGTCACGGTGGTGGTAACCCGGTCCGTGGCCCTGGACGTCCATGCAAAGGGGTGAATAATGTTTATAGGTGAATGATACGTGACGCCACCTGTGGTTACTGATCAGATTGACCAGCGCTGCAGTGTCGCTTCTCTAGGACAGATGTTGTGGTGCAGCTAAGATGTAGAAGCCCTGCACAGGTAGGGCCGTAGTCGCAGGGCAGAGGAAAGAGTTGGTAGATGGTGTGCAGTGCAGGATGTAGCAGAGCCGTGCACCAGGCGCAGGAGAAAGATGACAGACAGTCGTGCAGTTCCTTTACCTGTACTTGGTAAGTGCTGTCCAGGACCCAGAGTACAGGAAGAGAAGGAGTTGGTCAGCCTGGAAGCAAATTAGGAATTCTCTCTCTGCAGATAGGTAGTGTGGCCTCCGTTCTAGCGCTTATCTGAGGTACTCGCAGTACT
Organism: Dendrobates tinctorius; assembly: GCF_039654945.1. NCBI lineage: Eukaryota > Metazoa > Chordata > Amphibia > Anura > Dendrobatidae > Dendrobates > Dendrobates tinctorius. The sequence continues at coordinate 4,799,134 of NW_027361823.1, read as the reverse complement.
GAGTTCACTGAAGTTCCCCTGTTGACTCTCTTTTGGAACTTTCTCGTATGGCAGGCAGCCATAGCCTTTTCCTTCTGGCTCACACACGTCGCTGCTGGGGCCTCCGAGCCTCAGTTGGGAACAGAGCATTTACAGCTGCTACTTCCTCCGGTTTCTGCTGCAGGACCGTCAGTGTCCCTATAAACTCGGAGACCGGAATCCGGACCATGTGCTCCAGCTCCCCCCCGCAACTTTAGCCAAATAACCCCCAGTTTTCAATGCCTAACTATTATTATAAAGTAAATTAAGGTTGACAAGCTTAAGTAATAATGTTTTTGGCATTAAAATGGGCACTGTAGGTGTGTTTCCTGTCCTCCACTCACTGCCGACTTTTCTTCCCCATTGACTTGCATTGGGTTTCGTGTTTCAGTCGGCCTTCGACTTTTCACGATAATCGGCCGATTGCGTTCGACCCGACTTTTGCGAAACCCGACTCGACCCGAAAAAAGGCAAAGTCACTCATCTCTAGTCCCGAGACCAATGTCCTGAAAAAGGTATGGAGGAGCCTGCCTTGTTTTCATCCCCAAAAGGGAAAACGGACAGGGATTCACAGACCGTAATCGGGTCGAGTTTCTGGGAAGCTGCGGAGCAGGGTGTAATATCCCAGGGGCAAGGAATGCCAGCAAGGAAAGGGATAGTGCAAGCTAAAGGAACTATTATCAATCAAATGTACTGTGCAATATCGGTTACTAAGGCCTGTTTCACACTTCCGTTTTTACCATCAGTCAAAATCCGCCGTTTTGCAAAAAAAAACGGATCCGCCATTTTTTTGGCGGATCCGTTTTTTTCCTCATTGATTTGCATTACCGACGGATCTTGACGGATGGCCATCCGTTGGATCCGTTTTTTAGCGGATCCGTCAAATTTTTTGCGTCCGCCAACGTGCCCGGACAGACCATGCAACGTTTTTTTGCTGCAGGATCCGCATTTTATAGTGCGTATGCCCGGAGGAATGAAGTCACCCGGAAATTTAACCCTGAAATCATTTCTGGTGGACAGAAGAAATTCTCTCTCTCTCTCGTCCCCGGGCTACGTTTCCTTTAAAATTCTTCAGTCATCGGATCCGTTAAAAAAACGGTCCGGTGGCATCCGTTCACATCAGTTTTGCAACGGATCCGTTTTCCACCATTTTGGCGGATTTTAACTGACACAAAAAACTGAAGTGCGAAACAGGCCTAAGACTGACCTAAATCTGCAGAGTAAAATTGAACTGTTGAAAATGGATAAAGGCTCTCGTTGACTGTGTGGTTGCATCCGGGTCCGGGATCGTGGAACAAGCGGAATCTTCAGGACCAAAAGTGAGTGTTATAAACTTTACACAAACCACACGACAGACAGGACATTATTTACTTGTGGGGTGCCAGGGTGTGGGAGAACAACAGCACCTCACCCATGACTACCGCCATGTGCCCCCTACACAGGGTACAGGACAGTTCTTTATTTGAGTCTACACCTTGCAATCTAGGGTGTCTTCTGAATGTCCCTCACAACCACCACCCCTCTGACATCTCAACCTGCCAGACTAGAAAGAAATGGTAAATAGGTGTGAATTGGGGAGTGGCCAAACTTTGTCACAGTGCGATATGCGCAATGCATAATTTATCAAATTTGGATATGTCAAAGCTTATTTAAAAAGGTGACGTAAAATGTAGTGGAGAGAGTAAAATAAACTCTGCCTGCCTCATTCCAATATAACTCCCACCAGAAGACATGTCAACTCTCAATAAGTGGGTATTGGAGGAAGAATTAAAGCTGAGGTTTTTTTACCCTTTTTCTGGTTTCTGCCTCTCCTTTAGCGCTCCTATAGACCACTTTTTTTGTTGTTGCTTCACATTGAATTTTCCTCTCTGAGGATCAGCGGCAGGAGCAGCTTGGAGGGCAGTTGCTTGTGGGAGAGCCTGCAATTGCTGGGCGGTGCAGGGAAGCTTCGGGATCCTTGGTGTTCACTTACAGCTGGGATCGGTCTCAACTTCACATCCGAAAGCCGGTGAGAGATGGACTGACCAGGAGAGCGGAGGTTGCTGACAGCCACGTACAGTGCCCTTCTGGGTTGCGAGGACACGCTCCCCAACTACCATTCACGTTCACACCGTGGTTGTGCAAGGGTGGCACAACCCTGCAAGGTGAGCACCCTGTCGATTCAGTTAGGGAATTAATTTAAACACAGGTACACTCATTGCGCCTCTCTTTGCATTTTATTTTTCATGTCAACTCTCTTGACAGAGTATGTTTTCCTACCACTCTGCAATGTTTGTTCCTCTGTTATTTCTCCTAGAATTTAAAACGTAAATTGACAACTGGATGTTAACAGGTTTGGGTGTGTCAATGGGAGCACTCATGCTGTCCAATCAGTGTTACCAGTACCATGTAGAGACACACCTCTTTGACAAAGTTGATGGCCACACTCCGATATTAATTCATCTTATTATACAGGAGGAATAACAGAGGATCTGCACAAGGCAAATGTAAGAAAGGTTCTGCAGAAGTGTTACATCATGAAGAACACAAGTATGTAGTAGAGGAGAAGTGAGGAACATTGACAGCTCCCCAGACACTGGATCTGTACATTTTCACAAATACATAGCAAATATATACAGTGGGGAAAAAAAGTATTTAGTCAGTCAGCAATAGTGCAAGTTCCACCACTTAAAAAGATGAGAGGCGTCTGTAATTTACATCATAGGTAGACCTCAACTATGGGAGACAAACTGAGAAACAAAAATCCAGAAAATCACATTGTCTGGTTTTTTTTTTTTATTTTATTTGCATATTATGGTGGAAAATAAGTATTTGTGCAGAAACAAGCAATCAAGATTTCTGGCTCTCACAGACCTGTAACTTCTTCTTTAAGAGTCTCCTCTTTCCTCCACTCATTACCTGTAGTAATGGCACCTGTTTAAACTTGTTATCAGTATAAAAAGACGCCTGTGCACACCCTCAAACAGTCTGACTCCAAACTCCACTATGGTGAAGACCAAAGAGCTGTCAAAGGACACCAGAAACAAAATTGTAGCCCTGCACCAGGCTGGGAAGACTGAATCTGCAATAGCCAACCAGCTTGGAGTGAAGAAATCAACTGTGGGAGCAATAATTAGAAAATGGAAGACATACAAGACCACTGATAATCTCCCTCGATCTGGTGCTCCACGCAAAATCCCACCCCGTGGGGTCAGAATGATCACAAGAACGGTGAGCAAAAATCCCAGAACCAGGCGGGGGGACCTAGTGAATGAACTGCAGAGAGCTGGGACCAATGTAACAAGGCCTACCATAAGTAACACACTACGCCACCATGGACTCAGATCCTGCAGTGCCAGACGTGTCCCACTGCTTAAGCCTGTACATGTCCGGGCCCGTCTGAAGTTTGCTAGAGAGCATTTGGATGATCCAGAGGAGTTTTGGGAGAATGTCCTATGGTCTGATGAAACCAAACTGGAACTGTTTGGTAGAAACACAACTTGTCGTGTTTGGAGGAAAAAGAATACTGAGTTGCATCCATCAAACACCATACCTACTGTAAAGCATGGTGGTGGAAACATCATGCTTTGGGGCTGTTTCTCTGCAAAGGGGCCAGGACGACTGATCCGGGTACATGAAAGAATGAATGGGGCCATGTATCGTGAGATTTTGAGTGCAAACCTCCTTCCATCAGCAAGGGCAATGAAGATGAAACGTGGCTGGGTCTTTCAACATGACAATGATCCAAAGCACACCGCCAGGGCAACGAAGGAGTGGCTTTGTAAGAAGCATTTCAAGGTCCTGGAGTGGCCTAGCCAGTCTCCAGATCTCAACCCTATAGAAAACCTTTGGAGGGAGTTGAAAGTCCGTGTTGCCAAGCAAAAAGCCAAAAACATCACTGCTCTAGAGGAGATCTGCATGGAGGAATGGGCCAACATACCAACAACAGTGTGTGGCAACCTTGTGAAGACTTACAGAAAACGTTTGACCTCTGTCATTGCCAACAAAGGATATATCACAAAGTATTGAGATGAAATTTTGTTTCTGACCAAATACTTATTTTCCACCATAATATGCAAATAAAATGAAAAAAAAAACAGACAATGTGATTTTCTGGATTTTTTTTTCTCAGTTTGTCTCCCATAGTTGAGGTCTACCTATGATGTAAATTACAGACGACTCTCATCTTTTTAAGTGGTGGAACTTGCACTATTGCTGACTGACTAAATACTTTTTTTCCCCACTGTATAAAATATATAAAATACACAGTGTGTGTATATATATATATATATATATATATATATATATATATATATATATATCCAACAATGTAGACCAGCTCACTCCTGTGAACCACCTGGAACCTCAGCTGACCTGGTTAACTCCGTTGTGCCCGGATCTGGATGTAGGAGTCCATCCATACAAATGTGAACAACGACAAAGCAAAGTCCAGCAATAACGTGAGCAATCCAGGATGCTGTTAAAAATTTTTTTCTTTTTATTCATAAATCCATTAAAATGCAATGGTCCAAGAGATTCTGGACCGTGAAGAAGGCGGGTTCTACCGCTAAAACGCGTAGTCCTATCTGCATGACTTTCCTGCGTTATTGCTGTTTTGAACTGCTTGGACCATTGCATTTTAATGGATTTATGAATAAAAAGAAAAAATTTTTTAACAGCATCCTGGATTGCTCACGTTATTGCTGGACTTTGCTTTGTCGTTGTTCATATATATATATATATATATATATATATATATATATATATATATATATATAAACATCGCACAAATATATATATATGTTATATATAATACACAGCACATGTATATATAAGATAATACACAGCACACATACAGCTCTGGCAAAAGTTAACAGTTTTATAAAAATCAGCTTCTCTACATGTCTGACAGCCATTCTATTCCAGTGTCAGTTGAATTCCAGCCAGAGTACACCTCATTCTACTTAATGTGCTTCTGATTAGGTGATCACCTGAACCAAATCTTATTTAATGAAGAAAGTATAAAAAACCCTGCTGTGGTGTTCACAATCCTCTTGCAATAGGACAAGCTGGATGGCAAAACAAGTGCTAGTAATATCCCAAAAGTAATAGGAATGAAAAAATAACTTGTAGCCATGCCAAAGGAGTTGAAAAGAAGTCTTGAGTGAGAAAAAGAAGGGCTCAATTCTGGCTTTACTAGCAGAGGGATACAGTGAGCGTCATGTTGCCTCCATCCTTAAAATTTCTAAGATAGCAGTCCATTACAACAAGGTCAAGCAGCAGATATTGAGGACAACAAAGTTACAGACCGGCAGAGGGCGAAAACGACTCTCCACTGACTGGGATGACTGTCATCTTATTTGAGTGTCACTCAGCAATCGCAGGATGACATCAAGTGACCTACAAAAGCAATGGCAAATGGCAGCTGGGGTGAAGTGCACGGCAAGAACAGTTTGTAACAGGCTCCTAAAGGCAGGGCTCAAGTCATGTAAAGGTAGAAAAAAGCCTTTCATCAATGAGAAGCAAAGGTGAGCCAGGCTGAAGTTTGCCAAAGACCATAAGGATTGGACCATAGACGACTGGAGTAAGGAAATCTTCTCTGATGAGTTTAATTTTCAGCTTTGCTCAACACCTGGTCGTCTAATGGTTAGACGGAGACCTGGAGAGGCGTACAAGCCAGTGTGTCTAGCACCCACTGTGAAATTTGGTGAAGGATCAAACAAAGAAGAACTGCTTACATTTTTATACCAGGAGTGGCATAAGGTCACCCAAAAGCAGTGTGGAAGACTGGTGGAAAGCATGCCAAGACACATGAAAGCTGTGATTAAAAATCATGGTTATTCCATAAAATATTGATTTCTGAACTCTTCCTGAGTTAAAACATTAGTATTGTTGTTTCTAAATGATTATAAACTTGGTTTCTTAGCATTATTTGAGGTCTGCAAGAACTGCATTTTTTGTTATTTTGACCATTTCTCATTTTCTGAAAATAAATACAAAATTTAGTGCTTGGAAATTCGGAGACGTTGTCAGTAGTTTATAGAATAAAAGAGCAATTTACTCAAAATTATACCTATAAAGAGAAAAATCAGACAAACTAATAATAAGTAATAATAATAAATTTTATTTCTATAGCGCCGACATATTCCGCAGCACTTTACATTTCGGAGGGGATTTGTACAGACAATTGACATTACAGCATAGCAATAATCACATAGATCATAACAGATACCAAGAGGAATGAGGGCCCTGCTCGCAAGCTTACAATCTAGGAGGAAAAAAGGGGAGACACGAAAGGTGGGTGGTAACAGTTGCCCTGATTGTATGGACCAGCCATGATGTTAAGTGTGTAACAGTACAGACACAGAGGGCTAATGGATGCATAAAGCATGTGGGAACATGATGCGGGGAACCTGGTTATGGTAAAAACTTTTGGCTGTGCCACGCAGGGATAGATTAGGTTAATGTGTTGAGGCGGTAGGCCAGTCTGAATAAATGAGTTTTCAGGGCACGCTTAAAATTGTGGGGATTGGGGACTAATCGTATTGACCTGGGAAGTGCATTCCAAAGAATTGGCACAGCACGTGTATAGTCTTGGAGACAGGGGTGGGAGGTTCTGATTATTGAGGATGCTAACCTCAGGTCATCAGCAGAACGGAGGGTGCGGGTAGGATGGTATACTGAAACAAGGGAGGAGATGAAGGGTGGTGCTGAGCCATGGAGAGCTTTGTGGGTGAGGGTAATAAGTTTGTACTGGATTCTGGAGTGGATGGGTAGCCAGTGTAATGACTGGCACAAGGTAGAGGCATCGGTGTAACGATTGGCGAGGAATATGATCCTGGCAGCAGCATTCAAGACAGATTGGAGAGGGGAGAGTTTGGTAAGAGGGAGACCGATTAGAAGAGAGTTACAATAGTTGAGACGAGAATGAATAAGAGAAACACTAAGAATTTTTGCAGAGTCAAAAGTAAGAAAAGGTTGAATTCTAGAAATGTTTTTGAGGTGCAGCTTACAAGAGCGAGCCAGTGATCGTATGTGGGGGACAAAGGAAAGCTCGGAGTCAAGTATGACCTCAAGACAGCGGGCATGTTGCTGGGGAGTAATAGTGGAACCACACACGGAAATGGCAATGTCGGGTATAGGTACATTAGTAGAGGGAGGAAACACAAGGAGTTCAGTCTTTGACAGGTTCAGTTTCAGATATAGTGAGGACATGATGTTAGACACAGTGTTTAGACAATCGCCGGTGTTTTCTAGAAAGGCTGGCGTGATGTCAGGAGAAGAAGCGTATAATTGGGTGTCGTCAGCATAGAGATGGTTCTGGAAACCAAATCTACTGATTGTTTGACCAATAGGGGCAGTGTACAAGAAGAGGAGGGGGCCTAGGACTGATCCTTGAGGAACCCCAAAAGTAAGGGGAAGGTGAGAGGAGGAGGAACCGGCAAAAGATACAGTAAAAGAGCGGTCAGAGAGATAGGAGGAGAACCAGGAGAGAACGGTGTCCTTGAGACCAATGGAACGGAGCATAGTGAGGAGGAGCTGATGATCCACAGTATCGAATGCTGCAGAGAGATCCAAGAGAAATAGCATGGAGTAATGACCATTAGATTTAGCTGTTAGTAGATCATTAGAGACTTTAGTGAGGGCAGTTTCAGTAGAGTGTAAAGAGCGGAAACCGGATTGGAGAGGGTCGAGAAGAGGGTTATCACAGAGATAGCGGATAAGACGGGAGTGGACCAGGCGTTCCAGGAGTTTAGAGATGAAGGGAAGATTAGAGACAGGTCTATAGTTAGTGGCACAGTTTTGGTCGAGGGAACTGAAAATTTTGCAGTGGTCTCTTAATTTTTGCCAGAGCAAATATACATATACATATACAATATATATATAATAAAAAGCACCTACATATAGTATATAATACATAGCACATAAAACGCTCCGGTCTTGGTAGGGGAATGTCTATGTTCCCTGCTTGTTTGATCAGACGTGTTTGCGCCTTATAAACGTGTATGTGGGTACTGAAGCTGGGCCATTGCATTAGCTGCCCCATGAAGAAATTCAGGGATCATATTATAAAATAATCATTGTCCTATTATAGGTGCATTACATATGATCAGCTCTTTAAGCTCCATGTAAAACAATCAGACAAGTATAGCCATTAATACTGGACTATTACTATCATAAACCTGACACAGGATGATTACTGCCCTCACCAGCACGTGCCCCGGATACCACGTGACCCATCACTAGCCTCATGCTCAGTACATTGAACCGCAGCCCAATCACTTGCTCCGTCTGCGCAGCCAGAGTTCTCTCCAAATGCTGCGTCTCTTCTTTTAGTACGCAAGTGTGCTATTCACGAAGCTGCGCACCAATGCCCAGAATGATGCGAGGGCAGGGAAGGATAACCTGCGCATGCGCACATGTCCCATCCTCTGGGCGGACTCGCAGTTATCAGGAGGAGGAAGGTGGCGGACGCCTGGCATCCTGTGAAGGTGAGGAGCAGCTCTACACAGCGGGCTCTGGGGTGCACCGTGCCGGCCGTACAGCATGCAGGAAATGGTCATCTGTGGGCCATTTTGGTCAATCTCTCAGCATTTCTATTTTCTGCATATGAGGCATTTATAGAGATAAACAACATCTGCTGCATTGGGATTGTCTTCTAAGAAAATAGCATTTTCTAAATGTTAGTTATTAGCATTACATTTGGTAAAACATAGCATCAGTCATGTAGAAAATATATGTTTGCACACACATAGATTAACAATAATAATAGATGTAGTTCTAATAGCATTTCACACTGTTGTAAAACAGCCGGTATCAGCTGATACATTTAAAGAGAACCTGTCGCCAGTTTCTTTCTCTCATAATGGGGTTCCTGCAACCCCTTTATAACCTCAGAGTGGCCCCTGCATCAAAATGTGTTTCATACATGTCCCCATCTGCATGTAAGTTGTGCGCTCCGTTCCGCTGCGGCAGTGCTAACCTTCGGGCCCTCTGCATGTAAGTTGTGCGCTCCGGTCCGCTGCGGCAGTGCTAGCCTTCGGGCCCTCTGCATATAAGTTGCACGGTGCAGTCTGCTGCGGCAGTGCTAGCCTTCGGACCCTCTGCATGTAAGTTGTGCGCTCCGGTCCGCTGCGGCAGTGCTAGCCGTCGGACTCTCTGCATGTAAGTTGGGCGCTCCGGTCCGCTGCGGCAGTGCTAGCCGTCGGGCCCTCTGCATGTAAGTTGGGCGCTCCGGTCCGCTGCGGCAGTGCTAGCCGTCGGACTCTCTGCATGTAAGTTGGGCGCTCCGGTCCGCTGCGGCAGTGCTAGCCGTCGGGCCCTCTGCATGTAAGTTGGGCGCTCCGGTCCGCTGCGGCAGTGCTAGCCTTCGGGCCCTCTGCATGTAAGTTGCACAGTGCAGTCTGCTGCGGCAGTGCTAGCCTTCGGACCCTCTGCATGTAAGTTGTGCGGTCCATTCCGCTGTGGCAGTGCTAGCCTTCGGACCCTCTGCATGTAAGTTGTGCGGTCCATTCCGCTGTGGCAGAGCTAGCCTTCGGACCCTCTGCATGTAAGTTGTACAGTCCGGTCCTCTGCGGCAATGCTAGCCTTCGGGTCCTCTGCATGTAAGTTGTGCGGTCCGGTCCGCTGCGGCAGTGCTAGCCGTCGGACTCTCTGCATGTAAGTTGGGCGCTCCGGTCCGCTGCGGCAGTGCTAGCCTTCGGGCCCTCTGCATGTAAGTTGCACAGTGCAGTCTGCTGCGGCAGTGCTAGCCTTCGGACCCTCTGCATGTAAGTTGTGCGGTCCATTCCGCTGTGGCAGTGCTAGCCTTCGGACCCTCTGCATGTAAGTTGTGCGGTCCATTCCGCTGTGGCAGTGCTAGCCTTCGGACCCTCTGCATGTAAGTTGTGCGGTCCATTCCGCTGTGGCAGAGCTAGCCTTCGGACCCTCTGCATGTAAGTTGTGCGGTCCATTCCGCTGTGGCAGTGCTAGCCTTCGGACCCTCTGCATTTAAGTTATACGGTCCGGTCTGCTGCGGCAGTGGTAGCCTTTGGACCCTCTGCATGTACAGTAAGTTGTGCGCTCCGGTCCGCTGCGGCAGTGCTAGCCTTTGGGCCCTCTGCATATAAGTTGCACGGTGCAGTCTGCTGTGGCAGTGCTAGCCTTCGGACCCTCTGCATGTAAGTTGTACAGTCCGGTCCTCTGCGGCAATGCTAGCCTTCGGGTCCTCTGCATGTAAGTTGTGCGGTCCGGTCCGCTGCGGCAGTGCTAGCCGTCGGACTCTCTGCATGTAAGTTGGGCGCTCCGGTCCGCTGCGGCAGTGCTAGCCTTCGGGCCCTCTGCATGTAAGTTGCACAGTGCAGTCTGCTGCGGCAGTGCTAGCCTTCGGACCCTCTGCATGTAAGTTGTGCGGTCCATTCCGCTGTGGCAGTGCTAGCCTTCGGACCCTCTGCATGTAAGTTGTGCGGTCCATTCCGCTGTGGCAGAGCTAGCCTTCGGACCCTCTGCATGTAAGTTGTGCGGTCCATTCCGCTGTGGCAGTGCTAGCCTTCGGACCCTCTGCATTTAAGTTATACGGTCCGGTCTGCTGCGGCAGTGGTAGCCTTTGGACCCTCTGCATGTACAGTAAGTTGTGCGCTCCGGTCCGCTGCGGCAGTGCTAGCCTTTGGGCCCTCTGCATATAAGTTGCACGGTGCAGTCTGCTGTGGCAGTGCTAGCCTTCGGACCCTCTGCATGTAAGTTGTGCGGTCCATTCCGCTGTGGCAGTGCTAGCCTTCGGACCCTCTGCATGTAAGTTGTGCGGTCCATTCCGCTGTGGCAGAGCTAGCCTTCGGACCCTCTGCATGTAAGTTGTGCGGTCCATTCCGCTGTGGCAGTGCTAGCCTTCGGACCCTCTGCATTTAAGTTATACGGTCCGGTCTGCTGCGGCAGTGGTAGCCTTTGGACCCTCTGCATGTACAGTAAGTTGTGCGCTCCGGTCCGCTGCGGCAGTGCTAGCCTTTGGGCCCTCTGCATATAAGTTGCACGGTGCAGTCTGCTGCGGCAGTGCTAGCCTTCGGACCCTCTGCATGTAAGTTGTGCGGTCCATTCCGCTGTGGCAGTGCTAGCCTTCGGACCCTCTGCATGTAAGTTGTGCGGTCCATTCCGCTGTGGCAGTGCTAGCCTTCGGACCCTCTGCATGTAAGTTTTACAGTCCGGTCCTCTGCGGCAATGCTAGCCTTCGGGTCCTCTGCATGTAAGTTGTGCGGTCCGGTCCGCTGTGGCAGTGCTAGCCTTCGGGAACTCTGCATTTAAGTTGTGTGGTCCGGTCCGCTGTGGCAGTGCTAGCCTTCGGGCCCTCTGCATGTAAGTTGCGTGGTCTGGTCCACTGCGCCAGCGCTAGATTTCGGGCACTGTGTGGATGACGTAGAGATGTCATCCACTTACATGCAGAGGGAAGAGGATCTATGCAGCGCTGATCGTAATCTGGGCCACGCAACTTACATGCAGCGCGCGACATGAATAACACATTTTCGGAGGTATGCAGGGACGTATATGAGGCTGTAAAGGGGTTGTAGGAACCCCATTCACATGTTCTTAAAGGAGATGGGCAAGGTTTATAACAAAAAAAATACCGGTGACAGGTTACTTTTAAGGTGGTGGGCTCTGGTCCCCTCCACCAAACCCCTGCCACTATCTGCTCTCTGGTCCCATAGTGCCACTTATTAATGGTGTTTTATCACTTTTTACTGGAAGTTCCTGGGCTGCATTGCAAAATCCCTAACACAACTCATCCCCTGCTTATATGCCGGTTATGATACTTATGTGGGCCCATTAGACCCAGCCCTGCACCCGAGCCCATATGTGACTGCTCCTTCTGTACCTCCTGTATGTTTGCTATGTTATTGCTTCAGCAATGTGTTTCTCTTTTCCATTTGATCTATTTTCTATCTGAAAGTTAGGAAGAAACAGTAATGCAAAGGAAAGGAGTAATACGAAGAGTGAAGGAGCAGCATGCACGTAGGGTTGCTTCCATTCTAGAAACATGGAAATGCCTAGGAGCTGTAGACACAAAACGGTGGCCCATTTTTAATCAAAACTGTTTGAAAATGATTGGTGGGATCCAGTAAGCCTGTGTTCACATTATGTATGTGATGATCTTAAATATATATGCCAAGAAAAGCTTCCATTAAAGCACCACCTCAGCGTTTTTTTTTAATGCAGCGTTCGAGAGGTGTCACAATTCTAAGTTCCCTGCACTTAGTCTCATACCTACCAGCCATCATCTTCATCTTTTATCAGCACCGCTCCGGTAGGTCTCCAGCATTTTATGACCTGCCGGATCGCTCCAGTGTTTGCTGGGCGAGCCAGAAGTCACACCTTTGACTTCCGGTCACTTACTCGCCGTGGAACCGGAGCAGCGCCAGGAACTGCTGAAGACCGCAGCTGGTAAGTATATTACTAGGGGCAGGGAACTTAGATTAGTGGCATCACTCCAGAGCCGGTGCTGTAAATGGATGCCTCCAGTGCATGCCATACAGTGGCCCACTATAAAATGTATTATATTGTTTTATAACTAAATATGTTGGTATAGAATAGTGTGCAGCAGAATTCTATCCATTGCTTTGCAGCATGCCAGAGTATACTGGCCTGATGGAGGCAGAAAGGTCAACCTTTGGGACTCTGTCAGACTAGTAGACCTTATAGACGCCTTTATCAAGTATGACAGGTGCTTCTTCCAGTCTACACACTAACCGGAGATTAGAGCTTTTAGTAATGGCTTATTAGCAGGAATATCAAATTCCCAAGAGCTGCTTTCTAGGCGCAGAAGAAAAAAAATCTATGAATGGGTAAAGCAGGAGGGCACAAATAATAAATTGTGATTTTGGCCTGATGACTACAATAATAGGAAATATTACCAACAGGAGCAAACATGGACTTGCTCAGTTGTCAAATAAATTAAAGTATACATATGTGGTGAGGTTTCAAAGTAGGGCCTATTATTTAAGTCATTTTTTTATATCATAGTTAAAAAAATAATCAGCAAAAGCAGGATAATGATGACACCCCTATACACAGCTGATAACACAGGATCAACCAATCACAATAGCGGATGTCACAACTCACCTCCTCCCCCTTTCCCTACAATGACTTTTACGCACTCTCTTTAGATGCTACAATGCAAAATATAGGATCTGAGTCCGTTCATTGTGTTGTTTCCTAATACCACAAGAAGTTAGAGTCTAAAAAAGTCCAAAGTTGCCAGTGTGAAAATTATAACAATTCTATTTTTATTTATAATATACATTGTGATATTGACAATTGCCAAAATAAAAAAAAATATTTAGCAAAAACTTAATTTAACAATAGGTCATTATCTGATGTTAGCTTTTCTTAAGGGTCCCCTTCACATTTTTCATGTCAGCATGCTGTCTGTTTTTTACGGACCGCAAATACGGATACACGAACAACCATTGTATTCAGTGGTGGTGCGCACATGGCAGGTTTTTCACACCTATAAATTCTAACCAGCAAAGGCTAAACAGATAGCTGTGGACTGATATTAATAGCCAGGGAAGGGGGCATGGATATTGGCCTCCCTCGCAGGCTACCAACATCAACCCTCAGTCGTTCCAGAAATGGAGCATCCATAAGATACACCAAATCTGGCACTTTGCCTCCCTCTTCCCACTTGCTCTCTTCCTACGTCATTTTGTTTCTGGGGTCCCCCTGTAAACTAACCAGTAAAGGCTAAGCAAACACGTGAGCTGTTATTAATAGCCTGAGAACATGTAGGGCTAATGGCCCCTTTTCCAGATTATTCATATCAGCCAACAGCGGGTTGGCTTTCCCTCTGCTGATTATGAAAATTAGACAGGAACCCAAGTAATTTCTTTAATTAATTAATTAATTTAAAAATAACCAGTACAGAAAAAAACACAAAGCACTAATTATATAGTACACTGACATCTGACTATTTATCTATGTTTCTCATCACTGTCTCTATCTTTGAACATCTTTAATATATATAACTCTTTAATTTCTATGCTGCATTTCATTCCATACGTCACACTGATAGTACACTGACAGCACACGGACACACGGATAGCACAGGGATATCATATATGTATACACAGATGGCAGACGGACATGAAACACGGATCTCACCGGTAATGTTTTTCCAGTACCAGATTCACCAGGATGTGTGATGGAGGCATTCTCTTACCAATGGGGGGTTATTCTTTGTACAGTAAAACGCTACAAATTTTTCTAATGTATTTTCTCTATCTATTCCTTGTGGGGTGTTTTTAAGGATATTTATTTGATGAAATAGAAATGTTTAAAAATAGTTCAGTTTATCTGAAACTTTTATCATCATTATCACTATTGTTGTCAGTATATGTGACTGCAGACTTGTGAATCCTCACATAGCGTGCATTGTGTGCTGTGACGATTCCCCGATGCTGGCGCCGGGAGAAGGCGGGTGATGTGACCACAAATATACATACTTCCAGCCACATCCTGACTAGTTGTGTCCTGCCTTTCTCAATCCACTTGCATTGAGTGAGGTTGCGCACGTCTAGTGAGCACGTGATCGCATGTATTCAAATCGCATATTTACCATCACGCTTCTGCCACTCCCGGCACATAGAGTGTCTGCACACTTGAACCCTAAGGAAAACCCATTTAATATTCAAATAGACAAGGATGTTTTTCAATAAACTATATTGTTGTGTTTTGTTGTTTTTATACAGATCACTATAAGAGGAGAGTGACTTCTTTTTCCTATCATGACCCAGTTCGGAGCACCAAGGAACCCTGTAAATTGGGTCTCCCACATCACCGCAGCTGTAGTGTCACAGCCAGGTATGTTATATTTATTTTAGTTATACATTGCTTTTTTCAATTTTTTTTTTTTGGTTTTCTGCATTTTGCTTTTACTCTGTTATTAGTAGATTGTAAGAGCAACTTTGTAAAAGGGTATGCCTTAAAAAATGTATAACCACCAATGGCTGCATTGTAATACCCTTTGCAGTCAGTCAGGTCTTCCCAGACACCGAATGGCACATAAATCTGCTTAAATCCTCCAATTTTTCTGCCTCACTCTTTGTAAGTAAAACATTAGTTCTGTAAGCTCTCTTGCCCTTGTATTCTGTTCATGAACCAGACTGCCCAGCATGAACAGAGGTCACACTGTAATAGGAGTACTGATATGCATTATAATTAGGTGGGTGTCACAGTCCCCATCTCTCATTGTGTCCTAGAGACAAGTCAGCCATCCTATGGATTAGAGGCGTGTCGGGCTGTCAGCATTGTGAGTGCCAACTCGGTCATCCTGTAGTATGCAGAGGCGTGCTGGTTTGTCAGTTTTGTGTATGGGATTTCCTTCCAGCCCAGTTTGGCCCAGCCTGCTGGAAATCCTCCAGATGCCGCCCTTTCAGGGTGATTGCTTGGCCATTTAGCTGGCTGGCTATGCTGAGACAATTTCTAGTTGTAGCTTTCAGCTCAGTGGTGGGTGTGTTGCTCTGTTCTCTGAACTCTGATCTTTGTTGACAGACCTTGGATTTGCCTTTTGACTACTTGTTTGTATTACCCCTTTTGCCTTGACGCACTCTGACCTTGGAATTCTGAACCCGGACTGTGACCTGACTACGCCTTTGCTTCTCCCCTCTGTTTATGACGTACCATCCTGGCTCTTGACCTCGGACTCCTTGATTTCCCTGACAGTGGGCACCAACAATATTTAAAAGTATCTAAATAATATTAAAAAAAAGCATTCTGATATCTATAACTGATATCTATGTGACTCCTGGAATTCCTTTTTATTGTTCAGATTTTTTTTTTAAGCAAAATTTAAGCAGACTGGGTTTTCTTTTGCTAACAAATACAATATTAACTTGGTATTAGAAAATTCTACTTGAATGTCTTTCTAGTCACACTGTGTACGTCCAGGAGCTCACAAAGGGCTAACGTTTCACAATACCTAATAACTTTTCTGTTTACCTCCCCTCAACAGCAGGCCTGCGGCATTTTACTTGCTTGTTTAATGACAGGGTCAGGGAAGGAGGAATGTTGTATTTCCACTTTTGGTTAAGTTGCCATAACATTTGTGCAGGAATGAAGGCACTCCCTAATAATGGCCACTGACCATGAATGTATCCGGCTAAACATCACAGAAAACCACTGTACATAGTTTCCTAAGGGATTTTGTCCAAGACACTTGTATATGCCGATAAGTGAAATCACTACCTTTAATTTAGAATTACACACATCATATTATCGAATCACACTGTACGCATCCTGCCCTCCGATACACGTGCAAAACGTGGACCTGTTAGCCAGTGTCAGCCAAGAACTGGGGAAAAAATCTCTGAAGTTGCCTCTGAAGCATATTTACAAAATGATGTAGTCTTTTCATAGGCTACAGAAAAGATGTGAGGATTATTTTTCTTTTTTGCTTGTAAAAATTTCACTTTTTATGGAGCAAGAGATCTATCTGCCTGTCTGTCTATCTATCTATCTATCTATCTATCTATCTATCTATCTGTGAAAACATATGTGCAGCACCAGCAAAATTTTGAGGGTGCCAACACAGGTAAAATCCAATCTTCCAAATATATAGAAAAAAGGCTATTAAAAGTCAGCCTTCTTTCTAAACTTTTCAACTGGTATACTGCATCTTTCTTTCTTCTATCTATCTATCCCATATATATCTATTTATCTAAAAAAAAATAAAAAAGTGAAAAAGCAGCACAAAAGATGATAATCAATGGGTGCAAAAAGCCTTCCAGGTATGTACCAAAACTCAATCATTATGTCCAAAAAGATGAAAGCAGCACACCATGTTGGAGTCAGTTCAAGTGCAATTTAATTGCCCATTCGGCGGCGTTTCGGTCCCAAAGGAATGTGGAAAGGCTTCAGAAAGTTCCACATTCCTTTGGCACCGAAACGTCACTGGATGGGCAATTAAATTGCACTTGAACTGACTCCAACATGGTGTGCTGCTTTCATCTTTTTGTTGGACATATCTATCTATCCATCTATCTATAGATGTATCTATCTATCTATCATCAATCTATTATCTATCTATTTATCTATCTATTTATTATTTATCTATCTATCTATTATCAATCTATTATCTATCCATCTATTTATCTATCGATCTATCTATTATCTATCTAGCTATCTATCTATCCATGCAGTCACAAAGTATGTTTGGTCATATTTCATATATTGTACATTGTGCATTGCCCCTTGAGCTGTGCACTCTATTATCCACCCATCTTTCAAAGACTGTTTTTAATTATTTAATTAACTAGATCCTATGGTTCCCCTCTTTATTTGAGGTCTAGGCACTGATTTAGGTAAATCTTTAATATACGGTCCTATCTAATAAGGGTCGCCTTGCCGTTGGCAAATGGCCTTGAAATATGTATATAGTAGACTGTAGACTGCTGTTGCTTAGTGTTTGTATATATAAACTTCTGTACGTGTAGTAAATGGAATATTAGTAAGATCACCCCCCAAATATTCATGCAGCACATGTAGCTATATCAAAGACTAGTTACTGAGAAATCCAGTAACCAGTGTTTGCATTGATATACAAATCAGGCTGAAGAGTTATTTGTAGATCTAAAGCCTCTGTCACTCCAGCTCTATTTCCCACTGTGGTGTGACAGGTGATCGCGTGGTTAATGGGAGATATGTCACATGGAGGGATGCTCCCTGCGATGCAACCCGGAGTATTTTGCCTATAGTGTACATGAGCACTAAAGATGTCATTTAGTGCACTGGGTGCGGAATGTACTCCGTTTTGCCTGAAGATATGTGTATGTTCAGGACCTGTGGTGAAGTCCTGACCATGTGACCAGCTCATGTGATCCATACCTCACCTATGGGTGTGGTTACACAGCTATGTAATTAAGGTGTTTGGCACATGTGAGGGAGACTGTGAGGAAGTCTGGCAGAGTGTGGACAGACTTCCATGTGTCCAGGTGGGACACTACTGAGAGTGGTCTGTGTTCCAAGGAAGGAGAAGCCTTCCTGTGTCTGCGGCTGCAGATAGAGCGCTGCTCTGGACATTGCCCTGACCTGTGTGCACAGGACCTGAGGGAACACAGCCCAGCTAAGGACTGTTTATGTGCTGTCTCTGGTTTATGGAGTAATAAACCCTGTGAAATTTTAAAGGAACGTGCCTCATGTTTGACTCCCGCCGCACCTAAGCGAGTCCGAATCCTTACAATTGGTGACAGACTGCGGGCAGCGATTCCCAGGAGCACAGACGGTATGGAAAATCGTGAGTAATACTGACCGAGGTCAGAGGAAATGACTGTATGGAGATTTGTGGGATGCCTATGAGGAGAAGAGGTACCCGAGAACCTGTGTGGCTGACACCAGCAGGTAACGGACAGGAATCCGTGTTGCACTGACCAGAGTCAGTGAGAGACTGTGCTTGTGTTTTTTTTTCCCTTTTCCTCGCTTCTCTGCAAAAAAAATAAAAAAATCCTGAAAGTGCTTGCTGTGGCTCAGTACGCTCACGAAGGTCTCGCAGCGCGGGGACCTGATGTTTTTTCTTTTTGGGATCTCCTATTTGAGCATTGGTAGCAGACGCTGTCTGTCTACACCATCCTGCTGCAGCTTTATTGCATATGACTAAGCGGATACAGTAGTTGTGGCTTTACACAACTATTAAGGGTGAGTACCCTGTATTATGTCCTTATACCCATTATACCTGCACTGGTAAGGCCCTATGGGCGCGCTTTTGTGGTTTTTTTATCTTTGAGGGTGACAAGTGGCTTCCGGTGGATCGGCGGGTCCTCGAAGATGACGCAGCAGGAGCTGCAGAAACACCAGCAGCTGCTTGTGAGCGACGGCAGGAGCTGGGGCAGTGCCAGAAGGAATTGGTGTGGTGTCGTGCTTAAAGGGCCAGTACCAGAAAAAGGCATAAACTGTACTGTGTGAACTGTGGCCTAAGAGGTTCTGCAGGACAGACATGGGGAGATCCCGAAAAGGGGTGGAGTCCCAAAAGGGGGCGGTGGCCCAAATCGGGGAGGTAGCCCGTAAAGGGGTGGAGTCCCAAAAGGGGGCGGTGGCCCAAATCGGGGTGGTAGCCCGTAAAGGGGTGGAGTCCCCAAAGGGGGCGGTGGCCCAAATTGGGGTGGTAGCCCAAAATGGGGTGGAGTCCCGGGAGGGGGCGGCAACCCAAAGCGGGGTGGTGGTCCAGAAAGGGGCCAAGTTTGAAGAAGTGACAGCACTGGGTACGTCTGGAGTACCGCAGTATATGTGCAGGTCTTTTTCAGAATGTGGAATATCCTTTCCAGGTAGTAATGACAGGCCACAGATGTGTACAGTGATGCTGCACCGGGAAGGAGCCTTTGGTCGGCTGGAATCAGAGAATCAGGTGACTCTGACAGGAACTCCTCTCACTTTCTCTCTGTCCGAGAAAAACGTCAGGGTTCGCTGTAAACACGGGGTCACGGTGAACTATGCAGTAGACAGAGTAGTGTTTGAGGGGACCAAAGGTGGTGAGTGCCAAGGGGGAGGGATACCTCGGGACTTAGTCTATGCCTGGGAGAGGGGCCGGGACTTTGTTTTGTTTGATGACGTTTGGTCGGACGATGGAGATGCTTCGACTGTGGGGCCAGCGGACACTAAGATAGTGACGGCTCCTGACGTAGACAGGTCAGAGGTAGAACTGACCGGAAGGAGAAGGACATCTGCCCAACTTACGGACCTGACGTCTCGTGACATGTCGGATGGTGGGCTGGGAGATGAGACGACTGTGAGTAGCTTGGTCAGTGAACCAACACTACAGTGCCCCTTCTGGCTGGATGGAGAACGGGTGATGGGATTGTTAGACCCTGGGAGTCCGGTATCTGTGCTAAGAACCACTCCTGGACGTTCTGTGTCGCCTGGGACGGTGACGAGAGTGAATGGCTTTGGTGGGGACGATAAAGAACTTTTGACAGCATACCTCTACATTGACACGACTGAGAGTTCCACGTACCATGTAGTGACAGTAGACCCAGACTTACAGTATACTATGGTAATAGGGCGGGACTTAGAAGCCCTGTGGGACTGGTGGACAAAAGGAGAAGTGTCTGTTGATATAATGTGTATGGGAGGTAATGGTGTGAAAAGTCCGCCTCCTAAAGTTGACAGGCCTAAGTTAAGCATGACCAGAGAGAACAGTGCGTCGGCCCCACTTACGGACATGATGTCACCTGACGGGTACCAGAGAGAGACTGATAGTGGTGTGGTAATTAAAAAGAGTGGACCTGACACCCGAACAGAGAGCAACATGAACGTTTCCCATGCGGTGGGGTGTGACACAGGTACCAGGCGTGACTGTAATATGTTATTGCCAGTAGCAACCACTAGGGCTGAAGACAGTGTTTGTCAGACAGAAGCACGAATCCAGTGTAATGACAGTTTGCACCAGGTAGAAGCGCACCTACGAGACTTGGAGCAAGGGCGCGAAGAGATGTGTCAGCAGCTGGCGAGGGAGTGTCTGAAGGTGGCGAGTCTGGAAGTCGCCAACTCCGCGCAGGTGGAGCGGTTGCACCACCTAGAGTCCGAGCTCTTGGCAGGCAAAGCACTGAGACAAGTGACTGAGCACAGAGTGGATGAGCTGGAGAAGGAAGTCTCTGAGCTCAGAGGTCACCTGTCAGCGTGTAAAACCATGAACAAGACCCTGTTGGAAGATATGGAGGTGCTCAGAGAGGCCCAAGAGAAGTATCAACAGGAGATTCTCAGGAGAGAGGATGAGCGTCGCTACCTGGCAGAGGAGCGAGATAAAGTTCTGCAAGAACTCAGTGGAGTAGGAAAAGGTCTTCTACGGGAGAAGTGGATGGGTGAAGACGTACAGCAGCCGTGCCCGCCTGATAGCAAGGCAGAACTGCCAAAGCCCATCTTGGAAAAGGGTCCTGAAGACTGTAAATCTCAGGAAGATGGTGAGCCAAGGGCTGCACAAGACAGTCATCCAATCGTGACAGATATCTTGAGGGAAGTGTCCGTAGGGAACCCAGAGCCATCTGTTCAGGGTGAGAGCAAGTCCACGACCTTCAAGGTTGTAATTGATGTACCAGAAGACATGCAGGAAGCCTGTGCTGAGGAAGGTGTGCATGAGGCCTTTAGGAAGGCTATAGAAGCATGTAGTGTGATCTGGGCACCAGAGACGAAGCAGCTGGTCATACTGTCATCTAAGGAAGTCACAAGGAAGCGGGTTACTATCCTGAGGGATATGCATCTACAATGCCTCCGCACAAGGCAGATGATCCTGTTGGGAAAAAAAGAAGCCGCTCGATGTCTAGAGTGTGCGAGGAAAGTTCAAAGTCAGCAGGGCATTGCAGAAGACATCATTCAAGTGCCCGGAGGTATGGTGAGGAAAGTCATCGGAAGGTTTGGGAAAGTGATGCAGGACATGGTGAACAGGTCTGGCGTGATGAGAGTGAGGATTCCGGCTAATGACGAAACCCAGGACAAGGGTGAAGATAGGATGGTTCCATTCCTCGTTGTCGGGTCCATGGAGAGCCTTGGGAATATCCGGATGCTCCTGGAGTATCGCGTGTCATACCTGAAAGAAGTAGAGCAGCTAAGACTTGAGAGGAAGCAGATCAGTAGAGAGCTGGAGGAAATGGAAAGAAGATGGCCGCCTCCTTCAACTCGCGGTATAGAAAGGCAAAGAGGTTCACTTAAGACTGGAAGTCCTAAAGATGGAGATAAGAGAGTATATAGAGATAAATGGAAGGGCTGCTCTCGGGACCTTATAGACCTTAGGAGAGATGGCCAGCAGAGAGAGGACAGTAGGTGGCCTGATGGAAGAGGAAGTAGTGATGCCTCAGTTAGCTCAGAGCTGAGTGACCTAGGCAGGAGACCCTGTAGAAGACGTGGTGACAAAGAGTCAGTCCAGACAAGAGGTATGGGGGCAAGGGAGTCGCAACACCATACTGACCGCCAGGGATGCGGGTGGTCTGACGTGGGCCCATCTTTATCAAAGAACAAGACAGAGTCGGATAAGGGACGCCTACTGAAGAGTTCACTAGCAGGGCCTGACTTTGATAGACGATTTGACTGGCAGAGACGACCGAGAAGGATCTCTGGTCGAGTAATAGAAAATGCCAAGCCCCACGGCTTTAGGCAGAGGAGGGGGATATGTGGTGTGACAGGTGATCGCGTGGTTAATGGGAGATATGTCACATGGAGGGATGCTCCCTGCGATGCAACCCGGAGTATTTTGCCTATAGTGTACATGAGCACTAAAGATGTCATTTAGTGCACTGGGTGCGGAATGTACTCCGTTTTGCCTGAAGATATGTGTATGTTCAGGACCTGTGGTGAAGTCCTGACCATGTGACCAGCTCATGTGATCCATACCTCACCTATGGGTGTGGTTACAGGGCTATGTAATTAAGGTGTTTGGCACATGTGAGGGAGACTGTGAGGAAGTCTGGCAGAGTGTGGACAGACTTCCATGTGTCCAGGTGCGACACTACTGAGAGTGGTCTGTGTTCCAAGGAAGGAGAAGCCTTCCTGTGTCTGCGGCTGCAGATAGAGCGCTGCTCTGGACATTGCCCTGACCTGTGTGCACAGGACCTGAGGGAACACAGCCCAGCTAAGGACTGTTTATGTGCTGTCTCTGGTTTATGGAGTAATAAACCCTGTGAAATTTTAAAGGAACGTGCCTCATGTTTGACTCCCGCCGCACCTAAGCGAGTCCGAATCCTTACACCACCCATCGCCATCTCTTGCTTGACAGATGACTCCTTTGCTTGAAGTCACACAGCAGGAGGCGATACTGGGTGGGGAATAGAGCTGGAGCGACACAGGCTTCAGAACTATAACCTCCTTTACGTATAAATTCACACACTGATCACTTAATGGAGAACAGACTGGCCATGTAAAGGTATTGCTAGATTTGTCTTTGAAAGAGCTACATGCGCATATGAATAGTTTGGGGATGAAATCCTTCCCTGTAAAGGGAATTTGTCAATAAGACCAACCCCGTTCCAGTCAATCTACAGATATCTTCTGTCAGGCACTGAGCATTTAAAGCTTTATTTGCATATGATAATAATAATAATAATAATCTTTATTTATATAGCGCCAACATATTCCGCAGCGCTTTACAGTTGAAAACACTGATTTCTCTGGAATTCAGAAAAAGCTAGAAGATATAAAGGTTTCAATGGATTTACATTTCAAAGACTTGCATGCGTATATATATATATATATATATATATATATATACTAGCTATGAACCCGTTCTATGCCCGGGTGGGGGGCATTTTTGTTGGTATATGGTCTCCCATCCTGGTATGTGCTGCACCCCCTCATCCCTATCGTGGTATGCATGGTACCCCCTCATCCCTATCGTGGTATGCATGGTGCCCTCACCCCCCAATCCTGGTATGCATTGTCCTCTCACACCCCTATCCTGGTATGCATGGTCCCCTCACCCCCCCAATCCTGGAATGCATGGTCCCCTCGCCCTATCCTGGATTGCATGGTCCCCTCACCCCCCAATCCTGGTATGAATGGTCCTCTCACCCCCCAATCCTGGTATGAATGGTCCTCTCACCCCCCAATCCTGGTATGCATGGTCCTCTCACCCCCCAATCCTGGTATGCATGGTCCTTTCACTCCCCTATCCTAATATGCATGGTCCCCTCACCCCCCTTTTGTGGTATGCATGGTCCCCCTCACCCCCCTTTCGTGGTATGCATGGTCCCCTCACCCCCCTATCCTGGTATGCAATGCATGGTCCCCTCACCCCCCTATCCTGGTATGCATGGTCCTCTCACCCCCCTTTTGTGGTATGCATGGTTCCCTCACCCCCCAATCCTGATATGAATGGTCCTCTCACCCCCCTATCCTAATATGCATGGTCCCCTCACCCCCCTTTCGTGGTATGTATGGTCCCCTCACCCCCCTATCCTGGTATGCATGGTCCTCTCATCCCCCTTTTGTGGTATGCATGGTTCCCTCACCCCCCAATCCTGATATGAATGGTCCCCCTCACCCCTATTAAACTGCACACATTAAAAAAAAACAAAAAAACATTTATACTCACCTTTCTTCCCTGTGTCCAGCGCTGTCCTGTTCTGGAGTGCAGTGTGTCTTCAAGAAAATGGCAGCGGTAAGCGCGGACTGCGCAGGCGCCGATTCCGGCACCACAACACGCCCACTCCAGACATCACCTGAAGATGCAAGACCCTGTCGGCAACAGCCTCACCGGGTTCGGTAAGGTGTTGCGGAGATCGCGGTATGTGTTCAGTGCTTATGCATACCGCGATTTCCTGGGGGGATGCGTCACTCTGTGGGGGATGTGTCAATCTGAGTCCAGACTGCGCAGGCGCGTCACGCTTGCGCAGTCTATAAAGGCTTCAGACTGAGACGCTCCCCCAGTTATATTATAGATATATAAAACACCAAAAAATTGACCATCTAATATACATAATTCCTTAATGTATACATTTGTGTGAAAATCATTGAATGGATATGTAACTAAGCAATCATACAGATTTAAAATAGTTCCTTCCCTGATGGCGATACTTCTGTGATTCATAGGCTGCCATAGAGTCTGAAGAGCGGGGCGACATAGTCAGCGGTTAGTGCGGTTTGTGAGCCCACCATCTCAGAACCTGGGGCCATGTTATGTAGGAAGAAGGTTTTCTGTCCGGGCAAAGTCATTTTAAGGCATGACTATATACTTACATGCATTCTTGATATACTGTAGTTATGAACACCACCCGTATGCCGCTCACATTCTGCATGCCTGATACTAGGCTTATATTCACATTTATATAAACAGTTTTATACGTTGCAGATGAGAAAGTAGACACCATTTATGCCAATAACTACATTTGGCGTTGATTTCGAGCTGTGTTTCGGATGTATGCATAATTCATACTTAGTAATATGATGGCTTTACAATTCTCTTATTATCCTGTGTACCAGCAGCAAGAGATCCAGCTGTTGTCGAGAGGACAAATTTGCTGAATATGGCTAAGCTCAGTATAAAAGGACTCATTGAATCGGCTCTGAGTTACGGCCGTACCCTGGATTCAGATTACCCTCCTCTTCAGCAATTCTTTGTTGTGATGGAACATTGCCTCAAGCATGGGCTTAAAGGTACAGTACATGCCGTCACTACTGCAGTGTCCATACATGTGCCGTGTCCATGGCTGGTGATTTCATCCCGCACAGGATCTAATAACACTTCACCTAAACTAAATAAAGATGTTTCTGCTCATAACGAACCTTGATTGATCATCAGTGCTCGTTTGAAGGCCCAATGGTATGGACTGTATCCAAACTGTGTGAGAATGAATGATTGTCAATAGATCGTTGGCTGGGATGCAAACGATGCAGACATTCCAGGGCAGTCTGTAATATAGGACACTTTTTTTTGCCTTGTCCGTAAAAAAAATATAATGTGGCCATGATTTTTTGGAAGCTGAATAAACGTATAGATATTATTTAGTCTCTAATTCTCATCATTTTACAGTTTATAGTGAATGCAGCCAATGTCTTCATATCAGAATTATAGGCTGTAGATATGGATCACTTATAATGATTTATTATGTGTCCGGAAAAAATATTATTGGTCTGTGATTGTTTGATATGTCCAAAAAAAGGAAAAACTAAAGTTGGCAACCCTGATTGTTGGATCCCCATGCAGTTTGCATACTGTCTGCAGCACATCCCTTGTGTCCGCAGTGAGACGTGCTGCCATAGTAAGTCAGCTGGCAATCAAGTATTTGACAGTTTATCATCTGATCGCTGTCATATTTAAAAAGGTCATTGATCAGGAATGGGCACTGTTCTGAACGCTAGTCCTGCCGATTATCAGCCCGTGTAAAAAGGCCTTAGGGCTCGCTCACACAGCCGTCGCTTCTCTCATGCGAGAGTGTCGGGCCCATTATGCTAATATTATATGATCCTAGTGTCTCCCGAGTGTGATCTGTTTCTCTAGGATGAGAGATTCGCAGCACAGGTGTGGAGAAGATGGAGAACTTAATTTCTCCATCTTTTCCATTGTCTGTGTCCTCGGTAATCGGACTGCACTCTAATGACATCCAAGTGCAGTCCGATGTTTCACACACACCCATAGACGCGTATGGGTGTGCATGATATGATTATTGGATGCCCTGCCTAATCAGCATGAGAAAACAATCGCAGATCTGCTCTGCCCCATAGTATAACATTGGTAGGAGAGCCATCCGATAAAACATCGCTTAGCACTTGACCGTGTTATACACTAGTGTGAGCGAGCCCTTAAAGGGGCACTTTGGGGGGATAAATTCATATACATAGCGTCATAAAGTATAACGGCTTACATCCATACTAATGCTTTTAATTGTCACAGCATCTGCTATTCAGAGCTCTAGCAGCTGAGTGCTCTCCCTGCCTTCTGGGACGCTGCTGTCAGGGGTGTGAATTGCTCCTGGCATCTAACCATCCGGCCCCCTGATAACAGCTCCCACATACAGGCACAGATCAGCGAGTCTGGCTTGTCTTGCTTGTAATGCAGGCTGTGCCCCCTGACCAAGCCACATGTCCATATGAATACATTTTATTTTCCCTGGATATCCCCTGTAAGGAGCGTTGTAATAAGAACCTGACCGTGGTGCAGTATTAAGCCTTAGCCCTTGGTGTAACGTACATTGATGGATACTTAACACAGAAGCAAAATATGAAACAAATATGCAGTTACATTGCATTAATCAGGCTCCCAGCGCATCAGACGTAATCATCAATAAGAATAATGACAAAGAAACCTGTATACACTGCACTTGTAATGTCAGGAATGACTATAAATAATTGAAATATGTTCTTCTCGGAAGTGAGAAAATCCTTCCTTAGCTTTAACAGAACAATTTGGTGCCCTTTGGAGATGGTGGAGAAGATATGTCCAGAAGCAGAAGACGTCGCAGCCAGCGTGAGGGATTTACCAGGACTCAGGTGGGCATTTCTTGTTCTGTATCAACCTGTTCTTTTATGTATTTCCTTTATGTCCCATATTAATCCAGTATCATCAATTTTGGTTGCCCATCTACCTCTTAGGACCCCCATTGGCCGAGCTAGAGCCTGGCTGCGGTTATCGATGATGCAGAAAAAGCTAGCAGATTACCTGCGCTGCCTGATCATGCGCAGGGACATATTAAGGTCAGTCCTTAGTCCTTCCTCTATCCGAAACAGTTTCTGACTTTTAGATACAAGAACAAGAAAGGAATTCTGCAAAGGATTTTGGGATAAATCTTTATTATGTAAGAATAACATTAAAGAAAATGTTTATTACCAGTTAAAACCTGAAACTTTTTTACAATCTTTATTTCTAATCTGTTTTTTATTTTCACTAGTGTTTTTTTTTCGGTTCGGGATTGAGAGTAAAGTGTCAGTCTTTGCTGATGACACCAAGCTATGTAGGATACTAAAATCTGACCTTGACACTACAATATTGCAAAGCGATCTGGATAAGATGTCTGAATGGGCAAACACTTGGAAAATAAGGTTTAATGTAGATAAATGTAGAGTAATGCACCTGGGATGGAGTAATCCTATTGCTGCATATATAATAGATGGGAGTATGCTCGGGACTACAGAGCAGGAGAAGGACTAGGGTATTCTGGTTACAAGTAAGCTGAGCAGCAGTCCTCAATGTCAAGCAGCAGCTGCAAAAGCAATCAAGATTTTAGGATGTATAAAAAGAGGGATAAAATCTCGTGATCCCAACGTATCACCACTTTGTAAATCACTGATGAGGCCACATCTAGGATATGGGATGCAGTTTTGGGCTCCATATTTTTAAAAAAGTATATTTAGAAATCAGAGTCAGTTCAAAGGCAGGCAACTAGATTATTACAAGGGATGGAAGGCCTCTCATATGATGAGAGGTTGGAAAAGTTGGGCTTGTTTAACTTAGAAACAAAACGCCTCACAGGAGATATCATTTACATGTATAAATATATGTGTGACCAGTACAAAACACTGGCACATGACTTGTTCTTTCCAAAGACCGTACTGAGGGGCATTCATTAGGGGTGGAAGAAAGGCGATTCCAGCAGCAGGGACCGGTCATGTCCAAAATAGTTATTTACCTTCATATATTATGGGTTAATCTGCAGGTAAATAGCGTTAAAATCAGCGCTCACTAGATGGTGAGAGTGCTGTTATTACTTTCTGGTACTTTGATTTACAGTATACTCCTCAGCGTGTTCATAATAGACTGCCAATCAATGTGTCGGAGAGTTATTACTTAGTACAGTAACTGTTCGTGCACCGCCCCGATGACTGGAAGTGAGTAGCTGCAGGAAGGATATAAGTTAATTTTCTGCCTGTAGCTACTGCTCCTATAAAGCAGCCATACAAGATTTTAACACAATTTACCTGCAGATTTACCTTTTTATCTGGTTTCAAGTGTGATTTTCATATTGCCCACACCTGTTACTTGCCACAGGTGAGTTTGAACGAGCATCAAGGCCCCGTCGGTCCCGTCACCCACGTCACACATACAGATGCACCAGCGATCCCGACAACGATACGACCTTGTCAGGATCGCTGGTGCATCGCTACATGATCGCTGGTGAGCTGCCAAACAGGCAGCTTCACCAGCGATCAGCACCAGCGAGGACGTTGGTCTCTAAGGTAAATATCAGGTTACTAAGCAGCGCGCGTCACTTAGGTACCCGATGTGTACCTTAGAAACCTGCGTGCTCGTGCCGGGAGCTGCCAGCACGCAGGTTTCTAAGGTACACATCGGGTAACTAAGTGACGTGCGCCGCTTAGTATCCCGATATTTACCTTAGAGACCAGCTCCCAGCGCCTGCTTAGAGCGCTGGGAGCCTCGCTGATTGTTGGTCTCTCGCTGTCACACGCAGCGATGCGCACTGGCCAGCGGGAGACCAGCGATCAAAAAATGGCCCAGGCCGATCGAGCATGATCAGCGATACCCGGCGGGGGGCCGGTCGCTGATCCCCGTCACACACAGCGATATCGCTGGTGAGATCGCTGTGGTGTCACAAAATCAGCCATCTCACTAGCGAGATCGCTGTGTGTGACGGGGTCTTTACACGCTTGAAATAAAGTTGTTTACACACAATTTTGGAAAGGTGTCAACAATTTTGTCCTTCCCATTTTTGCGGTTTTGTCCAATTTGCCTTTTGTTCAGTTTTTTTGTTTACTTGCTGTTGCAATACACACAGAGGAAATAAACATGTGTTTCATTTCAATAATTTTCTGGGAGAAATACTTCATTATCTGGAACAATTTCAAGGGTGCCAACACTTTTGGCCATGACTGTAATTGACATGTCATAGTTGTCTGTTAGGAGAAACGTAAAACTACCTTTTAATTTCTATGTTTATTTAAAAAATTGCAGGTTGCAGAAATATTTAATCCTGAATTTTGTGATACACAACTATTCCTTACAATTATCTTTTTTTTTTCCAGTGATTTTTATGAAAATCATGCTGTAATGATGGAAGAAGAAGGAACAGTTATTGTTGGTCTCCTGGTTGGATTGAATGTTATTGATGCCAATCTCTGTGTCAAAGGGGAAGACCTGGACTCACAAGTATGAATAATAAATATATAAATGTATACATGTACACTGTCAATCTCTTCTCTCATTTTTTATTAATTATAGCATTCAAATCATATTTTTCTCCCTGCATTGTAAAAAATAAATTATATCTTTAGATAAAATCTCTTAATCTCCACTTTTGAAGAGGACGTTTTGTAGAAGACGTGCAAAATTTGCCCATAGCCCTATTAAGACATATGGATGTTATTGGGAAACCTGTCATGTCCCAAAAACCTATTAACCTGCAAATATGGGGTTAATCTACAGGTTAATAGTGTTCCAAAATATTCCTTTCTGCAGCCTCTGGCTTTCAGTCATAAAGGTGCAGCTTCAGTCCCTGCTCGGTACATAGTGAGTGGCGGCTGTAACCACACCCCGTCACTGACTGACAGCCGGCTTAACACTGATAAACTGCAAAGCTGGCTGTCAGTCAGTGCCAGTGTTTAGATACAGCCTCCTCTTACTACACACCCCTATAGGCCCCGTCACACACAGCGATCTCGTTAGCGAGATCGCTGATTTTGTGACGCCACAGCGATCTCGCCAGGCAGCCCCCCTGCCTGTTATCACTGATCGTCCTCGATCGGCCTGGGCCATTTTTCGATCGCTGGTCTCCCGCTGGCCAGCACGCATTGCTGCATGAGGCAGTGAGAGATCAGCGACGCTGGTTTCCAAGGTAAACAGCGGGTATCCAGGAGTCACGCGGCTCTTACATACCCAATGATTAGCTTGGAAACCAGCGTGTACGCCGGTTTCCAAGGTAAACAGCGGGTATCCAAGAGCCACAGCTCCTGGATACCCGATGTTTACATTAGAAACCAGCGTCCAGCGTCGCTGGTCCTGATCGCTGGAGGGGCTGTCTTGTGACAGGTCACCAGCGATCAGCCTAACGATGTCCCAGCGATCCCATCATGTCGGATCGTTGGTGGGATCGCTGGGACATCGTTATGTGTAACGGGGCCTTAAATTTAGTCTAATTCACAGCACACTCAAACAGATTTTGACACAAATAAGTGCTCATTTTATTACATGTGGGAGCCAAACAAGAATATAGCACACAGTAGAAGCGATATAAATAAGACGTTTCAGCTTAGTCCGAGCCTTTATCACTTTATCGCTTAATCCAGTATTGGAAATTTGCAGAAGGAGAAGAAAATCTCGCAAGAAGACAGCCCAAGATAAGTGGCTGATGTGTGCTTTAAGAAAGAAGTGCTCCCGCGCCGCGCTCCCGCGGGAGCGCTACTTTCTTAAAGCACACATCAGAGTGTGCGGTGAATTAGACTAAATTTATAATTGGGACCTACTGGTCCGTTGCACCTGCACCTCGTTAAAACTTGACTAGAGTGCACGCTAACTCCCCAGTTTAACGGGGCCTTAAGACTGAAAGTTGGAGGCTGCTGGGAGAAATAGTTAATTTCCTCCTGACAGCTGGGATTTCAGTTTAGTGGCCACACGGCTTTACAATGCTGTCAACCTGCAGATTAATCCTTTATCTGCAGGTCAATAGAGTTTGGGGATATGACAGGTTCCTGTTAAAGAGGGGGGGGGTCATCAGTATGTTAGCCAGGAAAAAAAGAGTCACCACAAACAATTGCTTTCACTCCTGCACCCTGTATTACATGGGTGTTCATTCATTGGAATGTGATTACTGCTTCTGCATTGAGGGCAGATCCACTAAGCTCAATACTTGGCTGGAGCTTTGTCAACATAATCTCAGCGCTGCAGACAAACAACAGAGATCAGAGCGCCAGTGGAGAGGAATACTCAGTTTTTATAGTTATATCTACTCCAGCTTATAGTCTAAAGATTTCTGAAAAGGGTCAATCCTATCCCTGCAACCTCCTTCTATGGAGAAAATGTGTGTCTGGTGACCTAAGAGAGTCCAATAGGGAGGTGGAAAGACTGATGGCAATTGTCATTTGTCTGCACCTGTTTGGAGAAGGACTTTTAACATTGAGTAGTGTGGCCACAGTGTAACTCAGGAAACTCACAGGGCCAATTTATTAAGACTGGCGTTGCGTAAACCTTTTCAGAAATGCTACTCCGGTTAGGGACTGGAGTCATATTTCTGGGATACGAAACGCTGCCACTTTTGCTGAATTTGATGGGTGGGCATAGCTATGCCCTTTTCCCACTCCTCCCCAGCTTTTGTAACTTTTCAAAACTTTTGGGTCTCTCTCATTGGGGCTTCTGGCTATCTATCCCATAATTAACAAGTGACCAGGATGCAGTGAAGTAGTCCTGAATGATCCAGTCTTGCAACACATCTGCTAACCTTTGTGGCCCTAATGATAATCTTGTATTACAGCAGTTCTCTGACATCATGTTTTATTTGTAAATTCTCTGTCGTAGGTTGGAGTGATTGATTTCTCCATATATCTAAAATCAGAAGAAGACGATCATAACAGAGAGGGGAGGTAATATTTCCGTTACAGAGTTCTCCTGTGGTAGATAAACCCTTATAATGGAATGATATAGGCTGTGTCCAAGCTGGTTTGGAGGACATTAATTTCCATGGTCACTGTGTAGTGGCCGCTTACGCAATTGTTCTCTAAGTGATACAAGAAGAGGGTCTCAGCAGTGGGAACTTTGGGAGAACCACTTAATCTGTATTTATTTATTTTTGTAGATATGATTTGTGATTTTGACAATCTCAAATTTCTGATTATTTTTTCAGCTTTATATTAATGAAATGACCAAAAACTGTTCTCTTTCATTGTAGGAATGTGCACATTTCTGCAATATTGGACCAGAAGAACTATGTCGAAGAACTAAACAGGCAACTGAAGTAAGTGAGCGCCAGTTATTCCTTAGTTTCCAAGCCCTGGCATACTTCTTGGCAGAAGACAATGCCTGGTGGAATGTTTTGTTTCAGCGCAGTCTGACCATCCATGACAATCATTGTTCGTTTTTAGTGATGAGCGAATATACTTACGCAAGATTTCCCGAGTATGCTCGGGTATCCTCCGAGTATTGTGGCGTGCTCGGAGATTTAGTTTCTGTCTCCATAGCTGCATGATTTGCGGCTGCTAGACAACCTGAATACATGTGAGGATTGCCTGTTTGTTAGGAAACCCCCACATGTATTCAGGCTGTCTAGCAGCCGCAAATCATGCAGCTACGGTGACAGAAACTAACTCTCCAAGCACATCCAAATACTCAGAGATCACCAAATTTGGGAGGAAAGTCTGGGTGCGTCTTATGGTCGGAATGTAGCATGTGGGGAGGGGGCAGCGGTGAGTAGGATCGCACTGGGATAGCAGGAGGCAGGAAAATGTTGACTGCTGCAGGAATCCAGCACTGGGGAAACCAGTGGTCCCGATACTTAAAGTGAAGTGAATATTCATGAGCCGCTTCCCTACCCACCTGTCAGCTGAGCAGTGAGCGGGAGCAGCAAATGAGAGACCCACATGGTTTCCCCAGCGTCAGATTCATGCAGCAGCTGGGGAAATGTGTGTCTGGTGGTGGAGGGGGCAGGAGCAGAGTGCAGCAGGAAGGATCCATACCTGACAGGCAGCACAGCCCGGGCTGTGCTGATGCCATGCTGAATGCTCTGTGGATGACCTGTGGTGAGGTCATGAAGAGGGTGGGCTGTAGCATCACATGATCACACAAGCCCTGCCTCTTCATGATGTCATCACAGGTCCTGCAGACACCTGTGGAGTGGTCATAAGAGGGGGAGGGCACTGTGCGGCAATGTGATGCTGCATGAACTCACCATAGCGTGGCTTCCTAGCTGCAGGACCTGCACTGAGCACAGTGAGCAGTAGCCTGTACAAGAATTAATTAAAAGGTTAGTAATTGCAGCACATAAAAAGCCCTCTGCCACTCCTGTGGTGAACTATAACTCCCAGCATGCCATAGGATCTGCAGGACATGCTGAGCGTTATAGTTCTCCCTTGGGATCTTCAAGCCGCACTTCAGTTTTATTTTTCACTGCTGGAGTGGTGCTTTAAATATAAGTCCTGTGCCCCCATTCTTATACTCACCCTCCAGCGTCTTCATATTGTACTTTACAGACACCAGACTGGCCCTGCAGCACCATCTGCTACCCGTAGCTTCCAACGTAATAACATACTATTATATATATTAACACCACATATAATATGTTATTTATGTTAATAAATATTTTACCACTTTTTTTTTGGGTTCAAATATATTTTTCCCTATTTTCCACCTCTAAAACATGGGTGCGTCTTATAGTCCGAAAAATATGGTAATTAAAATTTTCACATTGTCGTTTTGCTTATAAAAGTTTTTGTGTTACATATATTTTTCAAAAAGTTTTTGACAAGGTTTTTTTTTCATATCACATTCTTTTTGAAAAATAAAAATTAGAAATCGTGACATTTTCACACTGGCCACAGGGGCTTTTTTAAACTTTAACTTGCTTTCGTTTCAGGAAATCCACATGTACATTTCCCACGATGAACAGACTCTGTAATATACACAGATTCTGTGTATAGATAGCGTAATCATGCCTCTTATGATAAGGAGCCTGCTGAAAACTCCTTCCTGATAGAATAGAAAGTATGAGTCCAAAATAGCTCCAATGACCAGTGTGGAAATTACAGGATTACTAATTTTGTGGGGTTTTTTTTAATAAAGATTGCGATATGGAAAAAAAAATTGACATTTTTTTAAATACACTCAAAAACCTGATTTAAACAATAGGTAATTTTTGATGACTCAATCCCTCTAAGCTTCAACAAGTGGAATCAATGCATCACCCAAGAAATATCATTTGTGCATAGGGTGTGAATTCTGATTTTGCATAGTATATCACAAAACTTTGTTAATGGGACCAATCATGAATCTTGGAGTACCTGCACAAGACGTCTTTTTCAGTTTCCAGGTGACTACGCTCTGTAACCTGCCTGAAAAAGAGATAAACATTAAACAGAATGAACATGTGCATTTATATGTAAACTAGCTGAAGAGCCCGGCATTGTCCAGGCCTAGTAACTAACTACGGTTAGTTATAACAAATTATAATGATTAAATCTATACTAGATGGCGGCCCGATGATATCGCATCGGGAGGGCGGTAATGTCACGATGGGGGCAGGCTTTTCAGCATTGAGAATCTCTCCCCCCATGTGATCACCCACCTATCCACTCTCTCTTTCCCCATGTGCTGACTTCTCCCATCTGTGCTCTCTTCTTTGACCTGTCTACCCCATGTGCTATCCCTCTTATCTGCTGTCTCTCTCTTTCATGTGCTGTGTTCTCCGGTCACGTGTTTGTGCTCTCTCCCCCCTGTACTTTGTCTGTCTCCCCCCTGTGCTCTGTCTCTCTCCCCATCTGCTGTATTCTCCTCTCATGTAATCTCTTGTTTGACCTGTGTACCCCATCACTAAACAGTCAGTGCACAACATGTCAGGAGGAATTTCTATTTAAAGGGGTTTTCCCACGAACAGAAGTTCATTTTAAATATTGTCTGTGTCTGACCGTGTACCGCGTGTACAGAAGATACTACAGCTCCTGGGCAGGGGAGGAAGCAAAAGACAATACTGACATTACAGCAGGAGATCGCAGAGGATACATTTTGTGAGGTAAAGTATTGTTTAAAAACAGTCAGTGAAATATTTTACCGCACAAAATGAATCCTCAGTGACCCCCTGCTGTAATGTCAGTATTGTCTAGTGCTTCCTCCCCTGCTCTGGAGCTGTGGTATGCTCCGTACACTCCGTCAGACACAGACAATTTTTAAAATGAACTTTCATTTGTGGGAAAACCCCTTTAATGTGACCGGCTTCCTCTGCCTGTAGACACGTCGCGTATCTGCCATCGGTATCAGCCGAATGATTCACTATGCCTGCATGGAATTCGCGCAGGCGCAGTGTGATGGTGTTCTGCTGGTGGTACCGCGCAAGAAGCTTCGTGAGTATGTGAGTGTCTGTGTGGTGCGTATGGGGTATACAGTATGTGTGTGTGTTTTGCGATGGTGTTCCGCTGGTGGTACCGCGCAAGAGGCTTCGTGAGTATGTGTCTGTGTGGTGCGTATGGGGTATTCAGTGTGTGTGTGTGAGTGTGTGTTGCGATGATGTTCCGCTGGTGGTACCGTGCAATAGGTTGGTACCAGCAGCAGTTTCCATATTGAGACACCCATCGCTTGGAATTCTGGGATACGGTGACATCTGGACAGAACAGGAAATGAAAACATTACAAGGCAATTATATAAATAGATATGACTTGCTGTTCATATGTTGTCTTTTGAGCTTCTTTAAACCTCTTCAGGTTTCCATAGATGTCAAGTGGTTAAAAGAATTGACCTGACCATTCTTCAGGTGTCTTCAATGTCATAGCTGCTCATCTAATTTATTCAATACAATGCCACAAAAATAAAAAAAACGACCAAAAAGATGATTTAGGACAAAAGACGCCGGCGAAAAGTTGCTGGGTTCACATTTGTAAAAGACGCCATGCGCACATACACTTACAGCCATTCCGTGTGTCTTGATGTCTTCATTTTATTATTCTTGGTTTATTGCTATATCTCTTCTGTTTATATAACTGAGCACTTGTGTAATAATAAAGCAATGTAACGTGTTGTGTTGTCTCTTGCTTGCAGCGGCACAGTGAGCAGTCTTCATTCAAGAATTGATACACTGGAGAAATCTAATGCAAAGCTTATTGAAGAGGTAATGCAATTAAAAAAGAGATTGGAAAATGTATACTAATCAGATCAGGCTGTGGGCAGTTTCTTCATGAATCTGACAGGTGCAAAAATGTTGGCACGCTCCATAAGTCATTGCATTATGGGGATATTGTTAATAAGCTACTGGTGAATAACTTTGCAGTACAGCACCATATGCAGCTCACCGAATGGCTAAAGCACCATAGCACAGAATAGTGGCATTGAGTGCTCTTGCATGGACCTATGCACCGTAGGCCTTAAGCTCCCATTCTTTGAGAGATCCACAGTCCGGCAAAAGAATCGAATGTGGAAATCTAACAAGCCTAAGCCTTGTCCTTCATCTCTGCTGGGGGAGTTTGGACACCCTCACGCGCACTGGACTGTCAGCTGATACAACCGATATTGGTTGGTTTGGCTAAATTAAGTCTAAGTATATGAACGCCTTGAGTCTAA